>NC_080033.1:17008566-17312086 GCF_030020395.1 Manis pentadactyla
CTTCCTGTAGTATTTATTTTCATTGTGGAGGTGTAATTCACATGTCATACAATTCATCCCTTTAAAGTATACAATACAGCAGTGGTTGGTACTTTGTCAGAGCTGTGCAACTGTTGTTACCATCAATTTCCAGATATTTTTATCATATCCCAAGGAAGCCCTGTGCTCAGCATTCGCTGTTGTCCCTCCCCTCCCAACCCTGTCCCCAGCCGTAGGTAACCACGAATCTACTTTCTGTCCTGTAGGCTCGGCTGTTCTGGACAATTCATGTAAGTGGAAATCATACGATCTGTGCTTCTTTGTATCTTCTTTCAGTTAGCATAAAAACTTAGGGTTTCATCCATGTTGTGCATATCAGAACTTCATTTCTTTTCATGCATGGCTGAATAATTCTCTACCTTTAATGTTCTTTATAAGACAGGTCTGCAAGTAACAAATTTCCTTGGTTTTTATTGACCTAAGGATGTCTTTTTTCACCTTCATTTTTGAAAGGTAATTTGCTGGATATAAGATTCTTGGTTGACAGTTTTTACTTCCAGCAATGAGATCATGTTGTCCCACTGCCTTCCAACTACTATCATGTCCGATGAGAAGTCAGCTGTTAATCTTACTGGGGTGTACGTCTATATTATGTTATTTTTCTCTTTTTGCTTCCAAGGTCCTTCTCTTTGGCTTTCAGTATTTTGCCTATAATGTGCCATATGGTGAGCTCTTTTGTTTATCCTACTTGGAGTTTATAGAGTTTCTTGGATGTATGTATTTTTTCATCACATTTTGGGCATTTCCCACCATGAAATACTTTAAATATTTTCCTTTTCCTTTCTCCTCTCCTCCTTGTATTCCCATTACACGTGTTGCTGCACTTATTGATGCCCCACATTTCTCTGTGGCTCTTTGTTTTCCTTCACTTTTCTCTCTGTTCTTCAAAATCCATCATCTCCATGGATCTAGCTTTAAGTTGGCTGCTGGTTTCTTCTGCCAGCTCAAATCTATATTTTGCTTATTGTCCTTTCTTAACTCAAAAATTTCCATTTGGTTCTTTTTTTTTTTTTTAAACAATTTCTACTTCTAAATAGTATTCTCTCTTTGATGAGCATTTTTCATTGTACCTTCCTTTAGCTCTTTAGGCATGAGAGCTGGGAGGAGAGGGACCCCCTGTGTCCCTGGCTGCACCTCCCTGGAGTAGAGCCCTCCAAGTAGAGCTTCTGATACACAGTGCATGGGGTTGGTAGGTAAGGGAACAAGTCATGGCTCAGATGCCACAAACTCACTATTCTTACCGACATTTACTCAGTTGTCCTGAATGAATATTTCTTAAAATGCTGTATACCTTTAGGATAACTTCTAGAGACTTTAACTGCTTTAAAAATAATTTTTACCAGTTACTTTGTTGTTTTACAATTTGTCTTTCTAGAAGTCCTAGTCGTATTCCACATGATCTTTTTAACAATTTTTGTTGTGGCTACAAGAGTTAACGTAAGACCTACCATCTAACAGACGTTTTAAGTGTTCAATATAGTATTGTTGGCAGTGCCATACAGCAGATCTCTAGAGTTTATTCATCTTCCTTAACTGAGACTTTACACTCCTTGCTTAGTAACTCCCCATTTCCCACAATCCTATCCCTGGCCACCACCATTCCACCCTTTGGTTATATGGATTTAACTATTTTACATACTACATGTTAAGTGCATTCATGCAGTATTTCTCTTTCTGTGACTGGCTTATTTCATTTAATGTTCTCAAGGGGTTCATCAATGTTGTTGCATATTGCAAAATTCCCTTTTTTCAAGGCTAAATAGGATTCCATTGTATGTATAAACCACATATTCTTTACCCATTCATGTGTCGATGGGCATCTTGGTTGTTTCCACATCTTAGCTATTGTGAATCACGTTGCAGTGAACATGGGAGTGCAGGTGTGTCTTTGAGAGGCTGATTTCGATCATTTTGGGTCAATACCGACAAGTGGGGTTGCTGGATCATACGGTAGTTCTGTTGTTAGTGTTCTGAAAGAGCTCCCGTCCTTGCAAGCTTGGGAACCCTGCTTTCAGCTGCTCTACAAAAGAAGGTAGAAGGGGACCCTGCATCACTTCCAGTAAGTGTTCTTGATGCTTTCTGTTATGCGTTTTCTAGATCAACTGGATGACTCTTCCGGCAGCCATGTTATAAAGGATGACACCAAGCCCCACATTCGAATGTGAGTTTGAACAGACTTAGAACCTGGGGGTCCTACCAAAGTGGGGATATTCTTACCCTCCTTGTGTTCCCCCACAGCTCCTTCCTCACAGGGGCGTTAGCTCCTCTCTGGGAGAGAAGTGGTAGATTTCTCTGGGTGTATGTGGGAAGTTCCTCCAATGTTCCTTCTTTCTTGGCATCCCATAGTTGGGCCCACGGGGACAAATGCCCAGGACCCTGGGGATATAGGTAGAACTGGTGATGGCACATGTGAGGCTTGAGTATCCATGGGATGTGACTAGAGGGATGTAGCCATGGATGTAGAAGCATGCCAGGCATCAGCATACACCTCCCCTGTCCGGGACCCCTAGAGGGGAACCTGAGGGAGAAGCCTGGTGATAAAATTGGAGGAAGGGAGTGTAGCTGGACAGTATCTAGAACACTTGTCCATGTCTGTCCGGGGTGACAAATACTCAGCAGATGCATCTGGGAGATGACAGACGTTTCCACAGAGCAGGGTTGTGGCCTGAGAGCAGGGCACGTCACACATCTCCGTCTTATTTCCCATCTTAGTCACATGTGTATGTCTCGTGTGTGGCCTCATTTCAGACGCATCAGGAGAGGAAAGAAGTTTCAGGCCGAGATCCCGGAGCTCCAGGAGCGCCCTACAGCCGAGACCATTGAACATGGAGCTTCTCTGGTCTGGAAGCCATCGGACGATGCAATTAGCAATCCAGAAACACAGGGTAGAGGTGGCTGAGACATGGTGGCCAAATTCCCAAGGGCTCCCCCCTTCCCTCATCTCCAAGGAGTTCCTCCTCCCAGTTCTCACCTGGACCAAGAAGCAGTATCCCTGGGTGGGGTAGCAGGCTGTGGGACCAGGATGTCTCCCCCCGCCCCCCATTCTTCTCATGCAGTAACCATCCAGGTCATCCTGAGCAGGTCCCAGGAGCAGGGTTTCTGCCCTTCCTCCCTGTCCTTCCCGTCACTTACAGTGAAATACGGAAACATTACTTCTATACAGCTCTATTTCTCCGAACCCTCGTGCTCTTATTATTCATATATGTACTTTATATATGTATGTGTATGTGAGTGTGTGTGTATATAAACCCTGCAAAACATCGATTCTTATATTATACAATTTTGTTTTATGTAACAAAAGCTGAGAGAATAAGGGAATGTAAGCATTATTTATACAGTTTGTTATATAACATTTTTCATTACCGTTTCTCATCTCTTCATTTATTCCTGTGGATTTGAGTTACTGTATGGAGTGCTATTTCTTTACTCCAATGCATCTCCCCTTTGTTGTGCTGTTGTTGTCGTATATATGTTTATAAATTACAGGCCTATAACAGTAGTGTTTTATGCAATTACTTTTTAGTTCAATTAAGAAAAGAGAAAAAGTATGCATTTAGACTGACTTTTATAATTACCTATATAAGTACATTTACCAGTGTTTTTTGTTTCTTTGTTTGGATTCAGATTACTATCTCATGTCATTTTCTCTTTCAGTCTGAAGAACTTCCTGTAGTATTTATTTATATTGTGGAGGTGTAATTCACATGCCATACAATTCATCCCCTTAAAATAAACTATACAGTGTTAGTTGGTATTTCAGAGCTGTGTGTGCAACCGTTGCTACCATCAATTTTTGGATATTTTCATCATGCCCAAGGGGGCCCTGTACTCAGCAGTCACTCTTGTCCCTCCCCTCTCGACCCTGTCCCCAGCTGTAGGGAACCACAAATCTACTTTCTGTCCTGTAGGCTCGGCTCTTCTGGACATTTCATATAAGTGGGAATCATACAGTGTGTGCTTCTTTGTGTTTTCTTCCAGTTAGCATGAAAACTTAGGGTTTCACCCATGTTGTGTATATCAGAACTTCATTTCTTTTCATGGCTGAATAATTCTCTCCCTTTAATGTTCCTTGTAAGATATGTCTGCAAGCAACAAGTTTCCTCAGTTTTTATTTACCTAAGGATGTCTTTTTCCACCTTCATTTGTGAAAGGTAATTTGCTGGATATAAGATTCTTGGTTGAGTTTTTACTTCCAGCAATGAGATCATGTTGTCCCACTGCCTTCCAACTGCTGTCATGTCCGATGAGAAGTCAGCTGTTGATCTTACTGGAGTGTACGTGTATATCACGTTATTTTTCTCTTTTTGTTTTCAAGCTTTTTATCTTTGGCTTTCAGTATTTTGCCTAAGATGTGCCCAGATGGAGAGCTTTTTGTGTTTGTGCTACTTGGATTTTATAGAGTTTCTTGGATGTATGTATTGTTTTTTTTGTCACATTTTGTGCATTTTCTGCCATTAAATACTTTAAATATTTTTCTGTTCCTTTCTCCACTCCTCCTTGTATTCCCATTGCACGTGTTGCTGCACTTATTGATGCCCCACATTTCTCTGTGGCTCTTCGTTTTCCTTCATTCATTTATTTTTCTCTCTGTTCTTCAAAATCCATAATCTCCATGGATCTAGCTTTAAGTTGGCTGCTGGTTACCTCCGCCAGCTCAAATCTACATTTTGGTTATTGTCGTTAACTCCAAGATTTCCCTTTGGTTGGAAAAAAAAACAATTTCTACCTCTTAATTGTATTCTCTCTTTGATGAGCATTTTTCATTGTACCTTCCTTTAGCTCTTTAGGCATGAGAGCTGGGAGGAGAGGGACCCCCTGTGTCCCTGGCTGCACCTCCCTGGAGTAGAGCCCTCCAAGTAGAGCTTCTGATACACAGTGCATGGGGTTGGTAGGTAAGGGAACAAGTCATGGCTCAGATGCCACAAACTCACTATTCTTACCGACATTTACTCAGTTGTCCTGAATGAATATTTCTTAAAATGCTGTATACCTTTAGGATAACTTCTAGAGACTTTAACTGCTTTAAAAATAATTTTTACCAGTTACTTTGTTGTTTTACAATTTGTCTTTCTAGAAGTCCTAGTCGTATTCCACATGATCTTTTTAACAATTTTTGTTGTGGCTACAAGAGTTAACGTAAGACCTACCATCTAACAGACGTTTTAAGTGTTCAATATAGTATTGTTGGCAGTGCCATACAGCAGATCTCTAGAGTTTATTCATCTTCCTTAACTGAGACTTTACACTCCTTGCTTAGTAACTCCCCATTTCCCACAATCCTATCCCTGGCCACCACCATTCCACCCTTTGGTTATATGGATTTAACTATTTTACATACTACATGTTAAGTGCATTCATGCAGTATTTCTCTTTCTGTGACTGGCTTATTTCATTTAATGTTCTCAAGGGGTTCATCAATGTTGTTGCATATTGCAAAATTCCCTTTTTTCAAGGCTAAATAGGATTCCATTGTATGTATAAACCACATATTCTTTACCCATTCATGTGTCGATGGGCATCTTGGTTGTTTCCACATCTTAGCTATTGTGAATCACGTTGCAGTGAACATGGGAGTGCAGGTGTGTCTTTGAGAGGCTGATTTCGATCATTTTGGGTCAATACCGACAAGTGGGGTTGCTGGATCATACGGTAGTTCTGTTGTTAGTGTTCTGAAAGAGCTCCCGTCCTTGCAAGCTTGGGAACCCTGCTTTCAGCTGCTCTACAAAAGAAGGTAGAAGGGGACCCTGCATCACTTCCAGTAAGTGTTCTTGATGCTTTCTGTTATGCGTTTTCTAGATCAACTGGATGACTCTTCCGGCAGCCATGTTATAAAGGATGACACCAAGCCCCACATTCGAATGTGAGTTTGAACAGACTTAGAACCTGGGGGTCCTACCAAAGTGGGGATATTCTTACCCTCCTTGTGTTCCCCCACAGCTCCTTCCTCACAGGGGCGTTAGCTCCTCTCTGGGAGAGAAGTGGTAGATTTCTCTGGGTGTATGTGGGAAGTTCCTCCAATGTTCCTTCTTTCTTGGCATCCCATAGTTGGGCCCACGGGGACAAATGCCCAGGACCCTGGGGATATAGGTAGAACTGGTGATGGCACATGTGAGGCTTGAGTATCCATGGGATGTGACTAGAGGGATGTAGCCATGGATGTAGAAGCATGCCAGGCATCAGCATACACCTCCCCTGTCCGGGACCCCTAGAGGGGAACCTGAGGGAGAAGCCTGGTGATAAAATTGGAGGAAGGGAGTGTAGCTGGACAGTATCTAGAACACTTGTCCATGTCTGTCCGGGGTGACAAATACTCAGCAGATGCATCTGGGAGATGACAGACGTTTCCACAGAGCAGGGTTGTGGCCTGAGAGCAGGGCACGTCACACATCTCCGTCTTATTTCCCATCTTAGTCACATGTGTATGTCTCGTGTGTGGCCTCATTTCAGACGCATCAGGAGAGGAAAGAAGTTTCAGGCCGAGATCCCGGAGCTCCAGGAGCGCCCTACAGCCGAGACCATTGAACATGGAGCTTCTCTGGTCTGGAAGCCATCGGACGATGCAATTAGCAATCCAGAAACACAGGGTAGAGGTGGCTGAGACATGGTGGCCAAATTCCCAAGGGCTCCCCCCTTCCCTCATCTCCAAGGAGTTCCTCCTCCCAGTTCTCACCTGGACCAAGAAGCAGTATCCCTGGGTGGGGTAGCAGGCTGTGGGACCAGGATGTCTCCCCCCGCCCCCCATTCTTCTCATGCAGTAACCATCCAGGTCATCCTGAGCAGGTCCCAGGAGCAGGGTTTCTGCCCTTCCTCCCTGTCCTTCCCGTCACTTACAGTGAAATACGGAAACATTACTTCTATACAGCTCTATTTCTCCGAACCCTCGTGCTCTTATTATTCATATATGTACTTTATATATGTATGTGTATGTGAGTGTGTGTGTATATAAACCCTGCAAAACATCGATTCTTATATTATACAATTTTGTTTTATGTAACAAAAGCTGAGAGAATAAGGGAATGTAAGCATTATTTATACAGTTTGTTATATAACATTTTTCATTACCGTTTCTCATCTCTTCATTTATTCCTGTGGATTTGAGTTACTGTATGGAGTGCTATTTCTTTACTCCAATGCATCTCCCCTTTGTTGTGCTGTTGTTGTCGTATATATGTTTATAAATTACAGGCCTATAACAGTAGTGTTTTATGCAATTACTTTTTAGTTCAATTAAGAAAAGAGAAAAAGTATGCATTTAGACTGACTTTTATAATTACCTATATAAGTACATTTACCAGTGTTTTTTGTTTCTTTGTTTGGATTCAGATTACTATCTCATGTCATTTTCTCTTTCAGTCTGAAGAACTTCCTGTAGTATTTATTTATATTGTGGAGGTGTAATTCACATGCCATACAATTCATCCCCTTAAAATAAACTATACAGTGTTAGTTGGTATTTCAGAGCTGTGTGTGCAACCGTTGCTACCATCAATTTTTGGATATTTTCATCATGCCCAAGGGGGCCCTGTACTCAGCAGTCACTCTTGTCCCTCCCCTCTCGACCCTGTCCCCAGCTGTAGGGAACCACAAATCTACTTTCTGTCCTGTAGGCTCGGCTCTTCTGGACATTTCATATAAGTGGGAATCATACAGTGTGTGCTTCTTTGTGTTTTCTTCCAGTTAGCATGAAAACTTAGGGTTTCACCCATGTTGTGTATATCAGAACTTCATTTCTTTTCATGGCTGAATAATTCTCTCCCTTTAATGTTCCTTGTAAGATATGTCTGCAAGCAACAAGTTTCCTCAGTTTTTATTTACCTAAGGATGTCTTTTTCCACCTTCATTTGTGAAAGGTAATTTGCTGGATATAAGATTCTTGGTTGAGTTTTTACTTCCAGCAATGAGATCATGTTGTCCCACTGCCTTCCAACTGCTGTCATGTCCGATGAGAAGTCAGCTGTTGATCTTACTGGAGTGTACGTGTATATCACGTTATTTTTCTCTTTTTGTTTTCAAGCTTTTTATCTTTGGCTTTCAGTATTTTGCCTAAGATGTGCCCAGATGGAGAGCTTTTTGTGTTTGTGCTACTTGGATTTTATAGAGTTTCTTGGATGTATGTATTGTTTTTTTTGTCACATTTTGTGCATTTTCTGCCATTAAATACTTTAAATATTTTTCTGTTCCTTTCTCCACTCCTCCTTGTATTCCCATTGCACGTGTTGCTGCACTTATTGATGCCCCACATTTCTCTGTGGCTCTTCGTTTTCCTTCATTCATTTATTTTTCTCTCTGTTCTTCAAAATCCATAATCTCCATGGATCTAGCTTTAAGTTGGCTGCTGGTTACCTCCGCCAGCTCAAATCTACATTTTGGTTATTGTCGTTAACTCCAAGATTTCCCTTTGGTTGGAAAAAAAAACAATTTCTACCTCTTAATTGTATTCTCTCTTTGATGAGCATTTTTCATTGTACCTTCCTTTAGCTCTTTAGGCATGAGAGCTGGGAGGAGAGGGACCCCCTGTGTCCCTGGCTGCACCTCCCTGGAGTAGAGCCCTCCAAGTAGAGCTTCTGATACACAGTGCATGGGGTTGGTAGGTAAGGGAACAAGTCATGGCTCAGATGCCACAAACTCACTATTCTTACCGACATTTACTCAGTTGTCCTGAATGAGTATTTCTTAAAATGCTGTATACCTTTAGGATAACTTCTAGAGACTTTAACTGCTTTAAAAATAATTTTTACCAGTTACTTTGTTGTTTTACAATTTGCCTTCATGAAGTCCTAGTTGTATTCCACATGATCTTTTTAACAATTTTGGTTGTGACAAGAAGAGTGAACATAAGACCTACCCTCTAACAAATCTTTTAAGTGTTCAATGTAGTATTGTTGGCAGTGCCGTACAGCAGATCTCTAGACTTTATTCATGTTGCTTATTTGAGACTTTACATTCCTTGGTTAGTAACTCCCCATTTCCCACAACGCTAAACCTGGCCACCACCATTCCACCCTTTTGTTATATGGATTTGACTATTTTACATACTACATGTTAAGTGCATTCATGCAGTATTTGTCTTTCTGTGACTGGCTTAATTCACTTAATGTTCTCAGGGGGTTCATCCATGTTGTTTTATATTACAAAATTCCCTTTTTTCAAGGCTAAATAGGATTCCATTGTATGTATAAACCACATATTCTTTACCCATTCATGTGTCGATGGGCATCTTGGGAGTTTCCACATCTTAGCTATTGTGAATCACGTTGCAGTGAACATGGGAGTGCAGGTGTGTCTTTGAGAGGCTGATTTCGATTATTTTGGGTCAATACCGACAAGTGGGGTTCCTGGATCATACGGTAGTTCTACTGTTCGTGTTCTGAGGGAGCTCCCGACCTTGCAAGCTTGTGAACTCTACTTTCAGCTGCTCTACAAAAGCAGGTAGAAGGGGACCCTGCATCCCTTCCAGCCGGTGTTCTTGAAGCTTTCTGTTGCGTGTTTTCTAGATCAAGTGGATGACTCTTCCGGCAGCCATGTTATAAAGGATGACACCAAGCCCCACATTCGAATGTGAGTTTGAACAGACTTAGAACCTGGGGGTCCTACCAAAGTGGGGATATTCTTACCCTCCTTGTGTTCCCCCACAGCTCCTTCCTCACAGGGGCGTTAGCTCCTCTCTGGGAGAGAAGTGGTAGATTTCTCTGGGTGTATGTGGGAAGTTCCTCCAATGTTCCTTCTTTCTTGGCATCCCATAGTTGGGCCCACGGGGACAAATGCCCAGGACCCTGGGGATATAGGTAGAACTGGTGATGGCACATGTGAGGCTTGAGTATCCATGGGATGTGACTAGAGGGATGTAGCCATGGATGTAGAAGCATGCCAGGCATCAGCATACACCTCCCCTGTCCGGGACCCCTAGAGGGGAACCTGAGGGAGAAGCCTGGTGATAAAATTGGAGGAAGGGAGTGTAGCTGGACAGTATCTAGAACACTTGTCCATGTCTGTCCGGGGTGACAAATACTCAGCAGATGCATCTGGGAGATGACAGACGTTTCCACAGAGCAGGGTTGTGGCCTGAGAGCAGGGCACGTCACACATCTCCGTCTTATTTCCCATCTTAGTCACATGTGTATGTCTCGTGTGTGGCCTCATTTCAGACGCATCAGGAGAGGAAAGAAGTTTCAGGCCGAGATCCCGGAGCTCCAGGAGCGCCCTACAGCCGAGACCATTGAACATGGAGCTTCTCTGGTCTGGAAGCCATCGGACGATGCAATTAGCAATCCAGAAACACAGGGTAGAGGTGGCTGAGACATGGTGGCCAAATTCCCAAGGGCTCCCCCCTTCCCTCATCTCCAAGGAGTTCCTCCTCCCAGTTCTCACCTGGACCAAGAAGCAGTATCCCTGGGTGGGGTAGCAGGCTGTGGGACCAGGATGTCTCCCCCCGCCCCCCATTCTTCTCATGCAGTAACCATCCAGGTCATCCTGAGCAGGTCCCAGGAGCAGGGTTTCTGCCCTTCCTCCCTGTCCTTCCCGTCACTTACAGTGAAATACGGAAACATTACTTCTATACAGCTCTATTTCTCCGAACCCTCGTGCTCTTATTATTCATATATGTACTTTATATATGTATGTGTATGTGAGTGTGTGTGTATATAAACCCTGCAAAACATCGATTCTTATATTATACAATTTTGTTTTATGTAACAAAAGCTGAGAGAATAAGGGAATGTAAGCATTATTTATACAGTTTGTTATATAACATTTTTCATTACCGTTTCTCATCTCTTCATTTATTCCTGTGGATTTGAGTTACTGTATGGAGTGCTATTTCTTTACTCCAATGCATCTCCCCTTTGTTGTGCTGTTGTTGTCGTATATATGTTTATAAATTACAGGCCTATAACAGTAGTGTTTTATGCAATTACTTTTTAGTTCAATTAAGAAAAGAGAAAAAGTATGCATTTAGACTGACTTTTATAATTACCTATATAAGTACATTTACCAGTGTTTTTTGTTTCTTTGTTTGGATTCAGATTACTATCTCATGTCATTTTCTCTTTCAGTCTGAAGAACTTCCTGTAGTATTTATTTATATTGTGGAGGTGTAATTCACATGCCATACAATTCATCCCCTTAAAATAAACTATACAGTGTTAGTTGGTATTTCAGAGCTGTGTGTGCAACCGTTGCTACCATCAATTTTTGGATATTTTCATCATGCCCAAGGGGGCCCTGTACTCAGCAGTCACTCTTGTCCCTCCCCTCTCGACCCTGTCCCCAGCTGTAGGGAACCACAAATCTACTTTCTGTCCTGTAGGCTCGGCTCTTCTGGACATTTCATATAAGTGGGAATCATACAGTGTGTGCTTCTTTGTGTTTTCTTCCAGTTAGCATGAAAACTTAGGGTTTCACCCATGTTGTGTATATCAGAACTTCATTTCTTTTCATGGCTGAATAATTCTCTCCCTTTAATGTTCCTTGTAAGATATGTCTGCAAGCAACAAGTTTCCTCAGTTTTTATTTACCTAAGGTTGTCTTTTTCCACCTTCATTTGTGAAAGGTAATTTGCTGGATATAAGATTCTTGGTTGAGTTTTTACTTCCAGCAATGAGATCATGTTGTCCCACTGCCTTCCAACTGCTGTCATGTCCGATGAGAAGTCAGCTGTTGATCTTACTGGAGTGTACGTGTATATCACGTTATTTTTCTCTTTTTGTTTTCAAGCTTTTTATCTTTGGCTTTCAGTATTTTGCCTAAGATGTGCCCAGATGGAGAGCTTTTTGTGTTTGTGCTACTTGGATTTTATAGAGTTTCTTGGATGTATGTATTGTTTTTTTTGTCACATTTTGTGCATTTTCTGCCATTAAATACTTTAAATATTTTTCTGTTCCTTTCTCCACTCCTCCTTGTATTCCCATTGCACGTGTTGCTGCACTTATTGATGCCCCACATTTCTCTGTGGCTCTTCGTTTTCCTTCATTCATTTATTTTTCTCTCTGTTCTTCAAAATCCATAATCTCCATGGATCTAGCTTTAAGTTGGCTGCTGGTTACCTCCGCCAGCTCAAATCTACATTTTGGTTATTGTCGTTAACTCCAAGATTTCCCTTTGGTTGGAAAAAAAAACAATTTCTACCTCTTAATTGTATTCTCTCTTTGATGAGCATTTTTCATTGTACCTTCCTTTAGCTCTTTAGGCATGAGAGCTGGGAGGAGAGGGACCCCCTGTGTCCCTGGCTGCACCTCCCTGGAGTAGAGCCCTCCAAGTAGAGCTTCTGATACACAGTGCATGGGGTTGGTAGGTAAGGGAACAAGTCATGGCTCAGATGCCACAAACTCACTATTCTTACCGACATTTACTCAGTTGTCCTGAATGAGTATTTCTTAAAATGCTGTATACCTTTAGGATAACTTCTAGAGACTTTAACTGCTTTAAAAATAATTTTTACCAGTTTATTTGTTGTTTTCCTCTTTGTCTTTTCAGAAGTCGTCATCCTCTTCCACATGATCTTTTTAAGAGTTTTTGTTGAGAAGAAAAGAGTTAACATAAGACCTACCGTGTAACAAATGTTTTAAGTGCAGTATAGTATTGTTAGCAGTGCCGTACCGCAGATCTCTATACTGTATTCAACTTGCTTAACTGAGACTTTACGTTCATTGCTTAGTAACTCCCCATTTCTCACTACCCTTACCCCTGGCCACCACCATTCCACCCTTTGGTTATATGAATTTGAGTATTTTAGATACTATATGTCTAAGTGCATTCATGCAGTATTTCTCTTTCTGTGACTGGCTTATTTCATTTAATGTCCTCAAGGGCTTCATCCCTGTTGTTGCATATTGCAAAATTTCTTTTTAAGGCTAAATAGGACTCCATTGTATCTATAAATCACGTAATCTTTTCCCATTCATATGTCGATGGGCATCTTCGTTGTTTCCACATCTTAGCAATTGTGAATCTCGTTGCAGTGACCATGGTAGTGCAGGTGTCTCTTTGCGAGCCTGATTTCTGTCCTCCTGGCACAGTACCCACTAGTAGGATTGCTGGATCATACGGTAGTTCTATTGTTAGTGTTCTGTAGGAGCTCCCTGCCTTGCAATCTTGGAAACCCTGCTTTCAGCTGCTCTACAAAGGCAGGCAGAAGGGGCCCCTGTGTCACTTCTAGTCAGTGTTCTTGAAGCTTTCTGTTGCGTGTTTTCTAGATCAAGTGGATGACTGTTTTGGCATCTGTGCAATCGAGAATGACACCAAGCCCAGCATTAGACCGTGAGTTGGAACAGACTTAGAACTTGGGGGTCCTTCCAACGTGGGGATATTTTTGCCCTCCTTGTGTTCCCCCAGAGCTCCTTCCTCACAGGGGGGTTAGCTACTCTGTGGGAGAGAAGTGGTAGATTACTCTGGGTGTATGTGGGAAGTTCCTACAATATTCCTTCTATCTGAGCATCCCATAGTTGGGCCCACTGGGACAAGTGCCCAGTCCCCTGGGGATCTAGGTAAAATTGGTGATGGCACGTGTGAGACTTGAGTATCCATGGAATGTGACTAGATGGATGTGGCCATGGATGTAGAAGCATGCCAGGCATCAGCATACACCTCCCCTGTCCTGGACCCCAAGAGGGGCACCTGAGTGCAGAAGCCTGGTGAAAAAGGAAATTGGACGAAGGGGGTGTAGCTGGACGGTATCTAGAATACTTGTCCATGTCTGTCAGGGGTTACAAATACTCCCCAGATGCATCTGGGAGATGATAGAGGTTTCCAGAGAGCAGGGTTGTGGCCTGAGAGCAGGGCACGTCACACATCTCTGTCTTATTTCCCATCTTAGTCACATGTGTATGTCTTGTGTGTGGCCTCATTTCAGACACATCAGGATAGGAAGCGAGTTTCAGGCCGAGATCCCGGAGCTCCAGGAGCGCCCTACGGCCGAGACCGGTGAATATGGAGCTTCTCTGGTCTGGAAGCCATCAGACGATGTGTCGAGCAATCCAGAAACACAGGATAGAGGTGGCTGAGACATGGTGGCCAAATTCTCAAGGGTTCCCCGCTTCCCTCATCTCCAAGGAGTTCCTCCTCCCAGTTCTCACCTGGACCAAGAAGCAGTATCTCTGGGTGGGGTAGCAGGCTGTTTGACCAGGACTTCTGTTGCCCCCCATTCTTCTCACGCAGTAAT
Organism: Manis pentadactyla; assembly: GCF_030020395.1. Classification (NCBI taxonomy): domain Eukaryota; kingdom Metazoa; phylum Chordata; class Mammalia; order Pholidota; family Manidae; genus Manis; species Manis pentadactyla. Next base: position 17,022,761 of record NC_080033.1, read on the forward strand.
CGGCCAGGTCATCCTGAGCAGGTCCCAGGAGTAGGGTTTCTGCCCTTCATCCGTGTCCTTCCCTTTGCCTGCTTTTCAGGGAGCTGTGAGGGAGACAGGGACAAGGAGCCCCTCTGTGTGCTTTTGGGGACGTCTCCTCCCGGCATTCACTGACTCCCTGTGTCTCCCCTTTCTCATACTCTTCTGGGGACATTTGCTGGGAACAGTTACTGAGCTCTGCAAGATGGCGTCCAGCGCGATGCCAGGAGGGGGCACCAACCTGGAGCTCGCTCTGCACTGCCTGCACGAGGCCCAGGGCGACGTCCCGGTGAGCTGGAGGCAGGGGCGGGCTTGGCGGGTCCCTGGAAAGCCCCTGCTCTCCTGAGGCTGGGGATCTGGTTCATGTAATGTGCCATCTGCAGGCTTTGCGGCTCATGAAAACTAAAGAAAGGCCACCCATCCTTCTCCCCAGTGGCTGTGGGGTTGATGTCGTTGTCAGTTGTAGGGCAAGTGTGCAGATGGGGCCCAGTTAGTCAGTTATTTACCTTGGGCAGCAGCAGAGCACCAGGTTCCTCCGAGATCGCAGGGGCAGGGGGAGCGGAGCCCAGTAGACTGACTCAGGTCCTGCACTGATCTGGTTTATCATTGGAGCTTTACCTTTTTTATTAAAAACCCATGTACGAAAACCCCTGATGCAACAAAAACATCTGCTTCCTCCAAGGACCCGCTTCACAATCCTGAAGTTTAGAAAATAAAAGTGCAACTCTGAGTAGTGGAAAGGGGAGTCATGTCACCCGAGTTAGGGCCCGAGGAGTCAGTATTGCCAACTATAGTTTTCCTCAAGTTACAAGGTAGTGGCTGCCACATAGTGGGTGCTCAGCAGAGTAACCAGCACATGTGTATTTGCCCTCATGAGTGTTGTGGCCCTGGGGCAGGGCTGGCTTTGGGGCCCCCCTCGGTCTAATGCTCTGCCTCTACCATTTTTGAAATTAACAAATTTTCAAAAAGTCTGCATTTTCATTTTGCACTGGGCCCTGCAAGTTCCATGGCCAGTCCTGATCGGGTTGACACTGTTGAGCAAGACAAAATCCTTCTCCGTGGGGATTGCATTTTCATTTTAGGACAGTCAAAGGGAAATCTGTTTTTAAAAGTTGTTAGTGATTAGTTCTATGAAGAAAATAAACTGGGGCGTGGCACAGGCAGGGCTCCTACAACTGCCAGTCCTTGACGAAGGAAGGAGCTGGCACAAGAATAAATCTGCACACTGCTTCCTTCGTCAAGAAAACCCTACTATGAGAAAAACACCAGCTGCACCCAGTATGCACAGTGACGGAGCCGGTATGTCCCCATGCAGTTCGCAGGCCACGGCCAGTCCACGGCCCCACCATGCTCTGAGTAGCCCTGGAGTGAGGGAGGCTTTAGGGAGGCCTGTAAGTGTTTCTCAAATGGATGAAAGGATGAAGGCAGGCCTCGACCTCACCTTCCCTCCCTCAGAAAGTAGCCTGCTTTCCTTCCTGCTCCAGGTGGCCCTAGAGACCCTGTTACACGGAGGACCCCAGAAGCCGCTGACTCACCCTCTTGCCAACTATCACTACGCAGGTACTGGAGCGAGGCTGCGGGGGTGGGTGTGCCCGGCTAGTACCCGGGAGCCAGTCGGTCTTGGCGGCAGGCTCTGCTTGTGCCTCTGGGTGTTCTCTTGGGGCCCTCCTTCTCCTGCCTTTCCAGAAGGGCCTTTCCTCTCCAGGGGACCTCAGGGGGTGCCTGTCTCTCCTGGCTGGGTCCTCCCTTCCCCCTTCCAGTGGTTCCCTCACCGTCTGTGCCCAGCCAGGAAAGGGATCCCCTGGCCAGGGAGAGGTGAAGGCGGGCTCAGATGCAGTGGCTGAGCACCCCAGCCTGGGAGTCAGGCAACTGGGGGTTGCTGCCTCCCGTTGGCAAGTCTGTTAACCAATGGAAGCCTTGATATTACATCTGTAAAGTGGGGATAGTACTGATCCCAACCTGCTGAGGTTTTTCTAAGGAATGTATGAGACAAAACAGAATTCTTGGCACATACTTGGTACTCGGTAGTGACAGCTTTAAAAAGGGCAGGCTGCATTTCAGCCACGGCTGCGGCCGCAGAACTGTCCTTCTCCCTCCTGTTTCTCCGATAGGTTCAGACGTCTGGACCTCCCAGGAGAAGATTCTGTTTAATAAGGCATTCCAGGCTCATAAGAAGAACTTCCACTTGATACACAAGATGGTAAGGTGTATGTGGGTGGGCTGGTGTAGACAAGGCCTCGACTCACACCACTGAGCCGAGCTAGAGCTGGAGGGCCTATCGGGGTGACACGCTGTTCACACTGTAAACAGTTGGTAATTTAAAAAAGCCACTGATGTGAACAACTCCAGACAGTACAGGAATGCCATCACGTGCTCAAAGCCCTCCGCACCCATCCCCGTCGTCCTACTTCTGAATGATGACCTCTGACTTTGGCTGGGCACCTCAGGCATTTCTTTCCCTGTACAGATCTTCCGTGCATATACGCATGTATTTAGAAAAGGATGCGATCATACTACACTTCATGTCTGCTGATGTTTTTTGTTCTTTTAACTTGATAAACACAAAACTGCACGTAACAAAAATGTACTATTTCATGTTTTGACATATTTATACCTGCAAAACCATCACCATAGTCAAGATAATAAACACATTCATCACCCCCAAAAGTTTCCTCCTCCCCTTGGTAAATTCCTTTTTCCTACCACCCCTGTCCCTCCCTAATCACCTCCTTATCTTCTTTCTGTCACTCTAAATTAGTTTGCATTTTCCAGAGTTTTCTATCTGTCCTGCAGCATGTGCACTGCTTGTCTGCCTTGTGTGTCTTCTTACACTCAGCATCATTATTTTGAGGTTCATCCATCTTATTGTGTGGACCCTTTTTCTTGCTGCGGAGTATTCCATTGTGTGGACGTAACAGTTCATTTAATCATTCACCTATTGATGGACATCTGTGTGGTTTCCACGTTATCTGCAATTATAAATAAAGCTTCTGTGTACATTCACATTCAAATCTCTACATGAACAAGTACTGCTGGTGGGGGGTAGGGCAGCAAATACTTAGGAAAGGAATCAGTGGCTCACATGGTAGGTGTACATTTAACTTTTCAAGAAAGTGCCAAACTTACGCAAAGGGGCTGTACCATTTCACATTCCCACTGGCAGGTACAAGAGTTCCAGTTGCTCCACAACATCTCCAGCACTTGATATGGTCGGTTTTTTTAAATCGTAGCCATTCTAATGAGTATGCAGAGGTATCTCACTGCATTTCCCCCTGACTAATGTTGCTGAACAGCTTTTCATGTGCTTGTTTGCTATCTGTGAGCCTTCTTTGGTGTCTGTTTGCTTCTTTGCCTTTGTTTTCACTGGGATGTTTGTGTTTTTATTGAGTTGTAGAAGTTCATTATTTGTTCTGGGCACAAGTTTTTTATCCAGATATATGCTTTGCAAGTATTTTCTCCCAATCTGTAGCTTTTTAGTCTTTTAACAGTGTCTTTTGAAGAAAGTTTTAAATTTTAATTAAATTCTATTGATTAATTTTTCTTTCATGGACCATGATTTTGGTGTTGTATCTAAGAAATCTTTGCCTAACCCAAAGTCACAGAGCTTTTCCTCTATGTCTTCTTTGAGAAGCTTTATAGTGTTAGGCTTTACATTTAGATGTACGGTCCTTTCGGGGTTAGTTTTTGTATGTAGAGCATGGTATGGATTGCAGTTCCATCTTTTCCTGTGGATATTTAGTTGTTCCAGTGCCTTTTGTTGAAGAGGCCATATTTTCTGCACTCAGCTGCCTTTGTACCATGTCAGATAGCAGTTGGCTGTATATGTATGGGTTCTTTTTATATGTATTGTTGGATTCTACTTGTTAAAACTGTCTCTGGAATTTCCCCCGTGTCCATGGTGGGTACTGGCCTGTAGCTGTCTCTCCTGCGGTGCGTTTATCTGGCTTTGGGATGGGGGTAGTGCTGACCTTGTGGAATGAGTTCAGAAGTGTTCCCTCCACTTCAATTTTTTTGGGGAAGAGTTTGTTTAGAATTGGATTATTTCTTCCTTCCTTAAATATTTGGGCCTGCAGCTTTCTTTGTGGGGAGGGTTTGAAGTGCAAATTCAACTTATTTGATAGATATATGGCTACTCAGGTTATCAATGTCCTTTTTAGTGAACCTTGGTAGTTTTTATCTTTCAAGGACTTTTGTACATTTCTTCTAAGTTGTCTGATGTATTAGCATAAAGTTGTTTATTATATTCTTATATTCTCCTTTTTGAATTTATAGACTATAGTGATAGCCCCTCTCTCATTCCTGGTATCGGTAATATATCTTTTTATTCTGATCTGACTAAAGGCTTATCAATTTTACCGATTTTCTCAAAAAGCCAGTTTTGGCTTCCTGGTTTTTCTCTATTTGGTTTATTTATTCTGCAGTTTCTTCTGTTTGCTTTGTGTTTAAATTGCTCTTCTTTTACTAGTTTCTGAAAATGGAAGCTGAGCTCATTGATTTCAGACCTTTCTTCCTCCCAAACATGGGTTTGTAGTGCTGTAAGTTTCCCTCAAAGTACTTCTTTGATAAGTTTTCTTATTTTGGGTTTTCATTTTTATTCAATTCAAAATACTTTTTCATCTCCCTTTTGATTTATTTTTTGAAGTATGAATATTTAGAAGTGTGTTAGTCTCCAAATATTTGAGGATTTTGCATAGTTCTTCAGTTAACTGATTTTTCAGTTAATGCCATTGTGACCAGAGAAATACTTTGCATGACTTGAATCCTTTTAAATTTATTGACCCTTTTTTATAGTCCAGAACATGGTTTACCTCTTGGTAAGTGTTCTTCGTACACTTGAAGGAGGTGTACCTGCTGTGTGTGAGTGGAGCTCTATAAATGAGAGTTCGTTGTGGCTCAGAGTGTGGTTTAGGTCTTCCACCCTTTTACTGTCTAATTGTTCCAGCAATTGTTGAGAATGGGATATTAAAATGTTTTCCTATAATTGTGGGTCTATTTTTCCCCAAAGTTCTATAATTTTTTGCTTCATATATTTTGAAGCCCTGGTGTAGACATATGAACTTTTAGGATTCTTATGTCTTCTTGATTAATTGACCCTTTTATCATTATGAAATTATTTACTTTATCTCTAGAAGTACTATTTGCTCTGAAATCTACTTTTTTCTGATATTAGTATATCCAACCTCTCCAGCTTTCTTAAAAATGGGTGCTAGCATGCTATATCATTTTGTTAATCTCACTTTTAAACTATTTAGCCTTTACAGCTAAAGTGTGTTCTTATAAATAACATGTGTTCAGTGTTGCTTTTTTATTTCCTATTAAATATTCAGCCTTTTAAATTAGGGTGTTTAGAACATTCACACTTAATGTTGTTATTGAATGGTTAGGTTTAAGTCCATCATCTTGCTCTTTGTTTTCTATTTGTCCCATCTGTTGTTTGTTTCCCCTTTCCACTTTTTCTGCCTTCTTTTGGCAGAAAAAATTAATGTAGTAAATTGTAGGATTCTGTTTTATCTCCTTTGTCAGCTTGTTGGCTATAACTGTATTTTATTATTTTGATGGTTGCTTTAGGGTTAATAGTATGCATCATTAACTTACCACAGTCTCCCTTCAAGTGATTTGATAGCATTTCATGTGCAGAATGAAAACCTTCCAGTAGTGTACTTACATTTCTCCTCCTGGCCTTTATACAATTGTTGTTATGCATTTCATTTTACATATGTTGTAAACCCCACTATACATTGTTGATATTTTTGTTTAAATGGTAAATTATTTGTAGATAGCTTTAAATAATAAAATGTCTTATATAGTTACCCATGTACTTACATTTTCATTGCTCCGCATTCCTTTATGTAGATGCATATTTCCATCTGGTATCATTTTCCAGAAGGAAATAAATGTAAGTCATTTAACATTTCTTAAAGTGCAGATTTGCCAATAATGAATTTTTCCAGCTTCTGTATAGCTAAAAAAGAACCTTTATTTGGCCTTCATTTCTAAAAGACATCTTTGTTAAGTGTGGAATTCTAGCTTGACAGGTCTTTTCTCTGTAATTTAAAGAGGTAATTTGCTTTCTTCTGGCTTTTATTATATTTCATAAGAAATCTCCAGATTTCTGTGTCTTTGGTCCTCTCCATATAACATGTCTTTTTTTTTCTGGCTGGATATTTGTCAGAATTTCCCTTTATCACTGGCTTTGAGCAATTTTATTATGATGGGCTTTGGTGTGCTTTCTTCATTTTTCTTTCTTGTGCTTGCAGTTTGTTGAGCTTCTGGTATCTGTGGGTTTATAGTTTTCCTTACATTTGGGGAAATTCAGTCTTGTTTCTTCAAACATTTCTTGCATCCCCCCTTCTCCTTTGGGGGCTCCACTTAGTGGGTGCTGGGCTTCCTGCAGTTGTCCGGGAGTCACCGATGCTCTTTTCATTTCGACTGATTCTTCTTTTCTCTGTGTGTTTCATTTTGGATGATTTTTATTGCTATGTGTCTAAGTTCAGTAATCCTTTCTTCTGCAGTATCTAATCTGCAGTGTAGTTTTCATCTCAGACATTGTAATTTTAATATCTAGGAGTTCTTTTTGGGTCTCATTAGTGTCCCATGTCTCTACTTAACTTTTTCAACATATAATGTACAATTATAATGACTTTTAGTACCCTTTCCTGCTAATTCTAACATCTGTGCCCATTCTGGGTTGATTTTGATGGATTGATTTTTTTCCCATTATATGTCACATTTTCCTGCTTTCTATGCCTGGTAATTTTTCAGTGGATTCCTGGCATTGTGAATTATAGCTTGTTGAGTGCTGAATATTTTTGTATTCTTAGTAAGTATTCTTGAACTTTGTTCTGATACATGGTTACTTGAAAACAGCTTGTTCCTTTTGGGTACTGGTTTTGGATTTGTTTAAATTAGACCATTCCTCATTACGGAGGCAAAACCCTCCTCATTTCTCTATCAATGTCCCATGAACTATGAGTTTTTTCCCACCCCAGCGGGTGGAAACCAGGTGCTATTCCTGGCCCTGTGTGAGGTGCCTTTTCATCTAATTCTTTCAGGTGATTCTTTACCCAGTTTTGGGCCACCTCATACGCACATGCTGGTCAGCACGTTGCTGAATGCTGGAGGGGAGCGCCCTCCAGATCTCTGGAATTTTCCTCTGAGCAGCTCTTCCCTGTCCTGCCTTGTCCTGTGAACTCTCACCGCCTTGTTCTCCCAGAACCCTCCCTCCCATCTCAGCTCAGGAAGCCCACCGGGCTCTGCCCAGACCCCTCTCCCCAGGCCATGGCCTGGAAACTCTCCCAAGGTGTAGTGTGTTGGCACAGTTGTAGCTTATTTTCTGTCTCTCAGAAAGACTTGTTCTTGGCTTTCCTAGCATCTTAGCAAACATTATTTCAGACATTTTGACTGTTTCTTCTCATTGTTTTGAATGGGAAGGTCAATGTAGCTCCTGTTGCTCCATCTTGTTTGGAAGCAGAGTCCAACTTCTTTTTTTTTCTTCTAACTGAGTGATATTTCTTAGGCAGAGGATTTACTACTTTGGCTCCTAGTCTTTGAAGACATACAGAGCTGAAAACATTTCACATGGAGAAAGTATTTTCTGAAGTGAGCCCCACATCTTAACTGGCCAATTTAATTTTCCTGAGAAATCGTCTTCCTAGAGCAATTAAATTTTCCTGTTCCATTTTGTTTTTACAGAAGTTATTATTAATGGTGTCCATTCTTAGTGGAGGGAGAGCACATGGTGAGATCTGAATGCCCTAGGATCAGACTGTGCCCTCAAAACCCCCTCCTCTCGTGGGCCCCTTATCTCTGTGCTGTAGGGCTCTGCCTGGCTGTTGCAAAGGCTTTGTGGTACCTGCTGATGAGGGCATCCTGCTGCAGGGAGTCCCAGGTGGTAAATGCATAGCCATTAGGCCTGATGTCACAGTGAGCGCCTGTGTAGGGAGCCCTCGTGTACCCCTTCCTGTAGGGAGGGACTCCCGGGATTGACTTGGGGCTCAGAGAGCATGCAGAGCTTGGATGGTGCTGGCTACGGTGGCTTCACCCTGAGCCCCTCATCACCAGCAGGACTCTGTGCTTCTGTGCTCCTTGTAGCACAGGGTTGTGCCAAGCCCAAGAGGAGAGACATTCCAGGAGAGCTTTCAGAAAGTGCCTAGCCCCACGGCGAGGGGGTGTGTGAGGCAGTGCCCAAAGCCCACTGCTGTTTTCTTTCACCAGGTCCAGACAAAGACAGTGGCCCAGTGTGTAGAGTATTACTACACCTGGAAAAGAAAGATCAGGTTTGCCTATGTTCGGGCCCCAGGCCTGGGAAATGGGGTCAAAAGAAAGCTGGACGAGGCAGACAGAACAGAAACAAAGGTAGGGGATTCTTGGGCAAGGGGGTTTCACTGGAGTTCAGTGCTGGTATGGATAGCTACTGATCACCCAGGTTGGGGTGGGAAAGGGTGCCTCTACAGAGGAGAGCATTTCCCTTAGAAGGGTGGAAGGTCGGCACCCTGATGTCATTTCTGCCCCTTCTACAGGCCACTTGCAGTCCTCAGAAGAGACCCAAAGGTCATCCAACCCCTGAGTTGAAGATGAAGACGAAGAGATGCAGGGGAGAATCCGTCATCAACACAAGCCCAAATGCTGGTCCCAAGCAGACCCCTGAGCCTCCGGGGAGCGTACAGGGCCGAGGCACTTTTCCCTGCAGAGAGTGTGAGAGGTGGGCACCAGCCCTGTCCCCAGATGCACCCGCACAGCCTGCCCTTTGTCCCTTTGGGCCCTCGGCCCACCTTCCCCTTGCTCTGACCCGTGTCCTCTGCTGACTCTGCAGGGTGTTTGACAAGATCCAGAGTCGAAATGCCCACATGAGGCAGCACCGGCTTCAGGACCCCATGGAACAAACTGTAAGGGCGGAGAGACCAGCAAAGGCCTTCCTGCTCCAAGAGGAGGAGAAGGAGGAGGAGGAAGGGGAGATGGGGGCTGACATGGGCCCCTTGCAGGGGTGATTTGGGCCATGAGCCGGGGCCAGGCAGCACGTCATCGGGATGAGGACCTCGGGCCGTCACCTCTCCCTTCAGCCTCCCTGAGGTGTTCAGGGCATCCCTCTGCCTCCACCCCCACCCCCCTGCCCCCCCACTGACCAGCCCAGCTTGCAAACACAGCGGGCATTGGCCATCAACAGGCAGAGTGCCGCCATCGTCGGACACTGTGACATCCTTGCCAGCTGGTGCCAGAGGCTCCATTCTCTTTAGGTCAATAGTCTTTCCCCTTCTATTCTCTGGAGCAGGGAGCCTTGTGTGGGGAAACATGTTAGATCTGAGTCCTCACCAATCTTCGCCTCAATTTTGGGGTTTCGTTACATCTGTTAGAGAAGGCCGAGGTGTGGACACCCAGTGGGAAAATACTTCTGGATCTCCCAACATGTCAGACTCCTCATCAGGAGACCGTGCCCTCTGCATTTAGCCACTAGTGTGGCAATGACTTTGTACATTCTTAAGTTTTTTTTGTACAAGTCAATTTGTAAATCTTATTAAATTATGTTGTTAAGTAGCTATCTTCTGGCTTCTCTGGCCTGTTCTCTGGCCTAAAGCCAACAAAGGCTTTAGGGCTCCTGCCACTCGCCAGCGCCGCAGAAATGAGTGAGCTTAGTCTCCGCCCTGGAGGGGCCTGGTCCCCATACATTCCGGGAGCCGGCCCTTAGGTGCCCACTGCAGTGTGTGTCAGCGCCCAGTCCATGCAGCGGGCACACAGCGACACAGGAGGGACCCAGGTGCTCCCCTCAGGGAGCTCACATTTTAGGAGCAGGAGAGCAGCAGGAATAAATAAGCAAAGAGGTGGTTTTAGCTATTGCTTTAGGCCATAAGGACAGAAGAGTCAGCAGCGTAGTGACCAGCAGTCAGTACATGACGGTGGTTCCACTGTGTCCGGGGTGAAGTCAGGGTCTCCCAGCAGCGGCCAGCTGAGCATGCGGATTGCAGCGGGGACGAGGATCACCTCCTCCTGCCCCGAGGTTCAAACCAGAGGGCACAGGAAAGAGCACGTTCCTCCCTCCTTCGTCTTGTCCTTTTTAAGAGTGGGGAGAGCTTGTAACGGTCTCCAGAAGAATGCCTCTGGGTCCATTGGTCAGGACTGGGGCCCATGCTTCTTCTAAACTGATCCCTGGCAGTAGGAAGGGCTATGGCCGCAGTCATCCCGATATCCAAGGTCTCCTCAGGACCAGGGGAAACCAGCATGTTTCCTCAGGTTTCTTGCCACCTGACCAAAGTGGAAATTCTGTCTGCCAGGAAAAGAAGAGGAAGCATGAGTGGCTACTGGGTCAGCAGCCCTTGCGTCCACCACAAGGTGACAGGAGGAAAATAAGGCAGGGGCTCAAATCCTAAAGAGTGACTAGGGTGTGGCAGATGGCGTTAGGGGGACGGCCAGGGAAGGCCACCCGGAGGAGGCTGCTGAGGCCACGGTCTGTATTCCAGGCCACGGCATGGCAAGTGCTGACTCTGCCACGGGAACTAGTGGAGGGTTAAAAGCTCTGTGGCTGCTGTGCCGAGGTTGCAGGAGGCAAGACGGCAAGCCTGGAGAGGTGACAGAGGCTTTCAGAGACGACGGTGGCCTGGGCTGGGTAGCCATAAAGAGGGACAGAAACTCAGGGATTAGGGATGCGCCTCAGACTTACTGATGGGTCACACTGTGAGAAACCCACTCACTGGTCCAAATTCAGTAAGTGAACAGGGAGAAAAAGAGGACAGTGGAGCGAGGCTTTAATGTCATTCTTGCAGGATTGGGTGTCTCGTGGGCAGGCACACCTGGGGAGTTTGGCGACAGTAATTTACCTCCTAGTGCGCGAGTCCCTCCCCTGGTTCCTCATTGGCTGAGTACTGCAGGGTTCACATTCTTTCCCGGACATCGCCTAAGCCAGTTGCATCTTTCTTATTGGTACATTTAAAAACCTCAGCCAGGTATAGCCAGGCCCTTATCAGTTCCCACCCGACTCTCAGCCTGAGCAGCCTCCACCGCTTGGCCCTTTGTTAATACCTCACTGTTAAAATTTTAAACCTCCTGGTGGGAGTAAATCACATTTAGGTTTTATGCTGTTTTCTGACAGCTGTGACAGTTTCTCAGGCTTTCCTTGTTTCGGATGCCTTGACGGCTTTGAGACGTCCTGGTCAGGTATTTTGGAGATTGTGCCTCAGTTGGAATTGTGTGTTTTTCTTATGATTAAACTGGAAGACCATAGAGGAGAAGGGTCACTGTCATCACATGTTATCAAGGGTGCATGTATCAATGTGATGATTCATCCCTGCTGGTGTGAGCCTCAGCCACCTGGCTGGCGACGCTTGTCAGGTTTTTCCACCCTCAACTCAGTCTTCCTCCCCATACTGTACAGGAAGTCACTTAAGGAGGAAGGAGTTGTGTTCCACCTTTTTTATTATTTTGGTATTAATATACAATCACATGAGCAATATTGTGGTTACTAGGTTCCCCCCTGTGGGATTGATGGGGTTGATACATAATTCAAGGTAGAAATCAAATGTATAAGCACACATCACTTGACTGTTTTTCCCACACACTCTGTTGATGTGTAATCAAGGACTGAGTGATGGGAACCAAAGCAGTTCTCATGGCTCGGAGCCATCTTCACACAGTTTGGTATCCTTGAGAAGCGTCGCGACCTTGGGCTAGACTCAAGGCCAGATAATGATGTTTGAGTTCATTGTAAGTTCATTTGCTCAATAAACATGAGGAGTGTCTTCTCAGCATTGCTCTTGAGCTGTTATGCCTTGAGCCCCCTGGCTGACCCTTTCAGGTCTTCAACAACTCATCGGGTCTCCTCCCTTGTCTGCGGCTTAGTGGCAGGGAGGGGACCGGCAAGTGGCGCCTGAACAGGGACCGTTGAAACTCAGAGCAGGGAAGCTCTGCTCGGGCGATCCTTGACAAGCACAGCGGGCAGCTCCAAAGATCGTCGATCCGGTAAGACTCCCAAGAAATCGCACGTAGGGACAGGATCGAGACATCAGGGACACTATAATGGGCCAAACAGACCAAAGCAGCTAACCAGAGGACTATTTAAAATTACTCTGTGCCCTCCTAAAAACATCAGGAGTGAAAACTTCTAAGAGGGATTTTGCCCAATTGCATAAATACATTTAAAAATATTGTTATTGGTTGCCACCGCAGGGAACCCTCAAACTAATTGGGTTAATGTTATGAGAGATCTTAAGAAAGCTCATGGACAGGGCGATGCTATTCCTTTGCCTATCTAGTCTTTATGTAACTTGATCACTCTCGCTTTGCAACCTTTACAAACTCCCCCTTTTTAGGGGCTCGCCCGGGATAACCTCAGAGGTGAGTATCAGCATCTAAGCCTGCCTTTTCTTTCACTGTCCTTATAGAAGGGAGCCATCTGTGGCACACAACATGGGTGCTCGTCAGCCACTTAAATGGGATGGGCCCAGCTGCCGATCTCAAAGTCTCGAGCGACAGTTTCCCCTGCGTCTCCCTCAGTGGATGCCCTGTCTCCCTTGGGAGCTGGGAAAGTCAGCTGAGCGGAGGCCAGGATTCCCTTTCAGAGGCCTCTCGTTGGATGCGAGGGACCGAGGAAGGCTGTGGGCAACTGCGAGACTCTAGGCTGAGGCTGCACTTCAGCGGCTTCTGAAAGGCCCGCGTGTCTGGAATCAGACCCCTACAGTCCGACTGGGTATCCGTGAGGAGTGCCTCTCTCTCTCTGTCTCTGACTTCCAACCTGCTTCTTCAGCCTGCCCTGGCCTCTGAGTGAGGCAGGGGGTGTCCCTAACTCTCTTCTAACTTCATCAATCTCACGGAACCTGATGCTCATGCCCACAAGGTAGGAGACCCACGCTTCGCTCTTATTCCTGACTTAATGCTGCACTCTTTATCTCATAAAATGTGTCTGGGCACCTGTTAGTCACTTAAAAGACGATTAGCGGCGGCTACCAGTCTTAAGTCTCGGGTGAAAGGTTTCCCGGTGTCTGCCGCTCCTTGATCCCCCGCCTCTGGACCAACAGGAATATCGGGGAGTGGCTGAGCCAATTTCCTACTTTCCTATCCTAATCGGCGGACTCCGAGGGCGGACTGGATCAGTAGACCGTGGTCCTTAGATCTCAGCTCTGGCTGATTGATCCTATGGCGCTGAGTGAACCTCCAGCTAGGCTGCTGCCTATGCGAAAGATGCAGATGATCCCCGACCTCTTATCTCACAGATCAGATTTCTTACAGGAGGTGATTAGCAGGGTAATTCCCAAGCAGTGAGAGAAACTGGTGTTTAACGGTATAAATCCATAAAAGTCCATAGCAGTCTCTGAATTTTATCTCTCCCTTAGCAAAGGTTCCTCTGCTCCCTTTCAAAGCAGTCCTTTTAGGCCTACGCCACTTTTTCCTGTGTAATGTAATGTAAATGGGGTCTGTAAAGCCATCAAGCTGAAAGATCAAACCAACAAGTAAATAGCTCTATTCTATTAACTCCTTTCCTTAGAGGCAGTGAGGAGAGTGTCTTTTAAAAAAGCCTAAGGAGACCCATCCATGGGCCTACAGATCTAATAGCCAAGGACATGAGGAAATGACTGACAGTCAAGGTACCCTTTCCTGAGGAAGCATTAGGGGAATCCTCACTGCCCAGCAGGTTAGTGGTATTAGCATTGGTAGAAGAAAATTCACACATGTTGTAGGACTCAGGGACTAAAGGCATCATTAGTAAGCAGAGCATCAGAAATTGGAACTTCTAACTCATTCATGAGATTTGTCATTAGAAAGGCCCTTACTGTTGCTATGAAGAGCTCTCTCTAAATGTCCTGATGAGCTATTACTCAGAAGTTCTCGTTTCTATGGTGGGCCAATTGGAGGAATAATAATGAACACTTAAGAAAGAATGACTAGTTGGGAGTTGGGCAGTCTTGCTTCTAAAAAGGGAAATTATGTTTGCCTTATCTTGAAATATTTTAGAAGATATGTGATAATGCAGATGTACAGCAATTCCTCTCAACTTGGGATTTTATAATCAAAACAGTTCTGTATCAAGTAGAAAGACAAAGATGTTTCTTTCAGAAGAGCAAAGATTCCGAAAGTTTACCACTCAGAGCCTTTCAGAAAATAAAGGAGCAAAGATTTGTTGAGGATGCATTCCAGAAACACAGAAAAAAGAACCTAAGATATACAATGACTTGGAACTTAACGAACTGGGCAGAGCAAATAAGCTGCAAAAATGCAATTTAAATCTAAATAATGGTTGGTAATTTGGTAGTTTAATGTAACACAATAACTCTAATAAAGGCTCTCTATAAAACAGAGATATAAACTAAATAATAATACTAATAATGCTAATAGAGCTACATTGCTACCATTAGTAATACTTATCTGGAATGAAATTTCCAGATAATTTCAACCGTAAGTATATAGGCGAGAAGGTAGAGAAATAATTAAAAGCCTAGAAAGGATCTCTCTTCTAGAAAAAGGGAAGGGAAGGGGGCTTACAGATGGTAGTGTTGATAGTAATAATTTAAATTTAAATGTGCTTGATAAAATACTAAAATAGCTTCCAGATGAATAGAAATAGCACATATAGCTTCCAAACCGGTTTTGGGAAAATAGAACCAAAAATCTCTAACCAATATCAAAAAGAAGGAGGGGGATAATGGTGAATAGAAAGCACAAAATGAAAAATAAGTTTAAATAAAATCACTATAGACAATAAGCACAAAAAGATTATACTACTTCTTAAATATACGTTAAATAAATATTCCTTAAATAAAGGAAAAATTTACGTTAAAAAATCAAGATGCATGTTATTTAGAAAAGACATGTAAGAAAAATTAGAAAATATTGAAAATGAAAGAATACAAAAATACAATGATAAAAGGAAAATTTAACATATATTCAATTTATACACTCAATATGTAACTTATACAATTAAATATAAAATATTAAAAATTGAATGTATACAGAAAAAAAATCAGAATGTCAAACACTAAATGGAGACACAGTGGTTTATGTCATACTTGAAGTTGGCAAAATTCACCACTATGATAATCAAGAACTTTTATGCTTAATTAACACAATAACAGAAACATATAAAGAGTAAAAACAGGTTATAAATAAAAGGGAACTGACAAAGCTATAATTCTTTTACAAATTGACAGATAAAGAAGACAACAAAAATGAATATCCATTTTAAAAATAAAATGAGTTTTAATTGATGGATATGAGTGTTGTGATGTGTCTTTTGGCCTCCCTAAAGAGCTACACATTATTTTCAACATCTAAAAATATTTATAAAAACCAATAATATATTATACCTCAAAGGAAATCTGAAGTTCTAAGAGAAAAACAAAGTAAAGATAAAAATAAGAAACTTTTCTGTACCAAATAAAGTATAATAGAAATGAACAACAAAAGGATAATTTTTAAAAGGTTTTCTTTGGGCAATTAAAAAATTATTTGGTAAAGAAAATAATTGAAATAAAATGTAGAGCTATTTATTACAATAATAATTAAAGTCTTATTCATGGAAATCTATGGACTATAGATAAGTAATTTGGGGGAATTACAGCATTTGAGCACTTACTTTAAAAATAGGTAAAAATAGAATTAAATTAAGGATTCAACAAAAAAGCTAAATGACCAACAGGACAAATTTATAGAAATCAAGAAGAAATAAACAATAAAGATAAAATGAGGAAGCGATGTAAAACAAAGCCAAGTAAAACAAGCAACCAAAAGGAAGAAATAAAAAGCAGACTGTATCTATGTAACCAGTTACTAGTTCTTTCAAAGTAATATAAATGTTTGGCAAAGTTAATAAGAGACATACAGGAAACAAATGTAAAATGCTAAAAATATTACAACAACAAATTTGTAAATGTAGTGTTGTAACTGATTTATTAGAAAATATTAATGGAAGAAGTTAAGTAGAAAATTTGAACACAAAACAATTACACTCCTAGTAAAAAATCTATACATTAAAAAAGTACAAGGTCCATAAGGTTTCATGGGTAGGTTCTACTAAAATTTTCTATCTTCTGTATACTTTTCCAAAGCAAAACAAAAACCAAAAACCAGCAACTTTCCTAAGAAACTCTCTGTGGTTTGAAGGTCCTTGATGATAAAATCAGTCAAACTTAGCATATAGCCTTAAACATATGAATAGAGATAAAGGTATTTTATCTATCTATGTGTAAAACTGTTAGGAACATTGTCTCCAAATATGAATCAAATATTAGCATATTGAATTAATGATATATCACAAGAATTCCATATTATAACTCAATACATTTTATAAGAGTAATACAAGAATGCCTCAGCTTTACGAAATCTACTGTTTTATTTACTGATTAAGAGATAGAAGAAAAAACATCCTTTCAAAACATGTCAAAAATTTCCAACCCCTCTTCCTAATTAAAAGCCCTAATTCATTAGTAATAGAAGGTAACTTCCTTAATTTAACACACTAAATATCATACTTACTAACAAAACATATGATGGATAGAAGCAATCTTCTATCACTGATTTTATACAATATTCTTCAGGTGTCCTAGCCAATGCAATAATGAAAGAATAAAAGTAAAATAGAAATAATGAAAATGAAGAGCCAAAACTGCCATTGATTGCGTGTGATGACTATTCAAAACATGTAACTATAAAGCAATTAGGACCCCATTATATGATTTAGTCGACTACCCAGATACAAAATGAACCTACAAAAATTTAACTATTCCCATATATAAGTAGCAACAAATTCAATGAAAAATGAGATTGTTTGTATAATAGTAACAAAAATGTATAAAATTCCTCGGCATTAACCTTAACATAAAATGTACTGGGTCTGTTTAAAGGAAAGTATTGAAAAACATAAGATCTGAATACATGAAAACATGTTATTTCCTTGAATAAGCCAATTCAATATCATACATCTCTCATTCCTCCCTCAAATTAATCTAAAAATTTGACACAATCTAAATGAAAGCCCCAATGGAATGATGTATGGAAATTGATATGATACCAAAATTCATCTAAAGGAGTAAATAGTTGATAAAAACTAAGATATACTTGAAATAGAACAAGAGTGATTTGCTCCATCAAATTGCAAAACATATTGTGAAACTACAGTAACGAACACACTGTGTTATTGGCATAGGAATAGACAAATTTCATTGATCAATGGTATAAATAAAGTCCAAAAGCAGACTCATGTATAAATATTGGAATTTAATATATGAAATTATGGGTTAGTAATCAAAGTGTTGGGACAATGAACTATTCATTTAAAGAGTACACTTAGATACCTACGTCACACCATATACAAAAATCATTTCCAGATAGATTAAAGAGCTAAAGATAAAAAGAAAACAATAATAATATTAGAAGAAAATTTAGAAAAGTATTTGTATAACCTCAGGAGAGGAAGTCCTTCCTAAACAAGACACATGTTCATGAAGCCATAAAGGATAGGATTTAGAGATACAACTTGTATAAACTAAGAACTTTTGCATGGCAAAATACAAAATAAGCATAGTTAAGACAAATGGCAGAGAAAACATTTGCACTATAGGTAACAAAGAATTAAAATCCATATATTATAAAGTGCTTCATTTAAATTAGTTTTAAAAAGCAACCCAATAGAAAAATGAGTAAAGGGTAAGAACAGATAATCCACAGAAGTGCTGCAAATAACTACAAACATGTGAAGAGATGTCAATTAAAACAACAAAGAGACACATTTTGGAATGTTATGTAGGAAAAATGGAAAAGATTGATACTATCTGTTGCTTGAGAAGGTGTGAGGTAAGGAGTTTATTCTCAAATACTATTGCTAAAATTGGGGCAGCCTTTTCTGAGGGTGGCTTGGCAGAATCTGCCCACACTAAAGATGTTTAGTCCTTTTTAACCTACTAATTTCAATTCTAGGAGTCTTCGAAAAATAACTTGCTCATGTAAGCAGAAATACTTGGCTGAAGATGTTTATTTCATTGTTTTTAAGGGAGACAATTTGTTCATCATTAAATGTATGTGCAGCAGTTAAAAGGAATATAGTAGAGTTATGTGCAAGTGATACATTAAATAAAAACACAAGACATTAAAAGTATATATTAGCATTCTCATTCATATAAAAAGTGGTATACATAAGCAAATATGTTAAAAGGCAATATGTGTAACTGTAAATGCATAGAGAAAAGTCTAGAAATACAGCCATTAAAGCAGCGGTCTACTGTAGAGAGGGAAATGAAAGTGAGCACTGAAGTGAAAATTCCACTTTTTACTATATGGATTTCTATGCTATTTGTCATTTTAGCATGGTTATGTATAGCATTTGAAAATTTAAAACCAATAAAAGGAAGGATCATTGGGCCTCATTTATGTAAGTTCCATATCAAAAGATGATTTTTTTAAAGAAAAATTATGTTTGTGGTAGAATCTAATAGGATGGTTTATTGTACTTGGCTTCTTGATTAAAAAAAAAGTCAAGGATAGAGGAACATTTCCCTTGGCGATATTGGAACATTCTTTTTAGATGACACATTCCTCCAAACTGATGCTAGTGTTTGCCTCATATGATGACTTTATACATATTCCAGAAGAAATGTTCCAAATTGAAATCTCCAAGTTTGCAGAGAAAGAAATGCAAGTGTGCTGATATAAAGTTTGATAAGCTTAATGTTTGGGCAGAAAAGTGTTAGAAGTTTATTAATTAGCCACAGGGACCCTAGTAAGATAAATTTTATCTAGATTTTCATGGGTCAGCACCACCAGTGTTGGTGAAGTTCATATGGGCATCCCTCCAGAAGAATTCAAGAGGTCAGTGATACAACAAAAAGAGCATTCAATTGGAAGCCAGAACACTGGGTTCTGATGTGACTTTTGACAAGCCATTAATCTCTTTGGGTGTCAACTTCTTTGTCTTCAACATAGGAATTAAGTAACATCCCTGCCTAAAATGAGACGATATACAGTAAAACCTAAGCACCATAAATGCAAAAGTACATACATAAAGTGCAACATCTGTTCACTATGTGTGACTTTACATGCTAGGTTTTCCATATTTTCTGGAAAGCTCCACCTAGACGACACTGATTTTCCTCCAGGGCTACCTAAACCACATTGGAAAGATCCAGTCTGGGAAAGGTGGTAGTCAAATCCTTCCCTGATAAAAAAAATACATTGACAAACATCCCCAGAGCAAAACCTAGCCGGACAAGCAATGGGCTGCCATACTAATCTAAGAAAAGTCCTAATTAATGCACACTGAGGACCAGCCACATCCCTCCCTTCATCCTCCCTTCCGTCCTTTGTGATTGAATTCCCAGAAGATAAAGTAACTTCCCTAGGCACTGCCCCCAGAAATACTAGTGAATGATCCAAGCTCTCAATGAGATACATCAAGGATCTGAAGGCTGAGCCTTGAAACAGGAAGCATATGAGAGTAAGGCAAAGATTCCAAGAAATTATTTTGGAAATAAAACATATACTTGGAGATCTTTGGATTGCACTACCTTGGATTTGTTTATGAGTCTGTTTTTTGTTGTGTTTGTTCATTTGTTTTATTTTTTTTTAGATTCCACACAAAAGGGAAACCATTTCACTTTTTATTAAGAATTGCTTTGCTTTTTCTTTCCCATTTGATTTTATGCAGCTTTATAATGATGTGAAGACTGTTACACAGTCTCAAAGTCAAAGCCAGAAAACAAGGTATGTGAACTCTACTTCCATCTCTCCCTCCCTCCCTCCTTATCTCTTCCTCCCCAGGGACAACCATTTTTTGTTTGTTCTCCTATTGTTTTTAACATCAGTGAATACAGATTATGTTTGTTTCCCTCACTTTCTTAGATAAAAGGTAACTCACCATCTGTTGTATACTTTACATTTTCCCACCGGGGTTCCCTCACTCCTTTTGTAGCTATTATAGGACTCCATTATGCATGACGATGCCAGTTTATCCTATCATCCCCTATTGATAGGACTCGAGTTAGTCTACTCTCGTTATTACCAATAAGGAAGTGCACTTTTTACTTGTATCTCAGGTGATTTGCATTCCCCTAAAGAATAAGAGCCTAGAATTTCATTCAGTGTAACAGGCAGAAATAGACTACAATGCCCACAGCAGTAGTTTCAATCCAGGGTCTACAGTAACTTTGGAGATACATGGAGACTTTCCAGCAGGCACCCAGGCAAGGATAAATTTAAAGGATTTTTCATATCCTCAGTGCTCGTATGGATTTTTTCTAACATTGAACTGAAAATCCGTTGCAGATCAGCAATCCCTTTCCCCAGTTGTGTATGCTCACACATACACACACCCACACATAAACACACCTGCCATGTTCAGATCTCTCACTAGTTCTAAATCTCAGGAGAGAGAACCTGCAGAGTACATACGAATAAACTCTACGAAAGATCAGTACAGTGTTGAAAATAAATGTCTCTACTGACTGGGAAATGAATCCTTTTGCAAGCCAGGTAGTTTCCAGTTCTGAAGGTGGACAGACCTAAAAGAATTATCAGCTGAGACAAGATTAAAAAGAAATTTTGATAAGAGACTAATATGTGACTTCAGGCAAATAACTAGATAATATTTCAAAGAACTGAGCCACAGTGCAATAACAAGCTCCCTCCTTTCCAATCGATTTGTTTTAAGTGTGAATAAAGTTTCTCAGTTTTTATACTCATAAAGATAAAAAACAAGCAAAATTTATCCTGAACCTTCCCTACTTTGACAATAAATAATATTCATTAATGAACACATGAACTAATTGAAAAATATGAGGTGCATTTCCAAAATGTATCATACCTTTTCTCTTTCCTTTTCATTGAAACTTATGATGTATGTACATTGTTTTTATCTACTACCTGTTTCTGTGTATTACTAATAATTATAATGATATCTCAATCCAAAAACTCTTAGCATCTAGAAACTTATAGTCATTGGACATTAAAAATTAAATTTAAATCTTCATACATATTTGTGTCACACTAAATTATGATAGAATGGCCAATAAAAGGCTTTCATGCATAACGATATAATAGTAAGGATAAAATTTGGTAGGGCAACTGGAATGAAAATATGAATTCCAGAAGGAAAGGACTATAAAACTGCTTAAGAACTTGTTCATGTGTTTAATAGATGACATATCAAATTGCTCTGTTATTTAAAGTTCATCAGATACGTTAAAGGAGTGGTGGCTTTTTGTCATGTCAAAATTTACAATATTCCAGAAATGGCATCATTGACAACTATTTAAAAATATGTTGAAGATTTAGCTGGCCACTTGAATTGTGCAAGGGGTGTACATAGGTTTTCAAAATTATTTTAGGGACATGAAAGTTTGAGAACCACAGGTCTAGAGACTAAACACCTCGTGGTGCACTTCGGGCTTATTACCTCTCTGGCGAGTTTCTCTCTTTCCCCAACGCTCTCTCCCACCCCTCCTCAGTGGCAGCAGGGGGAGGGGAGAGCCCGTGAGAGGAGGGAAGCAAGCAACAGCCTCCTCTCTAGCCCCTGCCTACCTAAAATCCACACAACTCACTGTCTCAGTCAAGCCTTCAGCCTGTGCCCAGGGCACCTGGAGAAATTGGGACAAAAGGTGTGGGAAGCAGGGGGGCTGCAGGCTCCATTTCCCACTGGGGGCAGAGTGTTCCTGTGGAGGGGTGGGAATCTCTCACCTCCCCACCTCTCCACAGCCACCTTTCTCTTCTGAGCCTGCCTCTCCTGCACAAGGAATGTCCAGCTCATTTCCGCAGAGCGATGGCAGCCCCCTGCAGTCAGAGGAACCCACACCTCCGGGTTAGAGAGAAACTCAGCGGAGCTCTGGAAGGCTCTCGGGCATCTATTGCACAGAAAGGAGGCAGCTGGTGGATTCCAGAGAACACACAGAAACCCGCTTCTCTCCCAGAAGTTCAGAATGTCCAGCCTCACACGACTCTGACAAGGGATAAAGGAGACAAATGGACCCATACATTCCAGATAAAGAAACCAAGGCCCAGCAAAGGTGAGCAAACATTCTCACAGGGCACGATATTTCTGGAAGCAATCGAAGGACTCAAGCTTCCTCTGTAATCACGAATCTCTATGGGCCACGTCAAAATTGGATGAGATTTAAAGAGGTGAGAAGGCAGTGGCTTTCTGAACACTTGTAAGAATTTTGCAATATATGTTAATGGCAAAGTAGCTTAATCAGAAGATTATCATAAAGATTGTCATTTGTAGTGAGTGTCTTTTTTTTATCTATTCAATTTTAATCTTTCTTGATTGCATGCTCAGCCCTTTAAAGACCCTCCATATGCATTAAGAAAAAATAAAAGCTTTAGTATGTGCTTTCTTCATCCCCTGGAAAGTTTCCTGGTTTTCCACATGCCGCAGAGGCTTTGCCTCTTATGTCCTGCTCTGGCAGTCTGAGCGGATGTCAGCCAGGTCTGGCAGTCACCTTGAAATGCCCCCAACAGCAGTCCCATAGCCACCACTACAGTCTTTAAAATTGTTCCACTCTTGCCCCTGAGGGAGGGGGGTTTTCACCCACATCAGTATTAGCTACATCTAGCACAGATACACACCCCCAAGCAGGGGTAGAGGTGGGTGGGTGGAGGGCTGTTTAGATGAACTACGTGCAGGCCGATGCATATGCATGTGGGACCTCGTAGATTCAAACCCAGGACTGTCGATCATGCCCTGATCACCTGAAGTTAGCAAAATCGCCCTTGGGTACCTCCTAAAATAAATGTCCTAAATGTAGAAGGAAAGGCCCAAAGTCCTCTTCTAATGTGCCTTCTAACATAAATGGTTCCACTCTAAGCCAGTTACTCAGCTTTGCAGACAGCTTCAAACTTGCCAGCAGCACAGCCCTCCTTCCTGGAATTAACCCTTCTCATTGTCCAGCCGACCCAACTGCTGGACCCTGCTAACAGCTCCCTCCCTCATACATGGGAGACCACCAGAGCCTTAGAATTGGCAGCCTGCCCTTCAGGAACCCTCCCCAGCTCTTGCTTTTCTTCTCCACTTCCTCTCACTTTCTCCACTGGGCTGTTTCTCCACTGTCTGCAACTCTGAGTTGTGGGCACTATATCTTCGCAGCTGTTCACCTGGCTGCCCAGCCCCATCTGACCATTCAGTAGGCACGTTGCTTTGATGTCTGAGCCTATATGCCCTCCAGATTCCATCTGGATTCCTGGCGCATCTTTGCGGGACCAGCCCTGCCCTGTAACTGCACCCACTCCATCTCCCCAAATCCAGGCTCATCAGAATCCAGGGCTTAAAAGCTGTAACACTAAAGCTGTATGCAGCTCCTGGGATGACAAGGCTGGGAAAAATCTTGGAAATTACCTAACCTGCCTCCAGGCCTGGAAATCTTAGCTTGGAGAGAGGTAGTGAGTGAACCTGCCTGAGGTCACTAAGAGTAATGAATAGAATGGAAGTCCCATGGAGTCCAGTTCTTATTTCTAATATAAACTTGCTACTGGAGAAAAGCATACATACATTAAGGTATACAAGTCACAAATAGACTAACTGAATCTTATGAAGTTTAAATTTTGGTTCTAAGCTTCCTTCTTGCCACCCCTATGTGTACAGACTGAGGGTAACCTGGCAGAACTCGGTTCTGACACTTGTGTGGGTGCACACCTTAGGGAGGCATTGGTTTGAATAGCCTTTTGATTTGGGCCTACAATATGTGTGTGTGTAGTCACAAATATACGTCTGTTTGTGGCTTCTCTCCTCCTGTGGAAATTGCATGGAGGAAACCTTCACACAAGAGATTGAGATTTTTCTACAGTGACACCAGACTTCTGACTTAATATGGCAGAATTGTTTGCCACTTTTTGCCCCTCCTCTTCTTCCCAATTAAGTGGGCAAGCTCTTATCCATCTTGTTATAGACACAAACTGAAGATCTCAGCCCCAGGTCTAGTAGGTGCTTGGAATTCTTGGGGAGGAAGGTGCAAAGGAAACTCACAAAGACATCGTTATACCATTGCTCGCTCTGAGCAGGGCTTTGTGACAGCTGATGCAAAAAAGGCATCCATTTAGCAGAATCTCAGTGGAATGGCTGTTTCAGGCTGAGCCTCTAGCCCTGGGATCAGGAAAAACCCTCGGAGTCTTCCAAAAATACAAGGAGTGTAGGAGCCACACTGTTTGGCTGTGTGAGCGTGAAGGATAAACAGGCCCATTGTGATTCTCTTACCTAGAGCAGCACCTGCCAGGAGCAGCTTCTCAGATGGAAGCCCCAGGAACACATACCTTTTATAACTTCCCTTTTGTTTTCCCTTTTTAAATCCTGTCTAAATTCTGGTGCTCATTCTGAGACCTCACTGTCCTTCCCTGCCCCCAAACAATATATTTTTTTATAGAACAGACACTGCAAGTCCAGAGATGTGGGTTGAAAAATAACTTGGCCCTCATTTTCCTTTCCAAATACTTGGAGCCTCCTGGCTGCACTCAAATCTTTTCATGGAAAAGGATACTTTTAAGGATACTGTTAAAAGAACTCAATTCACTGAACAGAGCTGGAGGTCTCAGCTCAGCTCAGATCCACGGATCACACTGGTTCCAGACTGATCTTTCCAGACCTTGAATGCTTGCTAAATATTAATGGGTAAAGGCAGGCAGGAGAATAAAACCTTGTAGTGATAAATCCAGACATTTAATTTACCTTGTATGGCTCAGGCCCTGATAGGTTTCAATTTAAATTCAGATTTATTTAGCAAAAATATGGTGATCCCATTCGAAGTCCGGCTTTACTATATAGTTAGATGCCCCCAACAAACATCAAAAGTGTAAGGGATTTTGAAAATATGGGTACAGATGAGGAAACAGGAGATAATGTGTAACTTAGCCAATACCATTTACTAGGGAATTTCCTTCACCTCTGGAAGACTCAGCATCTTTGTAAGACAGGATTAGTAATACATGTACCCAGAACATGTACAGGAATTAAGTAAGATATTAAATGAAAGACATGGCAGGTTTTCAATGCACTGCACATACATATTATTTTTAATCTAAATCTTCCTTGGAAGATGCTAATTTCTCAATGTTTATGTTTATTGTACTGTAATTCCCAATTTTTCCAGAGATTTGGACATACTATCCGGCGACCCTTACAACACTAAGGCAACATTTTCCCATTTTATGGATAAGGAAAACCGCTCAGGATGGAATGTCAGCAAGTCCGGGGTAGGTAGGGGCCACAGTGGAAGGTAATCCATGGCCACACTGTACATCCTTCCCGTTATAATTCTGTGGGTTCAAGACCACCCCACCTACAAGCTCTGGGGGCTGCTTAACAGGGATTTCGGGATCAGCATGGCCCTCAACCTGCTTGCCTGGAATACTTGGCTGTTTGCAAGAACAGGGTTTAGATACCCAGCGGACAGCACTGGCCTGGTTAGAATACGGTGCTCTCCTCCTATGGCCTGCGTCCAGCGGCTGCGTGTCCTGAGTGAAGTCTCATGGCAGGAAAAAACAAAGTAAAAACAAGATGATTTCAACTTAAAAAAAGCAAAGAATGAGACAGGGTCTTTTTCCTCATAAGGCAAACTGAGCAATAAATTGTCTCCTCCAGCCATCTTCTCAAACATTAGTAACAATAACAGTAATACTTTCTATTGACTGAATAGCCCATCAGCTTTACGATGACAGCACTTGATTCTTTAATCATGATTCTAGTTTTACTGTATCATCTTATGACCCTGGCTTTCCTTCCAAGCACAGTGGTGAATGGACAGCGGATATGCACCAATGGTACCGTGTGAGAAAGAGCTTTTCTTATAAATGATGGAATATTATCCCTTGCGAACCAGTGAGGCCCCATCGCTAAGTAAGCTCAGGCTGGGTGCCCACCTCTCAGGTTTTGGAGGAGAAGCTAGAGTAGGTGGCCTTCTTAATTCAAAGCTTTTTTTTTTCTAATTCCAAGTTCCCAACAGCCTTGCACCCTTGACTGGCCACGTGTAAAATCTGTACGCAGACTGCATGCTTGCGTCAGTGGGAGACTCTTCCTGTCCAACAACAGCTGGGGCCCCACACTGACTACCCTACAAGCAGACGGCTTCAAATAGCCTCCATGGGGTGCTCTTGGTCTTCATTTCTCCCAGAGAGAACTTGTGATGACTTATTAGCGAATGTTGACAGAGCACAGCCAGCAGCATGAACCAGCCTGACAGCGGTGGCGTGGAGCAGCCTTTCCCACAATGCCAGGGGTTTCTGCACTGGTGTGACACCAGCCATCATCAGAGGCTGCTTCTGAACTATCTCTGAAAGAGGCTCTTCCAGCTGTGGCCTACCCGTATCCCTCACCGTGCGAACTCTCCGAGTATGATGTGATTCACATGTCTCTCATCTCCTGGGGCCAGGGGTTGGAAGGAGGCAGATAGCTGTTCATCTGGGCCAGCACAGGGGTAAACTGAGGCAGGGAATGATGCCTCTGGCAGACTCTGTATCTCCATACTCTGCACAGTGCTGCTGGATAAGGCAAGCTAGCCCATTGGAGAAATCAGTGGGTGCAGAGACAGGTCCCCAGAATGGGAACAGAGGGCAGCCCACCCTTAAGCAGACCTTAGGGCAGAGGCTGTGTATCAGAGTGGAGCGCACAGTCGCAAATTCATAGCCATGTCACCTCTGGAAATCACTTAACCTCTTAGGCCTCAGTTACCCATTTGTTAAGCACCAACTGGTATTTACCTCCTAAAATGGCCTAGAGGATTAAATAAAATAATCCACATCAAGTAATTAGTAGGGTACCTGGCATGTGACAAGCCTCAATACAGGTTAGCACGTCACATAGCAATAATCGCTACAGTAATGCTGGTTGCATTGATCTCCCAGAAATATTGGCAAGAAGCACCCCCTAGGTCCAGGATTTAGGTAATGTGAGGGAATGGGTTTTAAACATCTACATGTGCAGGGAGATGGGGAGATTGGTGGGTGGTGAAGATTTAAACTGAATTAAGAAGTAAATTTCAAGTGTCCTTGGCTATGTGCTTTCAATGAAGGCCTGCCCTGAGGAAAGAGAAGTGTCTTCTGGTTTTGTGCTCTGCTAGTAAGTACACCAGACCCCAGCCTCCTTCCTGCACCCCCCCCACCTGCCTGGACCCTTAAGGAAGCCCACACAGTCCTCCAGTTCCACTGCTTAGATACAGATCGAGCAGACCAGCCACAAAGGCGTGGCTGTAGCTAAAGGTAAAACCTGCTCCTTCCAAACCACTCTGAGTTAGTCATTCTGCTAGAGGGAGACTCAGGCCTTTGGGCCCCCCTTTTATTTCATTAACCGCCAAGTGAAAATGCCAGAAGTAGCTGAGGAAGAAGCACAAAATGGGAGACAGGGAACACTTTGCATATTTTAATTACTTCAGTAAGCGGTCCATACCCCGGCAGAAACCTACCAGCGATGGCTACATCCCCAGGCAAAGGGAGGTGGGAAGAGCATCATGACATAAAAAACTTGCTGTTCCTTAGACTAGAAGCTGCCTTATCTGGCTTCTCTGAGCCTGAGCTGACCTTCCAATCCATCCACGGACTAGCTGCTAGGGCAGCTCCAGCTAGAGCAAGCGGAAGGTCAACGACCACAGCTTCCTGGAGAACCGAATGCACCTCTTCCCCCAGTGGAAAGTGGGATTCTGCTTTGAGTCGTGAAACAAGACCCTTTCATTCTAAAGGAAGGCATGATGCCTGAGAGGATGGAGCTCATAGATCCCTTGCCAGATCTCTGGCAGAACCACAAACATGAAGCAGTGAACCACAAACATAAAACCCTCCATCATCATTTAAAGGTGGGGGTTCAACTTAGAAAAAAATAATAGGATTCAGTTCTTAGGGAAGTGTGCAGATGGGTGTTAAGAGCAGCTGAAGCCTCTGTGTCCTGCACAGTGATTGACCAACAGGCATTAGTGCCACTACTGTTTTTATGCATGATGAGCTCCCAGTTGGCACTTTCCCTAAGAAATTCCAGGAAAGGGGTATTGATGAAGCCAGCCACACAGTCCTGACAGTGACCAGAGTCCCACCGGCATCCTAGGAGGGAAGCAGTCCAGGGGCAGATCTGATGCCAAAGGAGCTGTGGAATCCGGTGGGAGGAGCACCGGACTGAGGCTCAGGTCCCCTGCGCTCTTGCTGCACTTTGACAGTGTCACCCTGTGGCTTTGAGTCCTGGTGCTTCCTTTGGGTCTCGATGTTCACATCTGCAATCATGACAGAGCTGGGCCAGATGACTGCAAAGATTCTTCTCCACTCAGAAACCACATGAGATTGTCCACAGCAACCTCTCCTTCTCTTACTCAATAGACCAAGAGCACTGAACACAAGCTCATCTCAGCAGCAGCGGCCATATCGGCAGCCTGACTTCCGGAGCTGGGTGTGTGCGCTTGCGGTACGCAAGACAAGAGCAGAGAGCCAGCTCTCGGAAGCAGCTCCATCATACCACCTGCTCATCCCTGGGCACACTAGGTCCTCATCTGTGACATCAGTAGGTGAGGAAAAGGGTGGGGCTGGTTGACCTGTAGGTATCCCCTAGTTCCCAAACATTGTGCCTCAGTGAAGCAGAGACCGCATGACCTCTGGATGCCCCTCCCAGTGCCGTGAGAAGGTTAGAGTTCTGGGACCTACTAGTTCTACACAGCTCCCTGCTCTGCAACCAGGTCCCAGGGTGCCTCTCTGCAGTGAAGGCTGTGAGCCAAGGGCAGTGTCCAATGAAAGGGATGGAGGGGCTGTCCCTCCACACAGCATCTGGCATCCCAGGCCATCATCAGAGGCCTGCAGCTGGGGGCTGCCCCTCTTCCCTTTATAAACAAGCCTTACCTCTTGGCTTCTCTTTTCAGGTCAAAAGTTAGGGGTAAGACAGCTCTGAGGATGAACCCAGGAGAAAGTCTTAAATGCTAAGCCATTAATTGCAGTTGGACGGTTTTTTTCAAAGGCATTCCCAGTCTGTTATGCACACTCATACCTCCAAAGCATAGAAGGAGGGAGAGGCCAAGTTGGCTTCTTGCTTCCAGGCTCATGAAATGGGGAGGAAGTATCTCTGGGTCACTTAGTAGGTCCCCAGGAGGTGAAGCCAGGCTAAATGTGGGGTAGGTAATCCCCAAGGGTGGAGCCCTCACCTTCGTTTACTTAAACCTTTGGTCTTCCCCACTACAGAGGTAGAAAGGGATGTTCTCTGCATTCCAAGGTTGGGACTATAGTGGAAGGCTTGTCCCAGGGAAAGAGAAGGACTTACCGAGTGTTTATACTCTGCCAGGATCTGTGCTAAGTGAGTTAGAATGGATGGCTTCATTCAGCCCTCCCAATATGCCGGGGCTCTGGAACTTACTATCATGGAAAGCATTGCATAGATGGAGAAAGGGCGGACAGTGGGGCGGGGGGGAGGAGAGGATGGAGGAGCAAAGCGACTTACGTGAGTGCAAAGGGCTGAACAGTGAAAGATCCAAAGTTCACGCCTAAACTCTTCTGATTCCCAAACCAGTGTTTTTTGTCCCACCAAGTCAGAGTTCCTCTGCACACCCAAGCTGACGGAAGACTCCCTCGGGGAAACGAGTGAAGGCATACACACTGGCGGGCTGGGTTGGCAGAAGCTGAACAATGCGATAGAAATCCTAGAGTTTGATTTCTATAATAACACCCAGTAAAGCTGAAGAGAGATTTCTGTTCAGAAATATCTAAATCTGCCGATGGTAAAGCCAAGGTGGGAGCCTGCCTCAGCCCAGAGAGCATTCAGAAAAATGATGCGAGAAAACATGGTGGGCTCCTAATAGACAGACTGGAAGCAGCAGCCAGGCACGGGCCTTCCCTCCTCAGTCTTTCCCTTTGTAGCTTCTCTGGGCATAATGCCTGGCCTGACTTCTGTAGCAATGACACTAACTATTTAATGCCTGGGCAGCCGGGCTCCTGACACAAGGCATCTTCAATGAAGACGAGTCTCTGTTACTGAACATCTAGGTCCCAGATAATCTGTTCAACTATGGCTGCATTTATCACCATGATTTTCAAAATTCATTAGCCTCAATTGTTTAGAAATTTATTTCCTATGAACATCCGATTCCCTAAGACGATTGTCTTCGGCAGGAAAAGAGGAAGGCAGACAGGGATGGAGGAGCCGTAGGAAGGCTGAGTGGAGATGAGGAGAAGGGAGGGAGAGAGAAGGCGGCATGGGTCAAGCCTGGTGACTTACTCAGGTCTTAGAATTCAGCCACACCAGAAATAAGTCCTAAATCTGGTTTTTATGATTATTAAGACAATACATTGCCTTTTTGCTTAAGATCCATTGGGATAGGTTTTCTGTCACTTGTAATTGAGAGAATCTTGATATAACACTGGAAAATTCTACTTTAAAGTTAGTCTCTATTTCAAGGAATAAAATATCTATTTCTAGAAATGAACATAGGAAGAAAAACTCAGAGAGATCCCTGAGGCCCAGATAGAAACAGGTTGTCCAGCTGGTGCGGAACTGCATTACGCCTTGTCTCACCTACCAGGTGCCCTTTTCTGCCTCTGTGCTCTGCATGACAGCACCCACATGGCAGGGCTTTGCCATAAAGCATCCTAAGGAGACAGTTTAAAACACGTGGTTCGGACACCAGCACCTGAACTGAAAGCTGACTTTGCCGAGATACCAGCCTTCCTCAGCCCAGTGCCTTTAGCCAGAGGTCACATTGGACATCTACTTTCCATTAGTTTTAGCCACAAGTGCCAGGACGGAAGGAGGCAGCAAAATTCAGAGGAACTAGCTAATGCTCAGGAGAGGTAGGCACCAGCCCAGCAGACTCGGGCAAAAGAGCGACTGGAATTCATGCTAACCCCTCCAGCACACGCAGACAGGAGACCCTGTCACAATCCTTCTGGACATATGGATTTCTCTTAAGTCATTTGTCCCAAAAGAATTGCAGAAGCAAATGGACTTGGGCAGCTTTGAAGATAAGATTCAGAACAAAGAGTGCAGCATCCCATCACAAAGCTGAGGGCAGCTTTCCTAAAGAGCAGTCCCAGCTGATGGCAGCCAGAACAACTGTCTTCCCTTCTCTGTCATCTTCCCTCTGACCCCCACAGCCCCTTCACCTGAAGACCTGAGCCCCACCTCATTCCAGACAACTTCCATCATGCTGTTCTGGGGTCTTGCTCTGATCTATTTTCAGATCAACAGGGAGCAAAATGCTAAGGGAACGATGAGTTCAAGGATGAATTACCATTTAATGGGCAGAGTTCTTATCTCTGGATAAATCTCCAGGTGAGAACCCAAAGGACTGGCCCTGGGAACACACAACCAATCTCCCTGAACTTAGAAGGACCGGAGATGCCACATAATTAAGAGGCATCTCCCGCAGGAGAAAGTATTAGGTTCCTCCCAAAAGGCCAGTCTTAACTCTCTTGAATTGCAAGATTTGGGACAGCCACGGCAAGAAGGGAAACCACATCCTGCAATTTCAAGGCTGTTAAACTATGTTGTGTTTTCACTTCATCAAAGTCCCAGCATATTTAGAACGCCCTGGCTCACGGACAGCTTCAGGGCAACCGCATCCACCCACGGCCTCGGTGACAGCTGAAAATCCACGCAGAGAGGAGGGAAAAGAGCTCATCCTAGGCTCTCCTGCGTGGCTTGGGCATGCAGAGATGGGCGGGTATGCATTCTTGGGTTCCTTAGAAAACTGGGTTCATTCAGGTGGGGAAGTGCCCACTTGACATATGACACACTCAGGCCATGACAACAGACACATGGATCCCATGCCACAAGAAAGTGTGTCCAGTAATTTTTCTGCTCCAGGATGATGTGTGTCCAACTACCCTAAATATCTCAAAGAAGAAAAAGAGGGAAGAGCAGAAAACAAATTTCAGTCACTAAACTAGACCCAGGTATGAAGGGAAGAAGAGCCTCTCTCAGAACTGGAGGCTACTCCCTTACCTTGTCAGGAGGGGAGGAGGGGTCTGGGGTGTTGAGCAGCTGTGCTCTGGGGCAAATCGATGGTAGAGACCTCTTGAGACAACCTTGGCTTTATTCTCCTACCTTCGGCTCTGTCCCCCTCCTTTCTAAGGAAACCAAGCCTCCTGCTTACTTATCATTATACCCAGAACTTTTTCCCACAGAAGGCAACACCTCACAGAAACCACAGGACCAGAATCCAAACTCCAGATTCCACAGATGAAAGTGAAGCTCTCACTGCCAAGATGGACACAGAGCTGGCATCAGGACCAAGGTGTCCTAAGTAGCAGTCCTGTCCCTCAACAGACTTGGATTCCAAGATGTCTGCTATTTTGTAGAGATCAGTGTGCAAATACTTTGGCTTTCATCAAGTAAACCAAGTTGCAATGCCTTTCATTAGCGTAAAATCTACCCTCTATTCCTTCCTCTATGTTCATGCCCTCCGCACTCTGTGCAGCTTAAGAACTTTAAATTGTTTTTCAAAACTGAAACAAGATATGCCTACTATAGCACCAAGTCCCATAGTAGACATTCGGGCAATTGAAGCTCTGAGCATGCCTGGATGTCTACTTTGTGTCTGCATCTCTTAGTGTACAGGGCCCCCTTTCCCAAAGCTGGAGAAAAGAACAGAGTTTAGGGACTGGGAATCTAAGGAGACCCCAAGCTTTCCTCTGGCCTCCTAACCTAGCCTGATCTGCTTGCTGTCTAACGATGGCAGCTGATGACTGCATAGATCTGAAGGGTTCCTATCAGAGTTTGGAGTTACAAGTTGCTCACAAAATGGGGTACCTTAGAGGCTTCTCATACTCCACCTTCCCAGAACGCAGAGAACTGTGGAGGTTGGAGGCAGATCAAGGGTTTCTCTGGGGTGCTGGAGACCAAAGAGGGGACTATACCATGGAGCGATGGCTCTCCTCACCCATGATTCAACCATACACGTCCTACTGCTCTTCAAAAACAATACAGTAAAATGCTATGTGGTATCCTGGAGTGGATTTGGGGGGCAAAAAAATAAAAGGATATTAGTAGAAAACCTGATAAAATCCAAAGCCTGTAGTTTAATTAACAATTTGCACCAACATTATTTTTTTAGTTTTCACAAGTGCACCATGGTCATCAGTAGGGAAAACTGGGTAAAGGGTAAATGGGAACATCCTATACTATCTTTGCAACTTTAACTTACATCTAAAATTAATACAAAATAAAAATGTATTTATGAAAAATAAGAAATGGGAAAATCAAGTTACTCAGGAATGGAATACAAACCTTCCCCCATTGTTCTCCTCCAGATAAATAGGGATATGGATGACAAATTATTAGGGTATTCCAAAAATAGCAAGGGAACAATCAGGACCAGTAAGTGGGCGCTGGCCACTGGGCAGCTGCATGACCCTGCCACCTTCTGTAAGCCAGGCCACTTTTCCTGCCATAGTGCTTAGTCTACTCCGCTTTCTTCACCAGACGTCCGTCTACTGGCTGAAACCACAGGACGAGTCTGGCTAAGCCCTCTCTAAACACAGTCAGCATCCCTCAGGGACAGGTGTGCCCCACTGTTCTTCCTTTCTTGGGCAGTTCAGCCGGGCCTCAGAGGAAGGAACTGAAGACTCTGCGGGGGGCTGGCAGCCACGGGCCCGCACGGGGACAAAGAGAATTCTGAGGGACCCACCTTCCTTGCACTGTTTCAGGCCTCCACCTGGAGGGACACCTAGTGGAGTAACAATTCAAAGAGCTCTCAGGCCCGAATCCTACCCCCCGGGGGGAACAACGCTGATTGGTGGGGCCCCATTCAGTCACCCACCTTCCCCCTTCTGGTGGGCATCTGCCTGCCCGCAGAGGGCAGAAATGAGCAGCAAGTATTCCACCCTAGCAGGGCAGAGCTTGGGCTGTCCCCAGGCTGCCGTGGCTGGGTGGGGAAGTCTAGTTCCGGGAGTGAGTGTGAGGAAGCTCAGGGCTGCTGCCCAGGGAGGCTGTCATCTGAACTGCTCACGTGCACATTATGATCTCCATCTGCCAGACTTCTCTTGTCTCGGTGGCTCAGAACTCAGAATTGGAGCTGGGAAGAGGGATGCCAGTTACTGGGTGGGCCTCCCAAAACCCCAACAAAGAGTAAGAGCCGTTGGCAACACCCCGTGGTCCTAAAAGTCAGTTGGCTTACACTGCCATCACTGGCTCTCAGAGGCAGTGGCTCTCCTCAACACTCTGCCGGCCACTTGAATTCCATCAAAGGCCCTCTCCCCACTTGAGGACTAATTAATCAGTCAACAAGACTTTGAGGAGCCCCAGGCTCTCAGGTTAGGTGACTCAGTAATCATCTGCTGGTCATAAAATGGGGAGGAGCTTTAGAGACCATGTGATCACGTCTCAGTCCTGGTTTAACCTCAGGTCCTGATTTAATCAGAGGGGTCCCTCCTCAGCTCTCAGTCCCTGGGTCTCTGTCTTATTCTCTCAGCACTTACATGCAAGGACACCCATTTCCAGTAAGCCCATGGGCTCTAGATATCTTTGGGATTCTCTTGAAAGCTCTCAGCCCTCCAAAATCAAAACCACATCAAAGTACCCAACATGAAACATTGCTCAGACAATTTCAGGAAGTCTTAGAGTTCCTGAAGCCCACCCTAGGACCCTCCAGTGGCTGAGAACCTGGGCTTTCAGTCAAGATCACAACCCTG
This sequence comes from Manis pentadactyla, assembly GCF_030020395.1. Taxonomy (NCBI): domain Eukaryota; kingdom Metazoa; phylum Chordata; class Mammalia; order Pholidota; family Manidae; genus Manis; species Manis pentadactyla. Next base: position 17,057,315 of record NC_080033.1, read on the forward strand.
CTTCAAAGAGCCCTGAGCATCGTCAGCTAGAATTTGGAATATTTTCTGGAGACCTCCTCCACCACCGTGGATTTAGATTAGAAGCTTCTCAGTGTGTATATCTTTCCTGTTTTTTGCCCGGATGTATTCTCTTTTCTATTACCTTAGACTCCCTTTGATTCCCTTCCCCTTCCCCTGCCAACCCACTGGAGGTGTTTCCTGGTGGGGATGCCCATTTTGCTTTCCAGGGGGATGAACCAAAGCACCAGGATGGCAGGTGGAGCCAAGCTCCCCCATGGCTTACAAATGCAATGGGACACTCGGAGCTTGCAAGCAGGAGACAGAAGGGGCATCTCAGGATAACCAGCTCCATGACCAGGGTGGGGTAGCAGTAGAAAGTAAGGGTATCTTGTCCCAACTCCCTGATAAATCACCAGCCATGGGCTGATATACCATTGGAATAGAATGGTGGAAAGAGAGGAGTTTTTCTTCACCCATACTATGGCAGAGGCTGCCAGCTGCTCATTATGAGCCAGTTTCTCCTCTTCGGCCTGGGGACACTCCATGTCTCAGCCTTCCTCACAAGCAGTGAAATCACGCACGTGGCTGGGTTCTTAGCATGAGGGGAAGAGCCAGGCCCCCCTCCAGATCTGGCCCATTACCCACATGTGCGCTTTCCCGTCCCTTTCCCCTTCCAGCTGGTCGGAATGAGGATGGATGGCTACAGTGACCATGGGCGCCACACAAAGAAGAGGGTAGAGCTCCGTCAGCCCGTGTGACCACGTGGAGGAAGGCTTCTCCCCCAAGTGCCCCTGTTCACACTGCTCTGTGACCTATCTGTGTTGGAAACATTACAGATTTTGCATCTACTTGCTATAGCAGTCGGCCTACTTTTGCTAGTACACTTAGTAAGCGTTCTTCAGAATGTCCATTTTGGAATTGGGGAAGACATCTGTATTTTAGCTCCAATAAAATTAACAGTAATTAATGTTTATCAAGCATTCATTATCTTAAGAGCCTTATATTTATTCACTCTTCATCCTTACAGCAAATGCATATGATAGGGGCTATGAACCCTATTTTACAGTTGGAGGCACAGAAAGGCTAAATAACTTGCCCAAGGCCACATAGCCACTAATTTTAGGAGCTGGTATTCAACCCCGGGCAGTGTAGGTAACAGAGTTTGTCTTTCCATCACTGCCACGAACGCGCATGACATCCATAAAATCAAATATACTGCCAGTCAGATCAGCTTGTTCTAAATCATTCCCACATCCTAGGGTTACTACTGTCATTCCTGTCAGGGGTTTCCAGGAACCCTGACCCACAATCTCCAGCTTAGAACCCAGGGCCTCGCCATCAGCTTCCACACTGCCTTAGGTCCCCCACAGGTGTGTCGCCTGGATCATGGCATCCTTTCCTTCACATCCCCTGGACTCCATCCCCACCAAGACTCCACTCTGACTTCAAGTGAATCATCCCTGACTCAGACCATCACTCAACTGCCTCCCCTAAACATTGTCTCCAGACAGTGCTTCAACTTACTTAGATAACGGAGTTCCACATCATCTCCAAGGATTCACCTCTCCTAGGTGGGCATGTGTTTGCCTGCCAGGTTCCTCGTGGTTTGCCCTAATCCACTTCCTGCCTAACTCCCAATTCCCATTATGACTCCATTCATTCATTCGTATTTTTATTGGGTGTCTACCAAGTCATAGGCACTGTGCCAGGCACAGAGAGAACAGTGCAAACAGGGAGACACACCCCCAGCCCTGGATCAATAGGATCAGAACACTGACCCTTCTGCAATCCCATTCTTCCTGTGTCTGAGCACATCACCTCCCCTCCAAATGAAAGATCTGAAAACATTAATATTTTATTCTGGAATCTCAACCTCTTCCTCTTTTGGGTCTCAACACTTTAATTCCAGATTTCCCCTCTAATCTCTTATTGTTGTGTCATGTTCTGGGAACAGCATGATGGCACCAAAGCCCCACTTGTCAAAGCCAGTGTGAAGGTGATCTCAGAAGCATGGAGTCAGTGACCCAGAGGAGGAGAAGGTATCTGTCATCTCTCTTGAGAATAGAGAACAAACCACTGTGACACTCAGCTGCCGAGATGTTTGTTTTCTTTATCTAAATGTGTAACAGGAAATTAGGCAGTTCATCTTTGCAGATCATTTGCATATCACTTAGGCAAGAGGCAGATGGCACCTCTTTAAGAAATTAAAAATGATAAAGAAGGAATATAAGGAGGAGTTTATCTCTGTCTCTTCCCTGGCTCTTGTAGACACGCCCTGGAATCTGCATCAGGCAGGGGAGTGCAGACACACACACACACACACACACACATATGCATGCGTGCCTAAATTATCTGCATTGAGCTGTGTTAGGCACCAGGAACCAGCAAACTCCCAAGCCCAGCAGTCTTCAGTAACCTACAACAGCAGAGAGATGCAAACGTCCCTGTTTTGGTGTCAGCTTGCAGGGAGAATCCTTCAGTGCTCTTCCTGTCTAAGAAATCACTCATTTCCCCTGAGCCTCAGCCAGTGTACCAAACAAAAAAATCGTTCACAAATCGCCTGCACTCCACTCTAAGAATCTAGAGCAGGACTATATAAACACTGACCATAACTGGCAAGTACTGATGACCCAGTATTCCTATCTAAGGTCAAACCTTGGGAAGAAGATTTTCCAGAGGTGGTCCGTTTAAAGGTCCTCTACTTTGGGGCAGCTGCCTGATTTCAGTTTATTTCCCAGTGATTAGGAGATCCCTATCTCTGACCCAAGAATTGCATCTGGAAATAAGATTATTCAGGGGATTCTCCTGCCTTGGGTGTGACCAGAATTAAGGAGGACAATATAAACAATAGCTTGTCTGTAAATGCTGTATTCTAGGCTCTTTACACAAATTAACTTGCTTAACATCAAAATAAATCCATTGATATAGTCAAGATAATGTAACAGCTTGGTAGGGTGATAGCTGGAACCTCGAATTATGTATATAAATGTTCTACCACTGTGTTGTACACTTGAAACTAATGTAATGTAATACTGTGCGTCAACTACCCTTCAATAAAAAAATAATTATTAAAAAAAAAAAAACTCCATTGAGAGACCATATTTGCCCTCAATTTTAAAATGGGGAAGTTAAATAAACATTAGGAAAAATGTATTAAGGTCCCATGGTTGCTAATGGTGGTATTAGGATGTGAACAAGATTACATCCAAATACAGAATTCCGATGTCTTCCCATACAGAAAACAAGACTTTAGGGTTCATTACTGATGTGACCTCTGGCAAATCTACTTCTGTCTTTTGTCTTGCAGACGGTGAGGGGCGGGGGGAGTTGTGTATACATTAGGACGCTGTGAGCAACTGAACATAAAGATATGGCCCAAGCTGCTCTTTGAATATGGACAGTATGATGCCTACCCACCATCGGTGGGAAACGCAGTTCTCCAGTGGGCACCATGGTGCACAATGGTGTTTTTATTGCAATAGCCATCCTTTCTTAAATTCATGCTTCCTTGGGACCAAAGACATACGTCTTCAAGCCAGATGGCCGCAGCTTACACCTGGTATAGAACTCATAAAAAAGGAACTGCAGATCACCTGGAATGTGGATGTCTTCCCACCTCACTCTCCCTTCCTTAAATTCCAATCTGCCCTGGAGCCCACACACACGAGATGGATTGACTCCTTACAGCTCTCCAGGAGTCCAGAGCAACAGTTCGCAGTCGTTAAAGCAGTAACAGTATTGCTTGGAGATGTGATCATTTTTGTTTTTTTATCTTTTAAATCAGAATCAAGAAATCTTAAGTGCACTCCCTGAAGCAAGTTTGAAAACTGAGTTTGTGCACAGTCTGGTCAGACCCTGGTGAAGCCAGGAGAGGCCAGATTGGTATATCTAAACATCCTCACATGGAACAAACAATGAATGATGCATCCCCTGCTTTTATCAACACCAACATAAATTTGAGCTCAGCCAGATAGGTCAGTAAACCCCATTACACAAGAGTGCAAAGGCAATTAAACGGTGCCGGTTCCAGCTAGACTCAAGAAATCTATGATCTGTGGCCCCTTAGTAACCACACCACTGCCTTTCTTGGAAATGACTGAAAAAAATTGGTCTGGATGCTAAAGAGAGACTCTTTTGACATTTCCTGGCAGGTCTGCCCTGGCCATCAGTCTGTGGCTATGGCTGCATTGCACTCCCTTCTCCAGATCTGGGGGTCTTGGACAGCTTGGGTGGTTCAAGAAACTGCCCAGTTCACTGGAGACATTCACCTTCCCCACTGTTTGGTCTACTTGGCTTCTTACCCTCTCATGATGGTCTACCATCTGTCGTCCTTGAGTTGTGCCACTATGAGAAAATCACAAAGGGCCATTCTCAAACATGCCACTTTTCTTCAGGCCATAGCTAAAGTGAAGTGTCTTGAGTGGCCAGTTTTAAAGTCTGGGTCATGTCATCAGGCAAAGCCATCAGGAGCACCCAGATATGACTGATCTGTAGATGTCAGCTCCAAATGCCCAGCCTCCTGGTCCACCACGCTCGGGCTAACAGGACAGTCATACCTGGATCCTAACCCACATTATGATCATTCATTCCCTACAAAGATGAGACAAACAGCTACCATGCCTCTCGACCTCCAAAGCATCACCCCACCCTCTCCTTATATGCCCTATCCAAATGCCTCACACATTTAAGGTCCCCAAAGTTAATCTCCCATATTTTTCAGACATCTGCCTCCCAATCAGTTTGCAGAAATTATCTCATCTCTGTATCTCAGGATGTACCTACATTTCCCCTTTCGGGGATAAATTCCCACTGGTCCTTTCCCTGGCAATAATAAGACTGTCAGAACTACTCAGTGATCCATGACACGGAGATTCCCAAAGACTAAGGAAAAAATAATTTTGGGTGCAAAATAAGACACCTGTTATGAAAAAAGTCAACAACTGTGTGGGAGTGAAACTGAATGTGACGTTACCTTCTTGTGATCAGAAGGCTTTTTCTAAGGCCAGCCTGCACCTCCCTCCAAAGCTGGCAACAGGACCATCCTCTCTTGCTTCTTCTTTCCTGAATCATTGGGGTAGTTCTGGTCAGCAATACATTAGTTGGACATTTAGCCCTTTTACTTTGGGTTCTGCCTTCTTATCAAGATCCACCTTTAAAGACAAGACAAGTCAACCAGGTAACTTCAGAGAATAAAAAGTGGTGTGGGTGAGGCTGGACGGGGGACCAAGTTGGAAGATGTTAAAATGTAGAATGAAGCTAAGCTTGTCTATGTGTGCCCTTGGGTGCACACATATATATATGAGTCTGTTTGCATGGAGAATGAATATTAATGCAAGTGAGAACACAAGGCACATGTCAGTGCAGTGTAAGGATATGGTTAAGTTAAATGTCCAGGAGGAAGGAAGGAGTGAACTATCGAGAGAATAATAAGAAGGTAAGTCAAAATACAGTGGTGGCCACAGGAAAACCTGGGTGTGGGTGTGCATGTGCGTGATCCAGAGTGACAGGGCTAACGGACATGACGCAGACACGTAAGCACGGTGCTAGCTCAGCCGCTGAGTCCTGCAGCAGGAAAAGCCACCTTACCCTGTAGTAATCAGTGCTGTAGACCTCTCTGGACATGCTGAAGTCTCTGATCTTCACCAGCAGATTGGCTCCGACCAGGCAGTTCCTGCTGGCCAGGTCCTGGTGCACGAAGTGCTGCCCGACGCAATCTGACTGGTGATGTGGAGCATCTGGGAGAGGCCCAGTTCGCCTTTCTCCTGGCATGGCTGCCTGTTCATGAGGATCATAGCTTCTGGTCCATGGGCCCTGTGAGGGGTGAGGGGGGAAGGGGTGGGGGCAGAGAACTCAGGAGATCAGTAGGAACAGCCTTCACGAGTCCTTCTTCTGTGGAACGCATCACAGAGTCACAGACACCGATGAAATCTCCCTTCTCAGCCTCCTGTGGCCTATTTCTACTACCCAAAATTATGAGTGTGGATACGGGTAAAATGCTACAGTAAAATCCCCACGAAGATGGTGCAGATATGGGATCGGGGAATTAAACCTACTCCTTTAAATATTTTACTGCTATCCAGGGGTTTCCCAAGTTCTAGGTGTCTATTGTAGAATAATTCATGAAACAACTAACTCTTACAGAGCCCGTACCATGTTCCAAGCACTGCTCTCAGGATCTTAAATATATCGATTCACTTAGTCCTCCCACCCCAATTTTAAGACGAGGAAACGGTTACAAAATGATCCAATCACCTGGCCAAGGTCACAGAAGTCCCAGAGTGGCCATATGAGTAAATCAGAAAGCAGACTGAAACCAGCCACGTGGCTTTAGAGGAGAGCTTTTCACTGTAAGGAGCATCACAGAGGGCTTGTTAAGTAGGTTCCTGGCCCTGCCCCCACGTCACTGGCACATCTCTGGACAGCCAGACTCTGTCGTCCCACTCCCAGCCTCTCCCGTCATTCTGCCTGGGGCTGCGTAACTTCTGTTGGGGGCGGGCCCAGATGGAGAAATCCAGTAACCAGGACGCACAGGCCTGGGGAGGCTAGCACCCACTCCAACCCAAATCAAGGGCCTGGATTTGTCATCCAACCACCTCATCCTGTCATGCCAGTCGCTTTTAGAATTCACTCTTTTCTTCTGAAAGCCCAGTGAGCTGTAACCACACCCACGGCCGTTATTTATGCTGGTGTGAGCCAAGGAGCCCTGGGGCACAGCAAGGCCTTGGCCTGTTTTACTGCTTCCTCAATTTCCACTGAAATGCACCGTATTATACGAACACACTCATTTTATTATCTCCTGTGGGCCTGTGTCCCTCAGCCCTCTGAGAGAGCTCCTGCATCAGCTCACAGGGAAGGGGGATCAGCAGGCAAACCTGCACCCCAGTGGACCAGGAGAATACTTGGAGCACGCCCCTCAAAACCACCAGCCAGGAGATATGACCGTGGAAAGGATCTTCTCCCTGCCTCTTCCTCTTCCTTTATATTGGGCATGAGTGTCACAGAGAGGCACCCAGCTGTGGCCCCTGGGGCTGAAGGCACTGCTGAATCCACAGAGAAGCCCTAGTAGAAAATACAGCACAGCCCAGGGGAGTGGACGACAGGGAGAGAAAGATCCTGAATACTGAGCAAAGGCAGTGCCTGTATTAAAAACTATCTGGTTCACAGTTCTGATACAATAATGTTAATGGTAGTAGCTACCTACCGTTGACTGAACACCTAACTACGTGGAAAACTCGTCCAGGTATTATACAAATACAGTCATTTAATATGCATAACATCAAACCTGTGAAGCAGTTATTAGTAGTCTTATTTTCTAAGGAGAGAGTTAATGTTTAAGATCTTGCTTCAGGTTGTGTCACTACAACCTGACAAAGTCAGAATGTGAGTCTGAATCTGTCTTGTGATAAGCATGGAGTTTTCTAGGAAAGGAATAAATGTCACTGGGGAGCAGAGTTCAGGAATTTTAGAACTTCCTAGAGATACTTTCAATTCCTTTAGGGCCATTTTTGGTAACCTAGCTCAAAAGCAGAGGTCATTATCTGCTACCAACCCTTTCCATTTCCTCCTCAAAAGCACAGCGCCCAGTTGGGTGTCCCACTTCAAGGAAATGCTCATCAATTTTGGGTGAATGTGCTGGAGTGTTAACAGCCTACATTTGAATTCTGAAGATCTCGGTCTCAGCCGTGGAATTCAAGGGGATTCAGAAGGCAGGAAAGACCACACTTTAAGTGTAGAGGGCCTGATCACTCTAGACTCTGAATCCTGGCACGTGGCTGCCCCCCTGACTTCATGGCACTACTTGGAGGTGGGAGATGTGGGAGGCAGAGATGTGCTAACCCTGCTCGATGGCAAGATGCTGTCTTCTCTGGCAGGCACCCCCACATCCACCCAGGACTTCTGGCTGGGGTTTGTCTCTTACTGGAACATCAAGGGCATCTCAAAATCCAGACAACCTTGCTCCAGGCTTGGGGAATCCCTTCTTGCAACAAATGCAATCTTTCCAGGACCGTGTTATCCAGTAGAATTTTCTGTCAATGGAAATAATCTCTACGGCACAGCCAGCATGGTAGCCACGGCGGATAGTGTGTACTTGTGAGTGCTTGAAATGTAGCTGGCATGAACAAGAAACTGAATTTTTAAATTTTACTTAACTTTAAGTAATGTCAATTTAAATTCCAATATCCATATGTGGCTACCGTGCTGGACAGCATGGTTCTAAATTTATCTGAAAAAATCTGTCTTCTTTTTTTTAAAAGTCTCACTATCCCCTGATAAGCTGGGAACATTGTGCCTTCTTAGTCATCTGCAGAAAGTCCGTGGCAGGAAGGTTTCCAGGAGGCGTGTACGGTATTAGCCTCACCTTGTGACACAGAAACACTGGGCACCAAATGGGAAGCTGCTCGCCGTGCCTGGGAAGCCACGGTCGTGCAGCGAGAGGGGGCAGGTGGGGGCAGGCGGGTCCGCTGAGCCCCCTCCGTGACCCCATCGCACACCCCCTCTTCTTCCCCGTCCCCCTTGGTCCAGGAGGAAGGGCACAGGCTGCTGTCATAGCATCCTCAGCTTATTCACCCCAGAAATCAGGGGCGAAGCCCTGAATCCAGCTGCTCAGGGGATGATGCAGAAGAACAAATGGTTGCTTCTCGTCCCTCGTCCCCAGGCTGATGTGTTCCAGGGGCAGTGTGCCCTCCGGCTCCAGCGAGACCCCCCAGGGGCTCGGTGGGGCTGGGGAGCAGGGGGAGACTGCAGCCTTTGCTTACCTGAGGAACTTGTGCAGGTCCCCGTGCTTCATGTACTCAAACACCATGATGAGGGGGTCCCCATCGCCACACACGCCATAGAACTTGACGATATGCTCGTGCTGCAGGTTGGTGAGCAGCTCAGCCTCCCTCTGGAAGTCCTTCCGGGCAGCCAGGGTGGGATCCTTCAGGGCCTGGAGACAGGGCAGGACGTGGTTCTTACCCACCAGAAGGCAGATGGCTGTCCATTTTCTGTCCATTTCTGTTCTCCAGGGGAAGAAACCTGGTGCTGTAAGGAAGATACTGCTGGTTCCCAACAAGTAAGATTTGAATCAGGGTTGAGAGACCATGAGGCTACATCACAACAGCCAAGCCTGATTCTTTCCTACTTTGACATTTTCATCCCTGAGGAAACAGAAACTGACCTTCTAACGCCCACGTCCTGACTACCGGCCAGAGATTCAAACCATGTTCATCTCAGAGCCCTAGGCTTCCTGGGAGAGCAGTGAAAATGGCCGGGGAAAGGGAGCTGGGAGGTGGGAGGCCTGACAAAGGCCCCCTCCCCTAAGGTTTCCTTGAAGAAATGGTCCCTCAGCTGCAAGAAAGAGTGGGGAAACCACTGCCCCAAGTGCTTTAACTTCTGTGTTAGCCTCAGCCCATAGCCTACCAGAAATCAGGCAGACGACATAAAAACACCTCCCGCCCCTTTCTCTTCTTTGATTTTAGCCTGTGAAGGAGTGTATCTTTGCAGAGAAATGCGAACGCTCTGGCTTCTGGAAGGCACGTGTGTCCTGTGAGTAGGGGGTTCAAGGGAGTGCAGGGGGTGGGCAGGCCAGCAGCCGTGGGAGCGGCAGCTCACGGGCAGAAGCCTTAGCATCCCACAAAGCCCAAGAGCAGGACGGAAACCGTGGGTGTCTGGTGGCCACTAAAATGCCACAGCTCAGCCCCTGTGGGAGTGGAAGACCTGGTATGAGGCGGAAGCACCAGACCGGGCCACTTGTCCCAGGAAGATAAACGGCAGAGCAACGGTCAGGAAGCCGTCAGTTGTGAATATGGTTTTCCTGCAGCAGAAGAGATGGTGAGACCAAAGCAGAAGACTGAGCACCTCCAAGGGATGTTGGATAGGGCGCTGCCACGGGGATACGGAGATGCTGGCCATGAAAGAGAATGGACTGGGGGGGGGGGTCCATTTCTGTGGGAGGCACAGCCTGGGCAGGTGGGTGCCGACCTATCTCCAGCCTTCCCACCCTCCCCTCGAGGCCAGAAGGCAAGTGGGGCCAAACACTGACCTGCTCCACTGACCAGCTTAGTTACCTCTATAGACACGATACCAGGGATTGAAGGAGAGAGAGGGACGTTTGCACACCGTTTCCAGGTTTGTGCAAATCTAGACTGATGGGAAATTGGTTCACATTCTCTCTGACAGGCATGAGGCCTTTTCTGGTTATTTAAGCAGACTGACTTCGCCTGTAGATCGGGCTGCATCTCTCTAGCTAGAGACCTTTCTCTTGCCCCAGCAACCCCCATCAGCTGAAATCCACAGGGCTGCCTCACTTACAGGGCTGCAGAAATGTGAAGATGCAAAAACTGGATCTAGGAGGCCCATCAAACCTCTATCAGTCATTAGCATACATTAGACATGATGGACTCTTAGCATAAAAGGGCCCTAGCTATCATCTGCTTCCATCTGCCCATTTCTGGAGTTGGAGAAACTGAGGTAGCCCTGCCCAGGTATCGGCACACATGCACACCTTAAATGACAAAAGCTTAGAGTTAAACTGGACCTCAGCAATCTCTTGGGGGTCAAAGTTCAATGGCAATGCTTCTAGAGTCTCGGTCTCTCACCCAGAGATCCAGCCCTCCTTCAATCTCAACCACTACCACCTTTCATTCTTTACAAAATTCGAAGTTTTCACCAAAAAAGTGTTTGATGACAGGAGTCTACCATTGACAAAAATGTTGGAAGCTATCTAATGTAGCTTTCCCATTTTATAGGTTGGAAAAACTGAGTCCCAAAATGGACAAGCCATTTGCTGAAGATCCTATGAGAAGCAATAGTTTAGTCTGGAGCCCGAACCCTTTCCTGTCCAACATACCTGCTTGAATGGATTTATCAGAACAATTAGTCCCTAGGCAGGTCGCCAAAGAGAATGGTGTGTACCAAAGTTAAAAGATGTGGAAGGGCAGAGGAGAGGGTCAGGAAAGACAAGGACAGCAGGCGGCCAGCAGAGAAGAGCTTCCCAGGACGCTGCCCAATAATAAAGGAAACGCTTCTGTGTGTCCACCTACTGCCAGAACAAAGACATGTGAGAAGCCTTCTTGCTATGGGCGGAGGAAGGCAGCGAGTCATGGAGAGAGGCAGCCTCTTTGTGGCCCTGCTCCTCAGCTGCAGGGGCTGGGCCATGGCTATAGGATGACTGCCAGTGATGTATTTATTTTCATGAGGAATATGAGAAAAAAACAAAAAAGGAACCCAGTATGGGTGGGATAGGAGAATACCAAGATTTATGTGAGCACTGGATTTATGAGAGGGAAAGTAGATCAGATTTGGGGCCAGCCAAATGGCCTCTCTCCATCTCTGTAAATCATCCTCTACCATAGTCTGGAAGCCAGCAGCCGCCATTGGATATTTCCATTCTCAGTTCCTGACCAGTGCCAGCCAGCATCCCCAAGGCTGTTGCCCTCCAACAAGAGGCAAATAGATGCTCTTCATCTGAAAGATGAGGCACGAAGCAACTGCCATCTCCCAGGCTTCCCATGTGCCTTCTCCTAGTTCTCTCTCTGCCTTTGGCTGGGTTTTCCAGCTCATGGGTCAAACCTGGGGCCCCCGTGTAACTGGCAAAGGGACAGGTGGGTGGCCACCATCCCCAGGGATTGATGCCATCAGGACCAGAGCAGAATAGTGTGGAGGAAAATCAGCTCAGAGACTCTCCTGTCCCTCTCTATAAGGTCTACCCCCAACACCTTCTGCAGAGCTGGAGAACTCAAAGAGGGTCACCAGCCAGTGGAATGGGACAGAACCATTGCTTCTCACAGCTGCAGGGTCTTGCTAACGGGTCACGGGAGCCAGGGAGGCTCCTGGCTATGCCCTACGCACAGTGTTCACAGCACAAAGAAGAGCTCTAGAATTGGCCCCTCCTGCGTCCTTCTTCGTCCCTCAAAGTTTGGAGACATCACCCTTTCTGATCTTACCTTATGTGCATCAGACCTCGTGTCCACCCCAGCCCTGGGTTTCAGAGAGCTGTGTAATCGGATGGGAGGGAAGCAGTCTAGATGCATGAACATTCAAATTTCTCAACAGCTCCCAACTCCTTCCAAGCCACTTAATATCTCACCTTGCCCAGCCTAGGAGGTCTATTGCCTTCCATTGTCCTTTTTTTTATTAGGGGAATATATTTTAAAGGCTGTTGGGTTTCAGAGTTCATTAATATATGGAAACCCATTTATATGTGTGGAAAACACACATTTGTAAATGTTCAAACACACACACGAATCAACACTTAAGTATGCAATCACACTAAGACCTTTCTCTTAGTCTCTCAAAATCCACTGCCACTTCTCCTGCTTGAGTATCTTGAACAACTTATGAAGAAGGAAGATGGGTAATTATCACATGCACAGGTAATCTTTTCCCACTTGTCTTTAAGCTTAAAACTGGCCACTGGTTTTCTGCTGTTTTCAGGATAAAATCCAAACTCCTTAATACAGTCATGGGCTCTGAATGTTGAGTATCCCCCTCTCCCTCTACCTCCTCTACCTGCCTTCATTCATTACACTTCAGTCTCACTAGTCTTTCTATCCTTTGTACCCTTCAAGCTTTTATCTGCCTCAGGCCCTTTGCACGTGCTGTTCTGTTGACCAGAAACACTCTCACCTGAGCTAAATCCACATGGCTGGCCAAATTAACTGGTACTGTCCATGATCTCTGAGGAACATACTGACCGGTGTTCATTCGACCCTGAACTTTCACTGCTAAGTGAATACTCAGAGAGACCCTTCTGTCCCAGGGAGGAGCTTACCAAGGTTCAGCTGTGATTGCTTCCAAATTCACTATGACCATTAGATCTGATAATGTCATCACTTAAAGTGATGCTATGTCAGGGAAACCAATGAAATATAAGTGCACAGAGGGGGCTGTTTTGATGGAAACTGAGGATGAATACTTTAGAAAGACCTGTGAAAAGTCAGTGGTAAATAAAGTGTTATGAATAGGAGGAAAACCTATTTTTTTAAATGGGAAAATAATAAAACTCTGAGATTCTGCACTTAGATTTTTTCACAAATGTTTTAAATTCCTGCTCCAAATTAAAGTAATTGGAAATGGAAAAAATGAACTCCCAAAACAGCTCTCCAAACCCAAAAGAACGTGAAACTTGAAGTTCTGACATATTGAAAAAATACATAGGACTAAATACAAATGATTAAAATTATCAATAACCAGAACAGGAATTTCCTTCAGCTAAAACTAATTTTATAGGACTAGGCTGATAGAGATATTAAAATAAAATAAATGTTTGATGAGAAGGAAGAAATAATTGTTTCCAATAACCAAGAAGGTATACAGCCCAAACAGGGAGAAATAAAATTAACAATAAAACTAAAAACCAATTAGTATCTTGGAAATAAATTATGTGGTTATTGAAGTTAAAACAGAAACCTCCACAGACAGGACAAAACTTGACACTAGATAAAACCACAAGAGGAATTCACGACATGGAAAAATGTTGAGATTCATCCAGAACCCAGCACAGAGACAGGAAAAACAGACAAAGCACGGTGAGCACCACGTGCTATCGTCCTAGAAGGAAAGGCATTGCTGGATTTGAATGTTGCTCCACCACTGATTTGCTCTGGGACCTTGGGCAAAATGCTTAACCTCTCTCCATGCCTCCGCATCCTCTTCTGTAAAATGGGGATAGTGATGGTGCCTGGCTCTTAGGATTTCTGTGAGAATGAAATTAATCGGCAGTCAGCACTTACGGCAAGGCCTGATGCGTAGTGAGCGCCCTAATGGCTGTTCTGTTAGATGCTGTCATCATCGGCAACATTCTCTCCTCCCTCCTTAAATGTCCCTTCAGGGCCCTAAATTCTATGACTCTGAGACATGAGCCACAGGGCCTACAGGTCTCCTTTCCTCCTCCATCCCAGTATCTTATACAGCACCAGTCACATAGTAAGTGCTCAATAAATACTTATGGGATGAATAAATTAGGTGTGTTTTTAAGAATGTGATCAATCTTTGAGAGAAAAAAGTTTTAGCACACACTATGATTTTTCACAAAGCTAACACCAGTGTATCCTCAATTTAAGTAGAAAATAAAATATTGCTAACCCTCCAGAAATCCCCCCCAACCCATGCCCCGCTCCTCTGTCATGCTCTCTCTCATCCCAAAGCCAACCACTATCCTGACTTATGGAATTCAGGTTCTTGCTCTTTTAAAAAGTTTTTACAAACTAAACATGAAGACCTAACACTAGGGCTTGTTTTTTGTTTTTTTTTTTAATTTAAATAAGTGGAATCATACATAGAGCATTATATATATTTCCATATTTATCCTTTTTCATTCAACATTGTGTTTTTGAAATTCTTCCATGTTGTCGCAAGTAGCTCTAGTTCACTGATTTTCCTTGTTGAATAGTTTCCCATGGTATGAATGTACCATATTACATATCTATGTTGCTATTGATGGACACTGGCTGCTTCCAGCTCTAGACTGTTATGCATAATGCTTTATGAACATTCTTAGACATATCTCTTGGTAGGTAAATAGATGATAGATAGATAAACAGACAGACAGGTAGATAGGATAGAGCCTAGAAGTAGAAATGCTGGGTCACACAGAAGGCTAATGTTCTAGAATACCAAACTATTTTTCGAAACAATTATTCCTCTTTGCATTCCCACCAGCAAACTATGAGAGTTGAAGTTGCTCCATATCCTTGGCAGCACTAAGCACTGTCAGTGCTATTTAGCCATTCTGGTTGGTGTATCGTGGTACCTCATGGTTCCATTCGCATTTCTTCTGATGATTAATTACACTGGACACCTGTCTCACATTCCTATCAGTGATTTGGCTATCAGAAGAGACTCTTTTGAGCTCTTTGGAGCTGTCATATTGTTTGTCAAATGACTTTTTAAAAGTGGCCATCACCTATTTAAAAATATCACAAATCACATGATTTTAATGTCACCGTTACACTGCGGATATACACAAGCTACCCTCTGTCTTGTCCCATTCTCCATTCCTTTCATGAGTATTCTCTTGTCTCCCCAACAGACTGTAAGCGCCTTCAGAACAGGCTGGGATTTCTACTTTTTGTTTCCACCATAGCAACAGCTGGGCAAAAAATTCTTGCCGGTTGATTTACAAACGCAACTTTTAGAAAACCTAATCTTGGGTTATTCATGGATATGTTTTCTGAAAGTCCACAATTACCTTATGTCAACATGAGAACAAATTGAAGAGGAAGGAGCCTGCAAAAAGCAGTACAATCCAAAGAGGACATGAAGCAGGACGTGCCATTTCTCTGCTGTTCTCCGGAGATGAGTGTCCCCTGCAGAGGCAGCCCCACCGGGTGGCGGGCGGCGTGCAATCCCAGAACGCTCATCTCCTCAAGTTTCCCAGACCTGAGGGGAGAAGCACAGCCTTTTAAAAGGATGAAAACAGAAACACATTTTCCACATTCCCCAATCTGGGTACTGCCCCAAACGCCAGACCACTCAGAGGAAAACATTTCCCAGGGTTTTAGGCCATCATTTCATTTCCTGCTCAAAGAGCAAAAATGTTCAGGGCATTCGCCCATCCCCAGATAGATGCTGGAACACCCAGTGGATCACTGTCACCCTTTAAATGAAAAATTTCATGAAAGTGTAGATTCTCAGTTTAGGGACAAACTCAAAGACGTTTCCACATCCCTGGTCCATCTGACTGTCCCGCATCTATGGACACTGATGGAGCAAGTTCATTGTCAGGACGTGTACTAATAATAATCATTAGCCTTTCATGGGGGCAATACTCTAGCTCCTTACGGATTTTCTAAAGTAAAGGTCAGCAGACAACACCTATTTTTGTAAAAAGAAAAAATTTATTGGAAAACAGCCAGCACCAGTTTACATATTGTGTGCGTTGCTTTCCCACCTATATGGGCAGAGAGTTAAGTAGTTAAAAGAGAGAGCATATGTCCCTCAGAGCCTAAGATACTTACTATCTGGCCCTTTTAGACAAAAAGTTTAGCAGCTCCTATATTAGATGGTCAACATGAGCTTGGCAGGCAGCATGCCACATGTCTGCGCACATTCAGTCATGTCAACGTGAAGAACAGTGATAACAAGAAATACCAACCACTCTGTATTGAGCACTTACTGTGTCCCAAGCAGGGCACTAAGGATTTCCCATGTTATGTAATTGAATCATGGAAGTTTTCAGGAGGAGATATTACATTTCCTATTATACAGAGAAGGAGCCTGAGGCCCCAAAAGGTTGAGCTTCTTGCTCAAAGTCACACAGCTAATCAGAGGTGGGCTGGGCCTCCCACCCAGGCTCTCTGATGCCTGTGCTATGCCCATAGCCTGCACAGCCCACATCTGTGGAGGTCAGCTGCCCTCTGTGGATGGAGGCAACTGTATCCAGACACCCGGAAGTCTCACAGCGTAAAGCTGCCATTGTGAAGGTGGTTTGGTTGCGGCTCTTGGTACTAAGGCCTGGCCAGGCCTGGGTGAGCGTCTTCATGGGGAACAGTAACCCCTGCTGACCTCAGAGGCCTGCTTGCTGCACACAGGGAGACCAGCCCATGGCCCAGAGCACGGCTCCCGGGACCTGTGGGTGTGTCAGCAAGGCTCCTGGCCTCTGGCTTGTGCCAACCATGTCCAACACTGATTTACGGTAGAAGCTGCTCTCTGCTGGAGGAAGTGTCAGGCGGGGGACTAGGAACAAAGCCCCTTCCCACTGCCCCCAGCTGCAGATCTGCACAGCTGGCCTGGCAACAAAAAGCCTTGTGGGTAAGAGACCTATCGGTAGCTGCCAGGAGGCAGTTACCCTCAGGCATGCCTCCCCCTGGGGGCTGAACTTGGATCCCATGGGGGTTATCTAAAAATCTTTCCCAGCCTCACTGGCTGTTCCCCCTGTGCTCAATCCCTGACCCCCACCCCACCTCCAATCCCCAGAGATGTCTGCTGCCCTTGAGCGGTGGCTCCTAGGGCCCCTTGACCCCCCCCCACCATCCAACTCCATTCCTGAGAGACGGTCGAGTGACTCTCTAGGCACGGCCAATACATCTCACAAAGTCCCTGAGGAGGAAGGAGGGCCGGTGGGGGGCCCACAGTGCCCAGGGCCTCCAGGAGAGAACCAGGGCCTCTCATGGTATATACCTCGCTTCCCCAGCTGCCCCTCAGGCCCACCCCCTCCCTGCCACGGCTCTTAACCTCTGAAGCCAAAGGAAGTCGGTTTGGGTCCAAAGGAAAGTTCACGGCCTTGGAGCAGCGCCCCTGACCTCTGATAGAGGCAGTTTGCATCATCTCATCCAGTGGAGTGAGCCCCTTCTTCCGGCTCCCGGCCCCAGCCAGCCCTCTCCCTGCCTGGGCCCACATGCCCCTGGGGTTTACCTTCACGGCCACGAGCATCTGTCCTTGGTCGGGCTGAGTTTGTAGCGCTCTGCTAGGAAGACCTTCCCAAAGGCTCCCTCGCCCAGTTCTCGTTTCAACACGATGTCCCGCCCCGTCATGTGCTGCACATCTGTCGGAGGGGACAGAGAGGAGAGTGGCCCAGTCAGTCCCAGGCACTTGTCCCCATTAGAGGCCCAGGAGGTCAGGAGGGCACCGGCGTCTAGCGCAGGGAGATCTGCTCCTGAGTCCACGGCAGGGTGACGGAACTCAGCACCCCAGGGGGACACGAAACCAGCCATCACCCAGTGGTCCGAGAGTCCAACCCAGGATCCTCTCAGCTCTGCCCCTGCCCAGCCCCGAGCCTCCCCAAAACATAGCTGCTTCGGCAGGAAAACGCAATCAACAGCCGCTGACACTCAGGATTCTAGCTAGCATCATCAGCTGCAGCTGCACGAGACAGATTACAGCCCGTCTCTGGTCACAGAATCCTGTGGGCCTCGTACAGACTCCGAGCCAGTGCATCTGAGAATCTGCATTTCTAACAAGCTCTCAGTGCCTGCGACAAACGAAAGACACACACACACACAGGGACACACACTGGCTCTTGCTGTAGCGTAACGGCTGTAGCGATCCTTAAGTGTCTGCTTCCTGGTAGAGACTACTGAACGGCAGCTAAAATTATCTGGGAGAAGCCTCTACTTGAGAAATCCCTTCCCTCTGAGAGAAAGAACAATGAGCTCAAGCAGGCGAGGTCCCGAGACCTCCCCAGAACAAGGGTCTCTGCAAAGAGAAGGGTTGCCATTGCCTCGGCTAATTTAGCAACCTAATTAGAGTCTGTCTGCCAGGAGAAAGCAAAGATGTGACCTCAGCTCTCCCACCTATTTGGAAAGAATGCTACAAAGTTGCTGCCCCAGCCCTGGGCTGGTGACAAAAGGGGCAAGCCAGAGATTACTCACTGACCCTTCCATTAATCGTTCAGCAGGCGGAAGCCCATTAAATACCCGTATCGACATGATGAAGATACACCGCAGAGCCAGGAGAGGGGATTGTCTCAGATGACCTTGTCAGAAAGTGAAAGCTGAAGATGGGCCAGGCAGACTGTCCCCCTGAACGACGAGACATGTGACAGGGACAGAGGGGCGTGGCTACAAGGCTTTGCGAGTGTTTTGGCTGGCGTGGGGATTCCCTTCTGAGTACACACGTCTTTTTTTTTTTCTATCAGGGGTTCTTGGGATCCACCCCCCCATGTCCCAGATGACCTGGCAGCAGAGCCTTGTGGGAGGAAGCCTTGCAGACCACCATTCCCTCCTCCCAGCAAGACAGACCTGCCGGCTCGCAGCGGCTGGCGGCCGCTCCTCAAGGCCACGGGGCTGCAGCACACGAAGCCTTTGCTGCGCCAGCCTTTGCAACAGGGGCATTCCAACCTGCTTCCTTCTTCACACCCTGTGATGCTCTTTCCTGGCCTCTGTGGAAGAGTGTTTGTCGGCCTGGGAGGGGAAGGCTAAAGGGTCTCCCACTGAGAGGAAACGGGAGGTTAGGACCGCTGGAGGGAGCCACATGCTCATTACTGTGCAGTCATTCCCAGGTGACTATGGGCGACGCCCGGGCCCTGCCAGGGGAGCGTCCCGGCCCAGCCTCGGAGTGGAGACGGGCTGATGGTGGCAGCTTTCAAGGCCTCCGGACGTGCAGGGGCTGGTCAGGAATGGGCAGTCGGGGCTCTTGCGGCAGGACCTGGAACCCCCAGCCGTTCGGGTCTGCGCACCTCCCCAAACATCTCAGCTTGGTTTCCTCGTCTGAAAATGGGTGGGGGAGGATTAAACAGTCCAGTTTATGCGCTCCATGAGCTATTGTATGTAAAGGGTTGCAAATGCTCGCCTCCTCTATCATGCTGGTGTGTCGAGGTGTTTTCTTCATTATCGATATTATTTTACAAGAAAGGAAAATAAAGGCCAAGTCAGGTGTCCCTAACTGGTAGCTGAGACAGAATTAGAATCCAGAGCACCAGGACATGTCAGTGCAGCCAAATCGTTGGGGATAAGCCCCCTTCGGCCCCAGACCCCATCCCAACTCCAGCCTCCCTCAGCATGGCAAGAGGACAATGGTTCTCAAACCCAAGCCACGTCAGAATCTCCTGGAGGGCTCGCCCAGATCGCTGGGCCCTTTCCCCAGAGATGCCCATTCAGGAGGCAGGATGGGGCCTGAGATTTGCCCTCCTCACAAGATCCCAGGTGATGGCGAAGCTGCCGGCCTGGCCACCTCTTTTGAGAACCATGAAACAGGACGCCCCTGTTGGGGTGAGGAATTAGGAAGCGGATGAGACATTCCCCTTTACAGCTTGGCCTCAGCAAGCCCCAAGTCCATGAACAGTTCAGTCGTGCCTCCCAGCTGGAAGCCCAGGAGGGGGGCCTGCAATCATGGCTCCCCTCCAGGATCCCCTCTCCCCCGTTCCCAGCTGTGTGGCTTAGGCTGAGTCAGACCCCCTCTCAGAGCCTCACGTGCTCATCCACATGGTGGAGACCATGCCTCTTTTGCCTTCCTGTGTTCTGGACATGCCTCTGCAAAGGGAAAGCCATAGCATGAAAGTTCCTGGACCCCTAAGCCCAACTCCAGCCTGGGCGAGCTCACCAGCTTCCTTGAGAGCTCCCCACTCTCAGCTACAGTGAGAGCAGAGAACGGAGAAGCTCTGCAGAGCTCTGGTTCTCCAGTGGTGCTAAGGCACGTCTCAGAAACCTCCATCTCCTCCCTGGCGGCAAGAATCTCAGGCGCTGGAAGATTCAGGCAGCCAAGAGGGAGCAGAGGACAGGGAGCTGTTTCTCAGCCTTCCCTCTACATCCCAGGAGTTGAGCACCTGGCGGCAGCTGCAAAACTCCCACTGCAGGAGGGGGGGCTATGACCTCCGTGGGCCTTGGATGTAGCAACGGGCAGGTGACGGTGTTGCTGGAAATCCGTCTGCTCTCTGCAAACCCGGAGAGGAAGCCTCCCACGGACCACAGTGTTTTCCCCAAATCTGCAAACAGATCTTTTTCAGACACACAGAACATGCAGTGGCTCAGTAGAGAACCGCCTGGGCTCACTCCCTTTGTCTTCAGGGAGTCGTCTGAAACCAGTACCTGAGCTGGAACGGGGTGGTGAGATTCAGGAAGGGCCAGCAGAAGGAATGGAAGATAAAAACAGCCCCCAACTCCATCAGGAATCCTGCCCTCGTTCCCCTGCTCCCAAGAGAGAACTTTCTCCCAGACACGGGGAGAAGTCCCACAAGGCAACAGAGCCGTTTCAGCAGAGAGGCTGGATACGGGCCCAGCTCAGAAGGCAAATCCCTTCCGTGCGGACAACCCTGTGTGCCACCCAGGCTCTGGACCAGAGCACCATGCGAGCAGCTGCCTTCCCTGATCCTAAGTCGGAGGAAGTAGGGAAAAGGGAATAAATCTGGGCCCAGTCCTAGTATTCGCTCGACATTCTGTTCTCATGATAACCATGACAGTAAGCATAACTGAACCCCTTTCACAGATGAGAAAACAGAGGCAGAGGGTAACTTTCCAAAGTTCTCAGAGCCAAGACACGGCCAAGGAAGAACCCCCCTCTTTCTGTGGCTCCCGAGCCCCTGTGTTTTTCCCTTACCCACGGTTGCCTTCCCACCAGCCTCTGCTGCTCTGTGGCCACCAGGAGAACCCTGTCCACAGAAGCGCGACTCCCCGACTTCTCCTTTCTCCTACTCCTGCCCAGCTTCTTTCCCTGCTCATCTTCCCGAGGGAAAGGCCAGGGGTTGCCCCCCTTCCCAGAGGCCCTGGGGAGAAGGGTTTGGGTGGGAGGCTGTGGGAGGAAAGGGTGCTGCTCGGACCCTGGGGAAGGGCCACAGTGAACCATTTCCATTTCTGACGTTCACATGTCTATTTGGGCCTCTTTTTCTGCTGTTTTTAGCTCACAGAGCGCTGCTCAGGGCTGCCTCTGGTGAGGCCATTTCACCCGCGTGCCAAGAAGTGGTAGATGTCCCTGGGAGGGGAGGGCATCAGTCTCCTTTTACTGCCTGGCTGGCTGGCCCTGCCGAGTCCGGGCCACACGTCTTAGATGCCGGGACACTGGCAGGGGAGGGGGAGAGAGGGGGACACACAGCCGGGGCCGTGGGAAGGTTTCCCAATCTCCAGCAGTGAGGGTCTGAGTGGACAGCAGGGGGCTGGTGTGGGGGGGGAAGGGTCACGGGGAGGTGAAAAGGGCTCCCGGCACCTCCTGGCCGCGCTCTTCCCTGACTCCGCGTGTTGAGAGAGCCACCGACTAGGTTCCACCAGGGAAAGCCGTCGAATAGCTTCTCTTCCCACAGGACAAGAGGGTCGTCGGACAAACACAGGAGGATTCCTGCATTTCAGTCACTGCTCCGCACATTTCCCTCCGTACTGAGGACCAAGATCATCGTTCTGCATGTGTGGGATTCACTTCCGGGAGGTCTTCCCCAGGCCTGGAGCAACCTTGACCCGGCTTAATCTAAGGAGGTCACCCGCAGGCCCTGTCCCGAGGCCCTCAGACCCCTGAGAGCTTAGCGGGCTCGCTGCCGTTCCCCCTCCTCCGGCCTCTGTTCGCCTGGGCTGCCTCCTCCCGGGAGGAAGAGGTTTCCTGCCACACCTTCTGGGACCCGTCCAGGACCAGGGGGTAGACGGAGGTGGCCCGAGATGCAGGTACCACTGTTATCTGCACCTCCATTTCCTGGGAAAACAGGTGTGCAGCAACCGTGAACTGCTCGGCCCTTCTGACCAGGGACGAAGGGGACGCAGAAAGCCCACCAGGTGCTGTGAGGACTCGGGAAAGGAAACAGGTCTGTGTCTGCACCCCAACCCTGCCTGGTCCCCCCTCGGGCACTGCTCCCTTAACTGTAGAGCAAGGAAGTGTCTGTCTACTTGGCAGAGTTAATGGGAAGAGGACTGACTTAAAATTTTAGACAGTAGAGGTAATAGGAAATATCTGAACCATAGTGGACATGTAACAAAGTGTGTCTCCTTCCTTTCTGCGAGGTGTTAACTAATTGCTCAATCTACCCTCGAACAAAGTAGTGGCTTGGAGAGGAACTTGATGAAGGATGGTGATATTCTCCTGAAATAAAATGGTATAAGGTTGCTGGGGTGAGAGCAGGGGAGCCGATCCTGACTCTGGGGTCACTGGCAGCCTGCCCAAGCCTGTCCTACCCCCTCCTTCAGAGGCGAAAATAGTTACTGGGAGGAGGTTGGTCAGACAGTGGGATAAAGACATCAGAAGCTGAGACAGCCACCTACACAGATTGCTGTTGATCAGCAGAGAGAAACCAGATTTCCCACGTTGGTGGTTATAAATAATGGTGATCTTGACTGTGCTGTATGTCAGGCAGCAAAGTCAGCCCCCCAAAGCCAGAGTGTTCCTTCATTCAGACCCAGATGCTGTCCCCAAAGCTCATTGGCCACCTTGGTGCTTTGCCTAATTATTGTCCTAAAAGTACTCCACGTGTGCAGTGCTGAGATCACCTTTCTCTGGACCTAAGGGACTCAGAAGCAGGCCCTCCCAGCACCACGAAGGGCTGGCCAGGTGCTCTTAAAGCTGAGCCCTGGTGTGTTCTCTTGACCACCCCACCTTCCCTTCTTCTCTGGCCCATTGTAATGATAACCCCCAGTCCCTAATTGGGGCCAGCCTCATTGCTGAGACCTTTCAGATCTTCCCCCATCAACCCTGTCTCACTCTGTGCCTATCTCTTTCAGCTTATTATCCCCTGGAGCCCTTATTAATAATAAAAATAACTCTCCTCAATTGAGTCCTCACCCTGTGGCAGGCCCCATGCTAAGCACTCTGCATGCACTATCTGACTCATCTTTACAACTCGTTTCTGCAGTGTGTGGCTGAAGCTCAGGAGAATTTGTCCAAGATCACCCAGCTGTTAGAGGTGTCTCGTTGGACTCTGAAGGTCTGCATGAGCAGCATGTGCCAGCCCCCTTTGCTTCTGTGACCCCCTACACCAGGGAGAAATGCTGCCTTCTGAACTGTCCACAGCACTTGGTGGAGACCAATGGCATCGAAAAGGACAGGGAGAGAGTCATTGCCAGGGTACTCCGTTCTTGCCACCATTCGTCATCGCCACCTGAGTTCAAGATGAGCATTGAGGTGGCTTCTGGAGATGAGGACAGACAACCAAAGCCCCAACACTCCCAGAAGAACAAAGGGTCCAACAGCCTCGGGGGCTCTTGAGTTACAAGGTAAGGCCTAAGGGTGACTGTGTGCATGAAGGAGGAGGAAGATTCTTGGCAGGAAAGGGGGGAGGAGGGAATGGGAAGAGAAGGTGGGGGAGGGTCTCTGAGAAGCGTGTGTTTTCTTTGCACTAGCCAGACCCTAGGGTCTCAGGCTGCCAAGAATGCTCAGAAGAAAACATTAGTTCAATCCCACACATTTAATTACACATGAAATGGAATGTATTTAAATGGAAAAGAAAAACATTCCCAGAGCTCCTACTGTGGGGTTTTTTTAAAAATTCACTTTATTATCATTAATCTACAATTACATGAAGAACATTATGGTTACTAGACTCCCCCCATCACCAAGTACCCCCCATCAAACCCCATTACAGTCACTGTCCATCAGCATAGTAAGATGCTGTAGAATCACTACTTGTCTTCTCTGTGTTGCACATCCCTCCCCGTGCCCCCCCACATTATACATGCTAATCATAAGGCCCCCTTCCTTTTTCCCTGCCCTTATCCCTTCCTTTCCACCCATCCTCCCCAGTCCCTTTCCCTTTGGTAACCGTTACTCCATTCTTAGGTTCTGTGATTCTCTTGATGTTTTGTTCCTTCAGTTTTTCTTTGTTCTTATACTCCACATATGAGTGAAATCATTCGGTACTTGTCTTTCTCCGCCTGGCTTATTTCACTGAGCATAATACCCTCTAGCTCCATCCATGTTGTTGCAAATGGTAGGATCTGTTTTTTTCTTATGGCTGAGTAATACTCCCTTGTGTATATGTACCACATCTTCTTTATCCATTCATCTACTGATGGACATTTAGGTTGCTTCCATTTCTTGGCTATTGTAAATAGTGTTGTGATAAACATAGGGGTGCACCTGTCTTTTTCAAACTGGAGTGCTGCATTCTTAGGGTAAATTCCTAGAAGTGGAATTCCTGGGTCAAATGGTATTTCTATTTTGATCTTCTTGAGGAACCTCCATACTGCTTTCCACAATGGTTGAACTAATTTGCATTCTCACCAGCAGTGTAGGAGGGTTCCCCTTTCACCACAACCTCGCCAACATTTGTTGTTGTTTGTCTTTTGGATGGTGGCCATCCTTACTGGTGTGAGGTGATATCTCATTGTGCTTTTAATTTGCATTTCTCTGATGACAAGCAACATGGAGCACCTTTTCATGTGTCTGTTGGCCATCTGAAATTCTTCTTTGGAGAACTGTCTGTTGAGCTCCTCTGCCCATTTTTTAATTGGGTTATTTGCTTTTTGTTTGTTGAGGTACATGAGCTCTTTATATATTTTGGATGTCAACCCTTTATCGGATCTGTCATTTATGAATATATTCTCCCATACTGTAGGGTACTTTTTTGTTCTATTGATGGTGTCCTTTGCTGTAAAGAAGCTTTTCAGCTTGATATAGTCCCACTTGTTCATTTTTGCTTTTGTTTCCCTTGCCTGGGGAGAAATGTTCACAAAGAAGTCGCTCGTGTTTATGTCCAAGAGATTTTTGCCTATGCTTTTTTCTAAGAGTTTTATGGTTTCATGACTTACATTCAAGTCCTTGATCCATTCTGAATTTACGTTTGTGTATGGGGTTAGACAGTGATCCAGTTTCATTCTCTTACATGTAGCTGTCCAGTTTTGTCAGTACCATCTGTTGAAGAGACTGTCATTTCCCCACTGTATGTCCATGGCTTCTTTATCATATATTAATTGACCATAAATGTTTGGGTTAATATCTGGGGACTCTATTCTGTTCCACTGGTCTGTGGCTCTGTTCCTGTGCCAGTACCAAACTGTCTTGATTACTGTGGCTTTGTAGTAGAGCTTCAAGTTGGGGAGCGAGATCCCCCCAACTTTATTCTTCCTTCTCAGGATTGCTTTGGCTATTCGGGGTCTTTGGTGTTTCCATATGAATTTTTGAACAATTTGTTCTAGTTCGTTGAAGAATGTTGTTGGTAATTTGATAGGGATTGGATCAAATCTGTATATTGCTTTGGGCAGGATGGCCATTTTGATGATATTAATTCTTCCCAGCCAGGAGCATGGGATGAGTTTCCATTTGTTAGTGTCCTCTTTAATTTCTCTTAAGAGTGTCTTGTAATTTTCAGGGTATAGGTCGTTCACTTCCTTGGTAAGGGTTATTGCTAGGTATTTTATTCTTTTAGATGCAATTGTGACCGGAATTGTTTTCCTGATTTCTGTTTCTATTAGTTCATTGTTAGTGTATAGGAAAGTGACAGATTTCTGTGTGTTTATTTTGTATCCTGCAACTTTGCTGTATTCTGATATCAGATCTAGTAGTTTTGGAGTGGAGTCTTTAGGGTTTTTATGTGCAATATCATGTCATCTGCAAATAGTGACAGTTTGACTTTTTCTTTACCAATTGGATTCCTTGTATTTCTTTGTTTTGTCTAATTGCCATGGCTAGGACCTCCAGTACTATGTTGAATAACAGTGGAGAGAGTGGGCATCCCTGTCTTGTTCCCAATCTTAGAGGAAAAGCTTTCAGCTTTTCTTTGTTCAGTATGATGCTGGCTGTGGGTTTATCATATATGCCCTTTATTATGTTGAGGTACCTGCCCTCTATACACATTTTGTTGAGAGTTTTTATCATGAATGGATGTTGAATTTTGTCGAATGCTTTTTCAGCATCTATGGAGATGATCATGTGGTTTTTGTCCTTCTTTTTGTTTATGTGGTGGATGATGTTGATGGATTTTCAGATGTTGTACCATCCTTGCATCCCTGGGATGAATCCCCCTTGGTCATGGTGTATGATCCTTTTGATGTATTTTTGAATTCAGTTTGCTAATATCTTGTCGAGTATTTTTGCATCTACATTCATCAGGGATATTGGTCTGTAATTTCTTTTTGTGGGGTCTTTGCCTTGATTTGGTATTAGGGTGATGTTGGCTTCATAGAATGAGTTTGGGAGTATTCCCTCCTATTCTATTTTTTGGAAATCTTTAAGGAGAATGGGTATTATATCTTCTCTGTATGTCTGATAAAATTCTGAGGTAAGTCCATCTGGTACGGGGTTTTTTTTTTTGGGTAGTTTTTTGATTACTCCTTCAATTTCTTTGCTGCTAATTGGTTTGTTTAGATTTTGTGTTTCTTCCTTGGTCAGTCTTGGAAGGTTGTATTTTTCTAGGAAGTTGTCCAAATGGTTTTCCATCTTCTTAGCATATAGGTTTTCATAGTAGTCTCTAATAATTTGTATTTCTGTTGGGTCCATTGTGATGTTTCCTTTTTCATTTCTGATTCTGTTGATGTGTGTTGATTCTCTTTTTCTCTTAATAAGTCTGGCTAGAGGCTTATCTATTTTGTTTATTTTCTCAAAGAACCAGCTCTTGGTTTCATTGATTTTTTCCATTGTTTTATTCTTCTCAATTTTATTTCTTCTCTGATCTTTATTATGTCCCTCCTTCTGCTGACTTTAGGCCTCATTTGTTCTTCTTTTCCAATTTTGATAATTGTGACATTAGAGTATTCATTTGGGTTTGTTCTTCCTTCTTCAAATATGCCTGGATTGCTATATACTTTCCTCTTAAGACTGCTTTTGCTGCGTCCCACAGAAGTTGGGGCTTTGTGTTGTTGTCAATTATTTCCATATATTGCTGGATCTCCATTTTAATTTGGTTGTTGATCCATGACTATTTAGGAACATGTTGTTAAGCCTCCATGTGTTTGTGAGCCTTTTTGCTTTCTTTGTACAATTTATTTCTCATTTTATACCTTTGTTTTCTGAAAAGCTGGTTGGTAGAATTTCAAAGTTTTTGAATTTACTGAGGCTCTTTTTGTGGTCTAGTATGTGGTCTATTCTGGAGAATGTTCCATGTGCACTTGAGAAGAACGTGTATCCTGTTGCTTTTGGGTGTAGAGTTCTATAGATGTCTATTAGGTCCATCTGTTCTAGTATGTTGTTCAGTGCCTCTGTGTCCTTACTTATTTCCTGTCTGGTGGATCTGTCCTTTGGAGTGAATGGTGTGTTGAAGTCTCCTAAAATTAATGCATTGCATTCTATTTCCTCCTTTAGTTCTGGTAGTATTTGTTTCACATATGCTGGTGCTCCTGTGCTGGATGCATATATATTTATAATGGTTATATCCTCTTGCTGAAGTGAGCCCTTTATCATTATGTAGTGTCCTTCTTTATCTCTTGTTACTTTCTTTGTTTTGAAGTATTTTGTCTGATGGTAGTACTGCAACACCTGCCTTTTTCTCCCTATTGTTTGTGTGAAATATCTTTTTCCATCCCTTGACTTTTAGTCTGTGCATGTCTTTGGGTTTGAGGTGAGTCTCTTGTAAGCAGCATATAGATGGGTCTTGTTTTTTTATCCATTCAGTGACTCTATGTCTTTTGATTGGTGCATTCAGTCCACTTACATTTAGGGTGATTATCGATAGGTATGTACTTATTGCCATTTCAGGCTTTAGATTCGTGGTTACCAAAGGTTACAGGTTACTTTCCTTACTATCTAAGAGTCTAACTTAACTCTCTCAGTATGCTGTTACAAACACAATCTAAAGGTTCTTATCTATTTCTTCTCCTTTTTCTTCCTCCTTCATTCTTTATATATTAGGTATCAAATTCTGTACTTTTTGTCTATCCCTTGATCGACTTTGGGGATAGTTAATTTAATTTTGCATTTGCTTCGTAATTAGCTGTTTGACTTTCATTACTGTGGTTTTTTACCCTCAGGTGACAGCTGTTAATCCTTAGGAACACTTCCATCTATAGCAGTCCCTCCAAAATAGACTGTAGAGATGGTCTGTGGGAGGTAAATTCTCTCTGCTTTTGCTTATCTGGAAATTGTTTAATCCCTCCTTCAAATTTAAATGATAATCTTGCTGGATAAAGTAATCTTGGTTCCAGGCCCTTCTGCTTCATGGCATTAAATACATCATGCCACTCCCTTCTGGCCTGTAAGGTTTCTGCTGAGAAGTCTGATGTTAGCCTGATGGGCTTTCCTTTGTATGTGATCTTATTTCTGTCTCTGGCTGCTTTTAACAGTCTGTCCTTATCCTTGATCTTTCCCATTTTAATTACTATGTGTCTTGGTGTTATCTTTCTTGGGTCCCTCGTGTTGGGAGATCTGTGGATCTCCATGGCCTGAGAGACTATGTCCTTCCCCAGATTGGGGAAGTTTTCAGTAACTACCTCCTCAAAGACACTTTCTATCCCTTTTCTCTCTTCTTCTTCTGGAACCCCTATAATGTGAATATTGTTCTGTTTGGATTGTTCACACAATTCTCTCAATATTCTTTCATTCTTAGAGATTCTTTTTTCTCTCTGTGCCTCAGCTTCCTTGTATTCCTCTTCTCTTGTTTCTATTTCATTTATTGTCTCCTCCACCATATCCAACCTGCTTTTAATACCCTCCATCTTGCTCTTCAATGATTGCACGTCCGACCTGAATTCATTCCTGAGTTCTTGGATGTCTTTCCATACCTCCATTAGAATATTTTTATTTTGAACTCCCTTTCAGGAAGAGTCACGAGGTCCATATCATTTAAATCTTTCTTGGGAGTTGTAGTAATAATTTTACTCTGGACAAGGTTCCTTTGGTGTTCCATGTTTGTATATGGCGCACTCCTGGGCTTGACCTGCAGGAATGGGGCCGAACCAGGACAGGTGTTGCAGCCGGTCACATCTGTGTGAGGTCACACCTGTCACTGGGGAGGTGGAGGTAAGGATGAGGCTGCTGGGAGGTTGCCCACAGAAAGGAATTCCCACACAGGAGGGGCGAGACAGGGCAGCCCAGAGGTGAACTTTTTGTTCTTTCCTGGGGTGAGAAGCACATGGCTGAACTTCCACACACCAGGAGGTCTCAGACTTGGGTGAAGAAAGTTCAAAGTGGGGTAGGAAAGTCAGGCAAGGCATTCCTACCTCCAATTACCTTCCCGTCTGAATCTGCTCACACCTGCCCAGACATGGGCAGCCTCACGGACCATCCTGAAGGTCAGGTGTGTCTCACCCAGCAAGTCCTCCCCAACATCAAAGATGCCACTGCTGTCTGCTTGGGAATCTCACCAACTGCAAGCCGGGTAGTAATTAACCTTAGATCTAAGACCAACCGCACTTTCAGGTACCAAGGGTCCCTAAATGCTAGAGTGGGTGAGAAGAGAACATTGTAGACACTTGTTCCTGGGGAGTCTTTAACACCACCCTGCTCCGGTGGTTCCGGAAGGAAGTGAGGGATGGCATCCAGCCCCAAGACCCCTGAGAGGCTTCTTCATCTGGGAGTGGGGGCAGCGGGGATGGTGACTGTGCAGCCCCCAGGACTGCAGCCCTCCAGGAACAGAAGCTGGGCTGCTGTTCAGGGCAGCAGAGAGGCCAAGGGCACTCTGACGTCCAGGAGAGCTCGGGTCCACACTGGTTCTGCTAGTCGCAGGCTGTGAACACCTGGGCTAGTTTTTGACTCTTTCGGTCCTTGGCTTCTTCATGGGCAAAATACGCCTGCCTCTGAGTAAGCGCTTCATAAGTTCCACATAACAAGGATTATTAATGAGTCACGGGTGAACCCATTCTTTGAAACCTGGCAACCAGTCCCCAATCTGGCCACATCACCCTGATGAAAGACTCAGGTCCTCTCCGACCATGTCCCTGGAAGGCCCTGCACCTGTTTCCACCACTGTCCTACATGGTGGGTTCCCAGTCTCCAAGATTCAGTGAATAGGGTTCAGAACCACCGCCCTTCACCCTCCCCACAAAATGGAGACCTAAGAGTGCCTGGTAAGCACACCGGACTCACGGCCTGTGTCAGCGGAGAACCCGTGACACAGTGCCAGAAGGTAAGCCTGAGCCCAAGAAAGCCGCTGTGACATCCTGTGGGTGAGACTCCAGACCCAGAAGGCCAGGGAGCTGCGGGTCTGGCTGGTTCCCTGAGCCTCCGGGCACGGAACCCTTCCACACGAGCGTCCTTCTGGGCTGAGCCCAGGTCTGTCCTGCGCTCTGGATGCCATTTAGCCCCACAGGCTCTGCCTTCCCCACAGGCTCTCACACTGGAGTAAAGGCCATGGCACTTCAGGGCCCAGTAGGAAAACACAGAAAACAGAGTCCTGGACAGTAGACATGGCCCTGCATTCTCCGTGAATCCCCGTCCCACCTGGCAGCTTTTCCACACTTCCACCATCTGCCGTAGCCTCTTCCCCTATTTCAGACCTTCTCCACTCTCCCCAAAGCTTCACACTCACAGCACTCGGCCTTGCCTTACACTTTATAGGCAAAACAGAAGCCACCAGACAAGAACTCCTTTCCTTCCTTATCTCCAGATACAGTGGACGAATCTTTCCTCTTGTCTCAGATACAATGGATGAACTCCACATGGCTGACGCCCTCCTCCTGAGCTGTGAGCTTTTGCCTCTCATCTTCTCAGGGGCGTTTCTGTTCATGCATCAACAGGCTCTTTGCATCAGGATGAGCAAAGCTCAAATCTCTGTTAATAAAAATGAAAGTTTCCCCTTGCACCCATGCATCCCCATGGTCCTAAGGACAATTCCAGCTCTTGGGGCATCCCGGTTCCAACCCCAGAACCACTGAGAACCCCCTAGCCAGGCCACTCTAGGGAAGAGGTGTATCATCAAGGAGTGCCCCCCCTGTCGGCATTGCTTTCTGCTGGTCACAGGCTGTGAAACCCAGGCTAGTTATTGAATCTTTCTGAGCCTCAGCTTCCTCGTGGGCAAAAAGTGCCTGACTCTCACTAGGTGCTGGGACAACCCCCTAGCCAGCCACTCTAGGGAAGAGGAAAGTCCATTTCGGTTGGGGGTGGGGGTTTCAAACCAAATCATACTTAAAGAGGAGACTGAGTAAGGGTAGGTAGACAAAATACCACCCCAAGCCTGGTTAGTCCTCCACCGGACTTCTACCTTAAGCTCACCCAACTTACTCTCCCTGCGTCTCCTTTACTTGCTGAGTAAGCAAGCTCCATCAAAGCCTTCTGGGCCCAATGAAGGGTTCAAATCCAACCGGGAACTCTTCCCCAGCCCCTGTCCCTGTTTTTGCTCCCTCATACAGAGTCCCTACCTGCTAACAGGGAGATACTGTGAGTTACCGAAGGCATTTCTAGCTGGGTCAGGGCCCAGGAACCCCGGGGGCAGCATTCTGCTCTTGATAGGATCCCAGGACTCTTTTGCCTGCCCCCTTCTGGCAGCCCACGTGAGACTGGCCGTGAGAGTTTGGCCTCCCCAAGTACGTGTGTGTGTGTGTGTGTAGGGGGTGTTCCTGAATGCTCAGCAGACTGACCTGCAGGTCCAGAGCTCCTCTTCCCCCAGACAAGGTCACTTCCCCAAGATCCGCAGGGAAGATACCACTCCACTCCATCTGAGGGAAATTCCCACTGGTTTGCTGGTGCACCAGAGATGAAGGGTCCCTCAACCCTACTCCCAAATCCCCTTATGCAACAGCTCAGAAGAGAGGGTCTCTGTAAGTCACAGCTGCTCAAACAGCACAGTCTCACAGCCACCAAGGTTCTCAATGGCCTGAGTCATGTCTGGAGGTGTCAGGTTTGAATCTGGCCTCTGCCTCTTGCGCTGTGTGACCCTGGGAGACCCATTCAACCTCTCTGTATCTCTAATTCCTTCTTCAGTAGGATGAGGAAACACTTCCCTAGATGGACTTGACCTGTCTGGAGGGATCTCAATGAAAGCAAACAGTGGAACTGACTGTAAACAGCTTTCTTTGAAGACTGAGGTCTGAGTGAAGAAACACCTTTAAAAGTAACCGTAAAATAGGAAAACAAAAATGTGGGCAGTCTGGAATTCCTGTATCATTAATATTCTTTGCAAAATTGCCAAATAAGAGGTCTGATCCAGTCATTTCATTTGAAAATAAAGTGTTTATTAAGAAACTATACACTGAACACTCCTATGAGTCTCTGCGGAAACACAACGCCCCGTTGTCATAGCACAAGGTGAGGAAAATGGCAGGATAGAAGATGCTGGGATGGGTGGAGCCTCGGAGGCTGGAAATGAGGTAATGATTTACAATAATTAAAAAGCATCATCCTCAAGCTTACTCCTTAAGGCCACACTCAGGAGGCGGCCCTGGCCCAAAGGGTCAGCAGGACATGATGGGGGACAGCCTGGCGGGAAGCACTGGGGAGCAGGATGGTGGGGAGCTGGGAGGGGCTGAAGAAACACACACCTCAAGGCCCTGGAGAGAACCTGAATCCCCATGTGACACTCTGGGGATTCAGCTGCCTGGGAGGTCACCCAGATATGGGGCAAGAACTTGGAAAAAGGTTTTGTTTTTAAACCCCGTGGAGGTATCCGCAGATTCAGGCTGAGGACCTGGCATGAAGAACTACCATCCACAGGACCCAGGAAGGAAAATCCTAAGTGGGGATCTTAATTCCCATGTAAATTTGCCAGAGGCAGAGAATCTGCTATCTGTAGTTGTGTGACTCCACTCCGAAACTTAGCAGGTTAAGAACCACCACCGTTCAGTGCTAAGAGCCATCAGTGGGAGGTCCCCTGCTCCAGCCCGTGCTGACCTCCCACGACGGAGGCACCATAGGTTGCGGGGAGCGGGCCAAGCCCGAAGGGCACTCGGCCAACATGGCTGCAGACCTGGGAGCAGTTCAGGCCCTGCCGCTGTGCCTGTCCTGTCGGAGCAGGCGAAGGCATCCCCCGCTCTCTCCCCAGTGGATTAGCTGAAAACAGGGGACACAAACCCCGTCTTTGGGAGAGGGTGGCCCCGGAGTAAGGCATGAGTCAAAGCAAGCAAAGTGAACACATACATTGACCAGAGAATAGGATGACACTTCCATTGGTGCCGCGAGAGGGGCTGGAGGAGGCCAAGTCTTACTTCTCTTCCCCTTCAGTTCGTCTTGGCCTTGAAATGGTGATTCCATTGGTTCCGAAAGTTCTCGGAGTCAAAATAAGTGAAAGTGGGGGAGGAGATCCCGGGATCATGGACGAGCAGGAAGGGCCTCGGTCCCTGATTCCCTCGGTCCCTTGTGGTCCTAGAGGCACGGTCAGTTCACAGGCAGGACCTCCCGCAGCCAAAGCTTGTCGGAACTGCAGCTCTAGGGGCCAAGGAGCAGCCCTGGAGAAATCTTCCTCTCCAAGGAGTTTTCTAACATCACACTCATGGTGAGCCGTTCCAGAGAGAAGAGGGAGTAGGGGGGATGTGTGTCCAAAAAAAAGGGATGGTTTTCTCCACCAAAACAAATACAGACAGTGATTGGTTTCCATTCTTTTCCTCTGAGGCCTAATCTGGTGCCAACACTTGAGCCCGGCTCCCCCCTCCTCTCACCGCGCCGTCTCCACCTCCGCTTAGAGGCTCTTCCCCACTGGAGGCTGCAGGGCAATGAGGTCGCTAAGAGAGCCTGGTGTCCGAGGGAGAGCCAGGGAGACCCCACGCTTCCAAGCAGGGCAAGTGAAGCCAGAGCCCGGCTGGGCCTCATCAGCTTTCTCGTGCTGGTTGGGTTGTTTTTGGAAAGCCAGAGAATGTCTAGTGGGTGTAAAAGATGCCTCCTGGTGCACAGGTGTTTAATTCTCTTTATTGGCTCTAAAGATGGGTGGCAGGGGCTGCCTCAGAGGCCAGAAGAAGAGGAGCACAGTGCTGACTGGAGGGAAGGGGCAGCCTGCCCGTGGTGGACGGGGAAACACCGGGCTGGGTGGTGGAAAGGGTGCGGGGGGCACCGGTGGTTCATGCAGTTTCTACTTAGCATTCCCGGATCCAAAGACAACAGGGCCTAGAGCTCCCCGCCCCCCTCTCCGCCCGCTCTCAGAGGGCCCCGCCTACCAAGGTGACATCAGAACAGGGAGGCCTAAAAGGAGTTTTTAAAAGCCATGAAGTCATTTGCTGAAATAAACATTGACATCCTCAACATAGAAGCCATGGTTAAGAGGCTTGGAATGTATGTCCGGGAAGGCTTATTGGATTCAACATAATTTCTCTGAAACCTATAAAAAAAACAAAAACAGAAAAAAGCAAAATAAAGTAAAAACCAAAATCCCCAAAGAGGATCCAAACTAGGAGGGGAAACAGAGAGAGGGGGCTCAAAAGGGGGGAAGAGCTGGAGGTATGCACACAGGTGTATTGGGAACGGCCAAGCGAACTGTGCGTGAGAGGCAGGGACAGGAGGAGGGGCTGACCGAAAGCCAAGCACGGCCAGAGGCACTGGGACCCCTCCGTTTTGCTGCTGCCTCCACTGAACCGAGGAAGGGAAGTGAGCAAATATTTGGGGGCTGGGACTTGGACCATCACAGATGAGTGGGAATAGCCTCATCTAAGTGGGGGGGCCCCTGCTGATAAGCTGACAGGTGGGAAAGGGGTTTAACCACGAGGGTCACTGAGGGGCAAAGGGGTGAGAGGAGAACGCTTTCTCAGAACGGACATTCTTCAGGGACACCACGGGGCCATTGCTAATCTTAGAGGCTGGAACTGTATGGTCCACCTTTGACCCCACCCGGGAGTGGGGGGGCTGTGCTTCTAAGCCTACAAGCTCTCTGTCATTGACTTTTCACCAGGTCAGTGGAAGGTTCAGGAAATGATAGCTCATCTCTCAGCCCTCTCCTAATTCCAAGTGCTATGGGGAAAGGAATTACCCTGGAGGAGTGACATTGTGGCCGCCAGGCCAAGGGCTGCCCCAAGTAAGGAGCCCTTCCATGACTGCTCAGCGACTTTCTGGCCACACTGTCATGGACTGAATTAGGATGTCCACAGATGTGGGGTGTTCCCCATCACACCTCCAGAACAAGGTTTCTCAATCGACCCCAGATTACAATAATGTCACAAAATAATGTCTGTAAAGAGGGTATGTTTGTTTACACGCATGTGTGCAAACAAGACAGGACCAAGCCTACCTTTTGATACAAGCTACGTGCAGGCATGTGAAGGGCATAATGAGCAGCTGGATGTTGGGGGGACATGATGGAAAGAGACTGAGTTGGCTGCACGGAGACGGGCCTCTCCTCATTCCCAGGACATATTATGGTCCAAACAGAGTTAAGTCGTCCTGGATGTTAGGAGTCCTCCATCCGCAGGGAGTGGGGTCAGACTGGTGAAGATAGAGGGCACTTCCCTGTCTATAACATCATGTTTAGAGGGAGGCTCAATTTCAAAATGAGATGTTTCCATGATAGGTTCCCTCTGCTAACATGGGGCAAGGGCTCCCTTGGGTGGAGGCAGAAGGGAAGGAAGCCATTGGTCTGGGCAGCCTGCCAGGAGGTCTGTGACACCACTGCTTCTCTCCAAGCCACGTTCCCTCTCTTGACCGTCTCACACCTCTCACCTGGGCCCTATGAGGTATGCTCCCTGGGAGACTCCTCTGAACGAAGGGATTTTAGTACCAATTCTACACCAGGAGCCTAGTTACCCCTTAGTCCTCTGGGATATATGGAGACTTCATGATGTCTTAAGAGCTGAAGAATCAAAATTGGTGGCAGGGAGGGGTCTGTACTGCACACAAAGACGTCGAAGGAGGTAACTCACCATGTGACCTCGGGTAAGACACTTCCCCACTCTGGACCTCAGGTTCCTCATATACATAGTGAGGTGACGGGACTAGATGATCGCTACTGTCCTTCCAGTTTAATATCCCATGACTGTCTATGTTTGAAAAGACCCCTGGCAGAAGAGGCAGACACGGGGAAGTCAATGGTCAGTATGAAGCCCCAAGGACAAAAACATGGGGGAGTGTTTTTCTTAAGTGCACAATGCCAGAAACAGAAATCCAGGTGTTCCCTGCTCCTGCCCTCACTTTACCTGTAGGGGCTTTACTTGGTTTATTGTATGCACAAAATCTACATACGTGGTCCTCTTGAGTATCACACAGTGGCATTAAAGAACTGGGCCTGGGAATCAGAGAAGACTGCCCACCCCCAGGAACTCCGCCCCGCCCTTTCCCTAACATGCTCGCCTCCCTTCCCTCCTTGGGCCAGAGCACCCTGACCTCATCCCGTTACTGCTACTCTGGATGCCATTTCCGGGGCTGGAAGGCGATTCTGGGGACTGGGGCCATGATCCTGCAGGTCCCCAGACCCTCTTTCAGGCCCGTTTTCTGCCATAGAAGAAACACAGCTCATTTCTGAGAGGGAAACAACTTAATAGGGGAAGATAAGGAGGAGCTGAGAGGGGGTGTCAGGCCCCTTAACATCTCCTTGGCCTTAGGGCATAAGCAGTAGAAAGAACAGAAGCTGTGGTTGGTTCACTGCAGACCCCGCGACTACACCTCCTGTGACAGTGATGTCAGTACAGCTTGAGAGCAAAATGGCCCTTGGAGGCCATGCAGCACCGTGGGCCCTGGAAGGCTCCATGTCGGATCCATTAAAAGCAGGGGCCAGGCCTGCCTAAGCATCTGCCAAGGTCCCTGAAGCTGTGTCCGTGAACATGAGCCCTTTCCCATATCAGCCGGGATCTGAAGCTTGTTTTCTCTGGAACCCTTTCCCAGGTGGAGCCTTCCCAAGATTCTAAATGCTGAATCCTGATGGCGTAAGAGGCACCGCTCCAAAGCCTCCGGGAAGGGAAATGCATCTGCTGCAGGCAGGGCAGGGAGGCCAGGGCCACCGTGGACACTGACTGGGAAAGGGCCGGAGGGGTGGCAGGAAGGACAGGGCAAACACACCTCCATACACCTCCATAGAAGGCCTCGCCCACCTGTGGCCCACGGACCCCCAGGTCTAACCTTCTTCACCGTCTGTCAACAGCTTTCTCCAAAGTCATCTGGCACAAAGTTAGTTGTAGACCCTCAGGTTCAGAGAGAACCTGGTCTTTGGGGGACTGTGTAGGTACATGTTTCCTGGGAGGCGAGCCAGAGGCTCTGGGCTCATCTGGGGAAGGGAGGAGAGCTGGGAAGGCAGCGATGGGGGGCAGGAGGGCTGAGCACCCATAGGACTGGATCACAGGCTCTGCAGCCAAGCCCGTTGGGCCAAAAGCAGGTTGTATCTTCAAAGGCAAGTCCTTCAGTATTCACCGCAGCAAGAGAAGGGCCGGCTGCTGTGGCTGGGCAATAGGACAGGTGGCCCAGACCTGCAAACCTCTGTTTTTTGGACCATCTCCCAGACCCTCTTCATCTCCCCCTCTCTGGGGTTTCACCCCAGCCCCATCCCTGCACTCTGGTCTTGAGAGATCAGGGCCACCACCTTCCAGCACCCGCCAGTGAGAACACCCCCTGTGCCTTCCAGCTTCACACCCTTCATCCCACTCTGGATTTCAAGGCCTCCCCTTCCATCCCTGCTGCTTCCTTTTGTTACCTGACATGGTAAATTGACTACCTAACTCCATAAAGTGGTTCAGGTTACGGCCTGGATAAAAGGCCCAGTACCAGATGGACCTCTACTGGATTATTTTCCTCCAATATATTCATTCATCAACTTAAAATCCTTGTATCATAATGACACTTATCACTCACATAGCACAGCCTGTGAGCAAAGCACTTCATACTCAAGAGTGTGTTGAAATACATGGGGGTCCCGGTGCTGAGGCCGTGGGCAGCTTAGCAACAGAGAACGGGGTGCACAGAGCCCTTCAGATCCTTGTCCAGAGAGACAACTCCGCATCACCCTGGCCAGTGGGCATTCTTGCCACAGCCTCCCCACCTTGCGCCATGGGGTAGGAGGAGGTGAAATGTTATGGGCCATACTGTGCGGAGATACGGCCTGAAGAAGGGTGCTTAAGCAATGCTCAGCTATGATAATCCGACCATCAGACGCATCACGATCACTCCGGAATGCCGAGATCTACCTAAGTTAGTGACAGGGCTGGGCACTGCCTCCAGTTAACTCAGTCTCCCCCAATATCTTTAAAAGTTATGCTTAACTCCATTTTAGATGTGGGAAAACGAAGGCTCAATAATATATATGTTACACCAATTATACTAATATGTGTTATTATACCGATAACATATATACAGCAAGTTTACTTTGTGTCAGAGTCCGATATTGAACCAAGCTCTTTATAACTCAAAAGTCCTTAAAATGAACACGGCAAGATGACTTCCTTATGTTGAAAATCAATATCCAGGAAAAGGAGGCTGAAAAGGAGGTCAAAGCCACAGCGGTGGGGACGTTCTCCAGGCCAAGCAGGGCTTTCTGTCTGGCTCCTCCTGCGAGGCTAGACTTTTCTTTCCTGCCTAACTGCCACCCTAGCCAGGGAGATGAGCACCCGGTGCCCGGGCACGGCCTACCACGCAGCACACGCCGGGCCAGGCCTGCCCCAGGCCACCTCACTTTCTGCTGCCACTGGCCTGCCACAACCTCCACTCTCACAACAACGCTTTGTAGGTACTGAGGACCTCCAAGAAAGGCGTCCCAAACTCTATCTACACATTGACTCCTTGGGTTTGATATTACTTCTGGGAGTTTAGCTTAAAAGAGATGAAAAGCAAACCGGAGGAAAGAGAAATAATATTGGGTTTGGAGAGAAGAGCAACTATTCAGAACATAGTCACACCCATAGCAAGAGTGTGAAGTATCTGGAATACCCCCGGAAGCCAAGCATTCACCCAGAACTCTCTCTGGAGGCCACTACAGGAGCAGGAAGGGGCAGGAAAATGCATCAGGGCAAAGAAAAGCTCCCACAGAGCCACCTCGTGCCTGTTTACTCCCTCCGTGGTGACCTCCTCAAGGTCATGGGGAAAAAGGTTCCTAGAATATGGATGTTACTTTACTTTATTCTATACGTTGGCCTCCTGGTGTGGCTACTGCTTTTTAAAATTTAAGTGCTTTCTTCTGCCCTCAGATTCAATAGCAATGACCTAGGCGGGTGAGACCCAGACACCCAGGCTTGCAGACCAAATCAGCTTGCTCAAAACCCTTAGATCTTCTCCTGTGTTGCTCTGAGGTTGTCATCTTAACCTATAGGCCATATGTGGCTCTTTTTCAGCATAAATTAAAAAATAAACCTGCTGATGAGGTTGCCAACCTGAAAATATCCCCCTTTCCAGCTTCCCTTGGAGATGCAAGTGTTCTGGCTCTGCTGGGACAGCGACAAGCAGCTACAGCAAGGCAGTGACCCCTCGGTGTAGACAGATTGCTGTGTGCCCACACTCCCTCCGACCCTCCA
This sequence comes from Manis pentadactyla, assembly GCF_030020395.1. NCBI lineage: Eukaryota > Metazoa > Chordata > Mammalia > Pholidota > Manidae > Manis > Manis pentadactyla. The sequence goes on from NC_080033.1 coordinate 17,096,854, forward strand.
CTTATTGACAACACCCACATGGTTAGTCGTAGCATTTGAGTTAAAACTTTACAACAAACATAGAGCTGTGTGCTATGCTTACGTGTTACAATAAACATGGGCTGCACGTTAGAGATTAGGGAAGTGCCATCTCACCGAGCCTTGGTGACTGTCCCTATAACAGATTGTGCTCCCTCGAGTCAGCGTTCAGAGTTACAGAGAAGTGACTGGAAACCTACATGAGAGGAACAGACATCTCAGAAGGGGGGAGAGAGTTTGGGTAAGAGGCCATTGTGTTCGAAACCAGGTTTCCAATAAGAAAACATGCTGGAGGCCACTTATGAAGCTACTGTTGGTGGAAAGGTGGCATTTGTGCCATCAGCTGGCTGACCACAGGTTGTAAGTGCCAGCTAGCAGGACTTTGTAATATAGCTGTTCTAGTTCACGGGGCATGATTTGACCCAAAGTGTTCTCCTATCCCTATAATAGCAAACAAGCTACACAGGGTTCTGTAGTTCACGGAAACGTCCTTGGACCTGAAATGTCCCGGATGTACTTCATGAAGAAGAGTGTGGAGCTGAGATGCCCAACATCAAACCCAGCACCCCCTGCCTGCAAAGCCGCCTCAGTACTGCTGGCAAAATGAGATGCCTGGGCCCGGGGGCAAGTCTGGTTCCAGGTGCATTCAGGTGCTCTGAGGGAGGGGGCCGAGGCTGGGCGCACCTCAGGTGTGATTTACCTTATGGAATCGTGCCCAGAGGAAGTGGGAGGGCATCTACGCCCTGGGGAGATGAAAGGACAGGGAACACTGAGATTCTCCGACGAAAGTGAAAGGCTGTCCCTAAAAGAATCTCATAGGCTCTGACGACGCTTCCCTGGTGGGTATTGCAAGGTGGGTATTCCATTGGACCCAAATGGAGGAAGATGTGCCCGGGGGCTTCACCCTTGGCATGCTGACACTGTCCCAACAGCACGCTGACCTTGACTTTGAGGAGTGAAATGATAGCCCTGGGGGAAGGGAAATTCCTTTCACTGTGCATAGAAATGGATGAAGTGACACCTTAATATCAAAATACTCCCGTAAGCCACAGAGTCAAATTAGTCACATGGCAAAACCTGTTTACCATTCTCAAAATTAGCTATGTAAGGGGCAGTGTGTAATCCCCAAACATCTCCTATTGTTTAATTGGGAGGAGAGAGAGCCTCAGGTATTAACAACTTTTCTCTATTTCCGTTCCTCTCCCTGCCTTTCAAATTCCCCATCTTTATATTCAGCATAAATTTTCCTTTCTTGATTCCTTTTACTCTTTACAAATGTTTCAAATAGATGAAATATCAGAAGGTAAAGAGTATCAAAACCACATGCCCACTGCCCAGCATTAACAATGTTCATATTTTGATATCTTCTTTCCACATTTTTTGAAATAACACATCACAGTATGGTGGAGAACCCCTGAGAGTCCATTTATGAGTGTGTCCCCCTCTTTTCCTTCACCAAAGAGTAACCCTTGGCCTGAAATAGGCGACTATCATTTCTGGGCATCTTTTAATCATTTTGCTACATAGGTATATATCCATAAGCAAATTATCGTATTGTTTTCCCTTGGTTTAAACTTTAAAAAAAGGGGTATCTTCTAGATTTATCTGTGTTGATATACATTGCTCTTATTCGTTAATTTTAACTGATGTAGTCCACTATGTGAATATGCCACAAATTATTTGCCTGTTCTAACAACTGATGCTTATTTCCATTTTGTCATTATTCCAAAACAAGTTACAAAGAACATTATTTCACAAGCCTCTTTCTGTGCAGGTGGGAGAGCTTCTCTAGAGCAGCAGCTGGCAAACTTTTTCCCGTAAAGGGTCAGATAATGAATATTTGAACCTTTATACAAATCATAGTGCCTCTGTTCCTACTAACTAAATTCTGCCACTGTAGTCTGAAAGCAGCCATAGACAACATGTAAACAAATGAACGTGTTCCAATAAAACTTTATTTACATAACAGTCAGGAGCCAGATTTGGTCCTGGGTCCACAGGCCGCCCTTTCTGCCCTCTACTCTAGAGGCTTGTCACTCGAAGTGCGGAATGTGGAGCAGCAGCAGCAGCAGCGGGGAGTTTAGTAGAAGGGAAACCTCAGCCCCCACTGAGCAACATCTGCATCGTAACAAGCTCTTCAAAGAGGCGATTTCTGTGCACAGAAATATTTAAGAAGAATGGCTTTAGAGGATAACCCGATACCTTAGTGTATATAAGTCCTTCCCTGTATTGTTTAATGTTCCCCCAAAGTGATGATACTAACTCATATTTCTATAATCACCAAATGGATGAACTTCTTACCCTTTAATCTTCATATCTAACAGTATGTGGTGTGGTAGACACTAGCTCCTCGTAGCTTTGGGTGCGTTTCCCTGATTACTGCTGAGGTGGCACAACATCTCAACTGGAGTTTCCTGTTCTGTGAACTCTCTCTTCATACCCTTTCCTCACTATGTGTGTATCTTACAATATATATATGCACACAATATACATCTGCATGTTTTCCATTATATGTGTATATATACACATACACACATATATGTATATACACATATATATTTTTTGTAGGAGTTTATTAATTCTGTATGCAAACTCTGTTGGAATCATGCATTGGTATTATGTTCTCTCAGTCTATGACTTGTCTTTTGACTTTATGTATGGTATCTTATATAGACTTGTTTTTCAATTAATGTAGTCAAAGGCATTAATCTTTTCCTTTCTGTTATATTTAATCTGTACCTTAAGAAGACTTTCCCGCCTCAAAGTCAAATGAAATTCTGCTTTCCTTTAAAAATGCTGCACTTCACAATCTCCCTTAGAGAATCGCAAGTTATTTATGTAGAGATTCCTTGCTCAGGAAGGTGGAGGTCCATGCCCTACCTTGAATGTGCATTGTGTTGATTAGGTTACTTCCAAAGAGTTTGCCAGGGGGAAAGGCAACTTTCAAGTGGAGAATCCTGGCAAATACTCTCTTAGCCAGGTGATCGGGGTTTGCATCATCAGTGATGTCATGTGATAAGCACATACTCTTGATATGATATGACAAGAGTGGCGATCACCCCTGTGGTCCTCCTTTCCAAAACCCATGACCCCACCGACAAGCCTGAACTGGGAATCATTCTGCATAAAATGACCAGTGTTCCTCAAAATTGTGAAGGTGATCAAGGACAAGGTAAGTCTGAGAAACTGTCTTAGACCAGAGGACATGAAGGAGGCATGAAAATTAAATGTAATGCTGATCCTGGAACGGAAAAATGATATTTGGGGAAAAATTAGTGATATCAGAATAAGTACTGAGTTTATAATGTAAACTATAATCTATAATGTATAGTGTAATAAATGTATCATGTTGATATAGGATAATTCCAATAGGAGAAGCTGAGCGAGGTATATGAGGGAATTCTCTGTGCTATCATTTTAACTGCCTGGATACCTAAAATTATTTTCAAATAAAAGCCTTATTTAAAATAAACAGTTCTACCTTTAAATTTAACCCAGAATTTATCATTTACTTTGTGACTAGTAGGAAGTATAACTTTATTTTTCCTCATGTGGTTTTACTGAATACCTATTCCCTTTAATATCGATTTATAATGACATATCAAAAATGCCCACATACCCACAACCCCTCTACTCTCTGTCTGTTCATCTATTTATATATCTATATAGTTACACATGTATGTTTTCTGAGTGCTAAAAATATATACTTTGGCCAGTTATCTCCCTGTCTTAATTACTATAACTTTATAATGCCTTTTTATGTATTAAGGAAAGACTCCCCTATTTTTCAAATTTTCTTTTCAAACACTATCTTGGCTGTTCATTGTCTTTCATTCTTCCATATAAATTATAGAATAACCTTATCAGGAAGTATCTTCAAAAACCTACTGGGATTTTACTGAGATTGTATTTAATTTATAGACTTGGGGGAGAATCAACATCTTCATTATATTGGTTCATCCTGTCCATGAAGAAGATATCTATTCCATTTATTCTTTCATCTTTTATAATATTAACAATGTTTTCTAAGTTTCCAGAAGAACTTGCATACCCTTTGTTAGAGTCATACTTTTTTGCTTCATTTCTTGGTGTTATTTCATTTTTAGTATTTTAAATGTGATTTGTTTTCAGTTACATTTTCTAGAAATGCCTAGGGAATATACTGATTTTGTTTACTGATCTTGTATCAACAACTTTTCTGAACTCTATCATTAACTTTAGAGTTCTTTGATACTCTATGTAGGGTGATCATATCATTCATGACAAGGGCAGTCATCTGAATTCCCAATTCTTATGTTTCTTTTCTTGTCTTATTGCATTGGCTAGGCTTTCCAGAACATTGTTGAGTAAGTCATCATAACAAGCATCCTTATCATTAGACTTTTTTTCACGTGTTTCATGCTTTTGGATTTCAACTCGTTTTGCATAGGATGTTTTTTTTTCCTGGCTTCTCTCCCTCCCATCCTCCCTCCTTTCCTTTCTTCCTCCATTTTCCTTTTCCTTTTGTGCTCACTCATCATCGTCTAATGTTTTTTTGTGTGTGTGGTTTTTATTGCCACTTCCACCCAGACTCTTAGAACATCAGTTTTGAACCAATCCTATAATGATGGCATGGCAGCCTCTGCCAATACTACGGATGTAGCACAACAGTATTCAGCTCTTTGAGCAGCTTGATTCAGTTTATCTTCTCAAAGGCTACATCTTTATCCTCTCTCCCCACTTCCTTAGGTTCAGAGTTTCCTATTTCTTGTATTTCCAGATGGGGGTAGCAACATTTTTTCAGACTCTTCATCAGTGTGGGAACTTGTCCCCAGCTGAGGGCTTCAAGCAATGAGTCTGATCCCCTGATAATACAGAGCACATATAGTTCTGTAGATCCATCTGGAGCTAAATTCTTGTCCTTGTTTTTTTGCCTCCAGACTTGAGAATAAATTTAGCTCTATTAATCACCTTTTATTTCTGTATTTTTTTTGATCCATCAGGTTATTTATCATGTTTTGGGGCCCAGCTATGTCTTTTTATACTTTTCTATCATTGTAACATGTTTGGAGCAAAGGAGATGCACCGAAGCATTAACTCACTGTACCAGCTTAACCAGAGCTTGATTATTTTTTTCTTTCTAATATTGAGAAAAAAATGCATTTGCCTTATTTCTAAGACTAATTTAAATGAAAACTTCAACCCTATCTCCAACTTCCTTCTTCAATTATTTCTTATCTGTCCAGCGTCTCTCTATTCTGTTCCCCTTCCTACAGAAATCTATATATGGTCACCTGTATCTTTTGGTATGTGTACATGTACCAAACCCACAGATGCCCACACTCCCTGACTCTGAATCTAGTAAGAGATGGAGCAATTTAATCCACTTTACTATATCATTTGCTCTCATCCCATATCCTTACATCCCTTGGGTACCAACAATTTGCATGACTCAATTCCACCTGGAACCTCCACTATCTCCCAGATCATTCATACTTAACTTACTGTAATCCAAGTTCTATTCACTCCAGAAACTGCTCTCTTGAAGATCATCATGGTTATTCCATGAACAGATTTCATCATTCCCTGTTACCCTGATCATTCCCCAGTGTGGCATTTTGACCACCCCACATCCCCCATGACATCTGTAATACTGCAACACCCTGCTCATCTTCCTATCTTTCTACTCCCCTTCATTCTATTGGATTCTCTTCCTCCCCCTGTACCAGTGGTGTTTCTCCAGCCTGTAACCCTTACTACTCAAAGAATGGTTCCCAGACCAGCAATAACGGCATCACCTGAGAGCCTGTTAGAAATGGGGAATCTTAGGCTCCTCTCCAAACCTACTGAATCAGAATCTGCTACATTGAAACCTGGGCAGAAAGCATGTCCAACAGTTCTATTTCCCACCTGACAGACTGTGATTTAAAGAATAGAAAAAAATTTTTTTAGAAATGCGGTAAGACTCGTGTGTGTGTGAACCTGTATAACAATAGGCCACATTATCTTCAGGATCTACTATAGTATCTTGGCACTTTCAAAGCATTTCTTCTTCCATAAACTTCAAACATTGATTATGTTAGCCTCAAAATAGCAAAGTAAGGAAAAGTAAAACAACAAAAACAATTATCTTAGCATCAATGCCTCTTATCCTCAACTTTATGTGGCCCTCCCAGAACCAAAATCCTCAAATCATCTGGTACCACAAGGTGCCCCACTCTCTTCAGGGTAATGGCCATATTGCTCAGGGCCCAATGTGCACAACACAAAGGCCAGAGTCTACCAGTAAATGTAACCAATAAAGTCTAAATCCCTCGGTAGTATCAATTTTAAGCAGATTAACTTACAGTAGGGTATCACTAACAGGATCAGATAGCCAGGGCATTCTTAAGTCAACAGCCTCAACAATTAACTAATATAAACTTACGAGTTCCTCTCTTGGCTCTGAATTTCTATGATTAGTGATGAAGATACTGAAGATGATGATGAAGGAAAGATAAAAAGAAGACAGAGGATTCGGATTAAAGATGGCGGCGTGAGAGGAGAGACAAAGGCTTCCTCCTAAAACTCGATACAATTAGAAAATATAGTTGGTGCAACTAATCCTGAGAGAGCAACAGGAAAGAGGATGACACCAGACTGCACACACCTGGAGAAAAGAGCAGACCTCACCGAACGGGGTAACGTACCAGAGCTGTGGCTCCGCGGGACCCGAGCCCTTCCCCCACCCCAGCTCACCAGCGGGAGGAAGAGAAATGGAGCAGGGAGGGAGTGGAGGCCTGGGACTGCTGAATACCTAGCTCCAGAGTCCTGTGCCGGGAGCACAAACCTACATTTCATGGTGCTTTCATCATACTCTTCTGATTACGGGGTTGGAAAGCTGGGACAAGCAGTTCCTGGGGAGACTGGGATTCCCGCCGCTTGTGGAAAGCAGGGATCCATATCCGGCTGCTCTGGGACAAAAGCTTATATCTATGTGCTTGGCCCACTGGCTCAGGCAGTGTAGACAGGCACAGCAGCCGGGAAGCAGGGAACAGCTCTTTCCACCCCCCAGGCACCAATACTGCTCCCCTGTGACCCCCAACATTGCTTCAGGGACTGAGCAGCTCCAGAGACTACAGCTTCTGGACACTAGAGGGCGCCATATACAAACATGAAATGCCAAAGGAACCTTGTCCAGTGTAAAATTATTACTACAACTCCTGAGAAAGATTTAAATGATATGGACCTCCTGACTCTTCCTGAAAGGGAGTTCAAAATAAAAATCATCAACATGCTAATGGAGGTGGAAGAGTCGATAAATGAAATAGAAACTAGAGAAGAGGAATACAAAGAAGCTGACACACAGAGAGAAAAAAGGATCTCTAAGAATGAAAGAATATTGAGAGAACTGTGTGACCAATTCAAATGGAACAATATTCGTATTATAGGGAGACCAGAAGAAGAAGAAAAGAGAGAAAGGGATAGAAAGTGTCTTTGAGGAGGTAGTTGCTGAAAACTTCCCCAGTCTGGGGAAGGAGATAGTCACTCAGGCCATGGAGATCCACAGATCTCCCAACACAAGGGACCCAAGGAAGACAACACCAAGACACATAGTAATTAAAATGAAAAAGATCAAGGATAAGGACAGAATGCTAAAAGCAGCCAGAGACAGAAATAAGATCACATACAAAGGAAAGCCCATCAGGCTAACATCAGACTTCTCAGCAGAAACCTTACAGGCCAGAAGGGAGTGGCATGATATATTTAATGCCATGAAGCAGAAGGACGTGGAACCAAGATTACTTTATCCGGCAAGATTATCATTTAAATTTGAAGGAGGGATTAAACAATTTCCAGCTAAGCAAAAGCTGAGAGAATTTACCTCCGACAAACCATCTCTACAGTCTATTTTGGAGGGACTGCTATAGATGGAAGTGTTCCTAAGTTGGAATAGCTGTCACCAGATGTAATAAAACCACAGGAAAGATAGTAGAACAGCTAATTACTAAGGAAATGCAAAATTAACTATTCCAAAGTCAATCAAGGGATAAACAAAAAGTAAAGAATATGATACCTAATATATAAAGAATGGAGGAGGAAGAAAAAGGAGGAGAAAAAGAAAAGAACCTTTAGATTGTGTTTGTAACATCATACTAAGTGAGTTAAGTTAGATTCTTAGATAGTAAGGAAAGTAACCTGGAATGTTTGGTAACCACAAATCTAAAGCCTGCAATGGCAATAAGTACATACCTATCGATAATCACCCTAAATGTAAATGGACTGAATGCACCAATCAAAAGACATAGAGTCACTGAATGGATAAAAAAGTAAGACCCATCTATAGCTGCTTACAAGAGACTCATCTCAAACCCAAAGACATGCACAGACTAAAAGTCAAGAGACAGAAAAAGATATTTCATGCAAGCAACAGGGAGAAAAAAGCAGGTGTTGCAGTATTAGTATCAGACAAAATAGACTTCAAAACAAAGAAAGTAACAAAAGACAAAGAAGGACATTACATAATGATAAACGGCTCAGTCCATCAAGAGGATATAACCATTATAAATATATATGCACCCAATACAGGAGCACCAACATACCTGAAACAAATACTAACAGAACTAAAGGACGAAGTAGAATGCAATGCATTCATTTTAGGAGACTTCAACACACCATTCACACCAAAGGACAGATCCACCAGACAGAAAATAAGTAAGGACACAGAGGTACTGAACAACACACTAGAACAGATGGACCTAATAGACATCTATAGAACTCTACATCCAAAAGCAACAGGATACACATTCTTCTCAAGTGCACATGGAACATTCTCCAGAATAGACCACATACTAGGCCACAAAAAGAGCCTCAGTAAATTCAAAAAGACTGAAATTCTACCAACCAACTTTTCAGACGAGAAAGGTATAAAACTAGAAATAAATTGTACAAAGAAAGCAGAAAGGCCCACAAACACATGGAGCTTAACAACATGCTCCTAAATAATCAATGGATCAATGAACAAATTAAAATAGAGATCCAGCAATATATGGAAACAAATGACAACAACAACACCAAGCCCCAACTTCTGTGGGACGCACCGAAAGCAGTCTTAAGAGGAAAGTATATAGCAATCCAGGCACATTTAAAGAAGGAAGAACAAACCCAAATGAATAATCTAATGTCACAATTATCAAAATTGGAAAAAGAAGAACAAATGAGGCCTAAAGTCAGAAGAAGGAGGGACATAGTAAAGATCAGAGAAGAAATAAATAAAATTGAGAAGAATAAAACAATAGAAAAAAATCAATGAAACCAAGAGCTGGTTCTTTGAGAAAATAAACAAAATAGATAAGCCTCTAGCCAAACTTATTAAGAGAAAAAGAGAATCAACACACATCAACAGAATCAGAAACGAGAAAGGAAACATCATGATAGACCACACAGAAATACAAAGAATTATTATAGAATACTATGAAAACCTATATGCTAACAAGCTGTAAAACCTGGAAGAAATGGACAACTTCCTAGAAAAATACAACCTTCCAAGACTGACCAAGAAAGAAACACAAAATCTAAAGAAACCAATTACCAGCAAAGAAATTGAAGCAGTAATTAAAAAACTACCCAAGAACAAAACACCCGGGCCAGATGGATTTACCTCAGAATTTTATCAGACATACAGAGAAGATATAATACCCATTCTCCTTAAAGTTTTCCAAAAAATAGAAGAGGAGGGAATACTCCCAAACTCATTCTATGAAGCCAACATCACCCAAATACCAAAACCAGGCTAAGACCCCACCAAAAAAGAAAATTACAGACCAATATCCCTGATGAATGTAGAAGCAAAAATACTAACAAAATATTAGCAAACCAAATTCAAAAATACACCAAGAGGATCATACACCATGACCAAGTGGGATGCATCCCAGGGATGCAAGGATGGCACAACATTAAAAAATCCATCAACATCATCCACCACATGAACAAAAAGAAAGAGAAAAACTACATGATCATCTCCATAGATGCTGGAAAAGCATTTGACAAAATTCAACATCCAGTCATGATAAAAACTCTCAACAAAATGGGCATAGAGGGCAAGTACCTCAACATAATAAAGGCCATATATGATAAACCCACAGCAAACATCATACTGAGCAGCGAGAAGCTGAAAGCTTTTCCTCTGCGATCAGGAACAATACAGGGAGGCCCACTCTCCCCACTGTTATTCAACATAGTCCTAGAAATGGCAATTAGACAAAACAAAGAAATACAAGGAATCCAATTGGTAAAGAAGAAGTCAAACTGTCACTATTTGCAGATGACATGATATTGTACATAAAAATCCCTAAAGACTCCACCCCAAAACTACTAGAACTGATATCGGAATACAACAAAGTTGCAGAATACAAAATTAACACACAGAAATCTCTGGCTTTCCTATACACTAACAATGAGCCAATAGAAAGAGAAATCAGGAAAACAATTCCATTCACAATTGCATCAAAAAGAATAAAATACCTAGGAATAAAACTAACGAAGGAAGTGAAAGACCTATACCCTGAAAACTATAAGACACTCTTAAGAGAAATTAAAGAGGACACCAACAAATTGAAACTCATCCCATGCTCTTGGCTAGGAAGAATTAGTATCATCAAAATGGCCACCCTGCCCAAAGTAATATACAGATCTGATGCAATCCCTATCAAATTATCAACAGCATTCTTCAACGAACTGGAACAAATAGTTCAAAAATTCATATGGAAACACCAAAGACCCTGAATAGCCAAAGCAATTCTGAGAAGGAAGAATAAAGTTGGGGGGATCTCGCTCCCCGATTTCAAGCTCTACTACAAAGCCACAGTAATCAAGACAGTTTGGTACTGGCACAAGAACAGAGCCACAGACCAGTGTAACAGAATAGAGACCCCAGACATTAATCCAAACATTTATGGTCAATTAATATATGATAAAGGAGCCATGGACATACAGTGGGGAAATGACAGTCTCTTCAACACATGGTGCTGGCCAAACTGGACAGCTACATGTAAGGGAATGAAACTGGATCACTGTCTAACCCCATACACAAAAGTAAATTCAAAATGGATCAAGGACTTGAATGTAAGTCATGAAACCATAAAACTCTTAGAAAAAAACATAGTCAAAAATCTCTTGGACATAAACATGAGTGACTTCTTCATGAACATATCTCCCCGGGCAAGGGAAACAAAAGCAAAAATGAACAAGTGGGACTATATCAAGCTGAAAAGCTTCTGTACAGCAAAGGACACCATCAATAGAACAAAAAGGTACCCTACAGTATGGGAGAATATATTCATAAATGACAGATCCGATAAAGGGTTGACATCCAAAATAAAAAAAGAGCTCACCCACCTCAACAAACAAAAACCAAATAATCCAATTAAAAAATGGGCAGAGGACCTGAAGAGACACTTCTCCAAAGATGAAATTCAGATGGCCAACAGGCACAAGAAAAGATGCTCCACATCACTAGTCATCAGAGAAATGGAAATTAAAACCACAATGAGATATCACCTCACACCAGTAAGGATCGCCACCACCCAAAAGACAAACAACAACAAATGTTGCTGAGGCTGTGGAGAAAGGGGAACCCTCCTACACTACTGGTAGGAATGTAAATTAATTCAACCATTGTGGAAAGCAGTATGGAGGTTCCTCATAAAGCTCAAAATAGAAATACCATTTGACCCAGGAATTCCACTTCTAGGAATTTACCCTAAGAATGCAGCAGCCCAGTTTGAAAAAGACAGATGCACCCCCATGTTTATCGCAGCACTATTTACAATAGCCAAGAAATGGAAACAACCTAAGTGTCCATCAGTAGATGAATGGATAAAGAAGATGTGGTACATATACACAATGGAATATTACTCAGCCATAAGAAGAAAACAAATCCTACCATTTGCAACAACATGGATGAAACTAGAGGGTCTTATGCTCAGTGAAATAAGCCAGGCGGAGAAAGACAAGTATCAAATGACTTCACTCATATGTGGAGCATAAGAACAAAGAAAAACTGAAGGAACAAAACAGCAGCAGAATCACAGAACCCAAGAATGGACTAACAGTTACCAAAGGGAAAGGGACTGGGGAGGATGGGTGGGAAGGGAGGGATAAGGGAGGGGAAAAAGAAAGGGGGCCTTACGATTAGCATGTATAATGTGTGGGGGGGAGTGCACGGGGAGGGCTGTGCAACACAGAGAAGACAAGTAGTGATTCTATAGCATCCTATTACACTGATGGACAGTGACTGTAATGGGGTTTGTGGGGGGGACTTGGTGAAGGGAGGATTCTAGTAAACATAATGTTCTTCATGTAATTGTAGATTAATGATAACAAAATGAATTTAAAAATTATGAATGAATAAGAAAAAAAAACAAAAAACAGACAAACAAACAAAAAAAAGGAGACAGAGGAGGGTCCCACCAAACATCTGTAGAGAGAAATAGTTCTTGACTTTTCTTAGGGCCTTCTAATTTGATGGAAGTGTGCATATACACAGACACTTACAAACAAAACTCATGCCTGTGGGGAAGTAGAGATGTCCCAGTCTCCCAAAGACCCAAATTAAGAGCAGCAGATATATGTCATGCAAGTCACAAAATGTCAGCACTCTGCAACGACAGACATTGTGGCAGATGGCAGCATGTACACGCTCAACCCTGCTTTCATTGTGCTCTAAATCTCCAAATTGCTGACATGTGTTGAGGGCCTCTTATGTTTATGGGTACCTATGTTCAGAGCTGGAAATGGGGGAAGGAATACCAAGATGAGTAAGACACAGTAATTGCCCTCGAGAAGCTTAAAATCCAGGGCAAATACCAGAGCATCGACTTTCAGGAGCCAAAAAAGAAAAAAAAAAGGGGAGGGGGAGTTTATAGTTAACTGGGCTCATCAAGCAAATCATTATAATATGGGATATACTCTAGTGAGTGTGAAGAGAGACATGCCCACCCAGAGCTGTGGGAGTTCAATGGGGGAGAGAAAAAAGGAGGTAGTACAGATGGTCGCCAGGCAGAAGCACATGGAGGGCATTCCAAATGGTGGCAAAGCATGGACATGGTATAGCGAGTGTGACAGATTGTTTGGGTTATGTGCCCCACAAAAGATAACCCCAGCACCTCAGAATGTTAATGTGACCTTATTTGGAAAGAGGGTCTTTGAAGATGACTAAGTTAAGACAAAGTCATTAGAGTGGTCCCTAATCCAATATGACTGTGTCCTTATGAAAATGGAAAATTTGACAAAAAAAAAAAAAGAAAACAGGAAATTTGGACACAAAGATACACACACACACACACACATACATACACACAGAGCGCCATCCATGTGACCATGAAGGCAGAGAGAGACTGGGGTGATGTGTCCATAAGGAACATCCAAGATAGTCAGCAAAGTACCCGATGCCAGGAAAGGGGCACGGAGCACACCATTCCCTACTGTCTTCAGAGAGGGCATGGCCCTGCAGACACCTTGATCTGGAATTTCTGGCCTCCAGGACTGTGAGTGAGACAATAAATTTCTGTTTTTCTAAGCCATGCAGTATATTGGACTTTGCTACGCAGCCCTAGTGAACTAAAACAGGAATTTTTTTCCAGAAAAGTGAAGAGCATTATTTGGCTGGAACATAAAGCAACAGTGAGGGAGAAATGGAGAAGCAGCTCAGTAGAGGAGGTGGCTAACCAGTATCCTGGGAGTACCTGTGAGTATCTGTATAAACAGGACACTGCCAATCAAGGGACAGTGCCAATCAAGTGATCTCATAAAAGCAGGACATCACCAATCAAGGGTCTAGTATAAATTGATGGGCAGATAGATGAAGAGTGATAGGTAAATGAAGACAGACAGAAGATAGATCAATAGATATGGCACAGGAAGACATGTGGATAAGAGATTCAGACTAAATGATGCATCAACTAATGAATATGGTCTTTCTACTGAATGTCGAAAATCAATTTCCAAATGTTGAAATTTTTCCCACTTTCAAAACAATGTCACATAGGTTTGGGAGAACAAAAGGAACAAAGGCTTGGGAGAAGGAAGTTTACAGGAACAACACACCTGCACGCACAAGTCTATGCAAGGGGCTGCAGGCACCACCTCCAGGAGGGCCTCTACCCTAGATAGGGCCCTGCGGCCTCGGCTGAAACAGCCAAGAGCCTCCAGTCATAAAAGCAGTTACCAGAAGAGCAAGAGGGAATTCCTAGGACTTAACTACCGTGTGAGATGCAACCTCCTGGGAGCAGGTTGCATTTGCAATGAGGCTTGAAGGAGAGAAGATTCCCATCTAAGAAGATGGAAAGGGAAGTTATTCCCAGCAGAGAATAAAACAAAACAAAACATGTGAGCAATGGTCTTAATGGGAGGTAAAAGGTACACCTGAGGAAGTGCAAGGAGTTCCCACTAAGAAATGAACAGAGACAATTAGTTTAGGGCAGATCTGGAAGGAACTTCAGGAGTTTGGGGGATAGTTGAGTCTTGAGGATTTGAAAGACGAGGTGGCCTGAGAGTAGATAAAGGTGAATGGAAGAGAGGGATGGGTGGAACTGGACAGGGCAAGTAGGGACCAGCAAGCTTTTTTTGTCAAGGACCAGATAGCAAATATTTCCAGCTTTATAGGCTATAAGGTCTCTGTTGCAACTACAGGCATACTTCAAAAATATTGTGAATTTAGCTCCAGACCACTACAATGAAGCCAGTCAGGTGAATTTTTTGGTTTCCCAGTGCATATAAAAGTTATGTGTACACTACATATAGACTATTAAGTGTGCAATAGCATTATGTCTAAAAATACTACATATGTACCTTAAATAAGAATACTTTACTGTTAAAAAATGCTATCCTCTGACTATTCGGCAAGTCATCATCTTTTTGCTGGCGGAGGGTCTTGCCTCCATACTGCTGGCTGCTGACTGATCAGGGTGGTGGGTGCTGAAGGCTGGGGTGGCTGTGGCAATTTCTTAAACTAAGGCAACAGTGAAGTTGCCACATCAGTCACTCTTCCTTTCACAAACAGTTTCTCTGCAGCATATGCTGCTATTTGATAGCATTTTACCCCCAGAACTACTTTCAAAATTGGTGTCAATCCTCTCAAACTCTGCTGCTGCTTTATCAAAAGCAATATTTATGCAATATTTTAAATTCTTTGTTGCCATTTCAACAATATTCACAGCATCCTCACCAGGAGTAGCTTCCACCTCAGGAAACCACTTCTTTGCTGATCCATAAGAAACAACTCCGCCTTCCAAGTTTCATCATTAGATGCAGCAATTCCGGACCATCCTGAGGCTCCACTCCTAATTCTAGTTCTCTTGCTATTCCCATCTGCAGTGGGAATAGTCTTGAACCCCTCAAAGCCATCGGGGGCTGAAATCAACTTCTCCCAAATTCCTGTTCATGTGGTTATTTTGGCCTCTTCCCATGAATCATGAATGTTCTTAATGGCATCTAGAAGAGTGAATCCTCTCCAGAAGGATTCAGTTGTCTTTGCCCAGATCCGTCAGAGGAATCTCTACCTATGGCAGTGGTAGCCCTGTGAAATGCGCATCTTAAATACAGGCCTACCTTGGAGACGCTGCAGGTTCAGCTCTAGACCACCGCAGTAAAGCAAACATCACAATAAAGTGAGTCAAATGAATGTTTTGCTTTCCTACTTCATATAAAAACATATGTAAACATAATGTTTACACGACGTTGTAATCTATTAACTGTGCAATATAGCATTAGGGTCCAAAAAAAATGTACAGGCCTTAATTAAAAAACGACTTCATTGCTAAAAAATGCTACCCATCATCTGAGCTTTCAGTGAGTTGGAATCACTGATCACAGACACCGTAACAAATATCATAATAATGGAAGGGCTTGAAACATTGAGAGAATCACCAAAATGTGACACAAAGATAATGACATGAGCAAATGATGTTGGGAAAATGGCAGCAACAGACTTGTCCAATTTGGGTTGCCACAGACCTTTAATTCGTAAAGAACACAGTATCTGCAAAATGCAATAAAGGAAAGTGCTATAAAATGAGGTGCTCCTGTACTGAGCTCCGCCCCTGTCGAGTGAAAGAAACCACCGATGATACATGATGAATGAGCGTGGCTGTGTTCCCACACACTTTATTTATGAACACTGAAATGTATATTTCATATCATTTTCATATTATGAAAGATGATTCTCCATTTGGTATTTTCCCAATCACTTTTAAGTATAAAAACCATTTTCAGCTCTTGAGTTGTAAAAAAAACCAGGCAGTGGTGGGCTGGATTGGGCCACGGGCTGTAGTGTGCAGACCCCTGGATGGAAGGGTGACTGAAGCAGGCAGGACAGTGGTAACGAGGCTGCGACCATGGGAGGAGAGCCAAAGGGGGCGGATGCCAGGTAAATGCAGAGGGCGCTTATGCAAATCAAAAGTTCAGCATCTGATTAAATGTGGGAGGTGGGAAAGGTGGGGGGGTGGGGAGGTCCTGGGCAGCTCCGGGTCTCTCCAGTGTGACTTATAACAGGACGTTTGGCCAAAGTCGGGGCACCTGAAAACAGCAGCGGGGGAGGCAGCGTGCTTTCTGCACACACCCAAGACAGCACGCCTGCAACCCTCCCAGGAAGTGCGGCGACAGTTAGAGTAAGAATTAGAAATCCTATGCCCTTGACTTGACTTCATCAGACCTGAGGCAAGACTCCTGCCATTAAATGACGCTGTTCAAACAACGCATTTTAAGGCACAGAGCAATTCTCAGCTCTGAGCACTGCGGTCCTGCTCCATTCAGAGTAGAGCCGCTTTAGATTTGATAAGATCAAGGGAAGAACTGAGACTAATGTTGGGTCAATTTATTTCAGAAACTTTTGTGTGTGTGCGCGTGCGTGGATGAATTCTTTTGGGATTTCCCTGTGTCTATTAGCCCCCAAAACACATTGGCTGCCTCAGGAGGCGGAGGTGTAATTTCTGTGCTCTACACTATGGTCAACTCATTCGGTGCCTTAGTGGCCCTGTTTTCTCTTCTGCGAACCAGGATGAGAGTATCCTTCTTAACTGAAAAGCAAAGACTGAAGTCCAACTGCCATGTCTATTTAAGACAGCAGCATTCAGTAGCGGGATGAGCACATCCTCAGTTTCGCTTCTAGGTCTGCCCTCAGCCAGGTATGGATCACACACAAGTGAAGCCACCCCCTCAGCTCAAGCTTTCTAATGTTTCATGGAGATAATCTTGCTTGCTTTGAGGTCCGAAGGGCTAGATATGTAACTAAAGTGTGCAGCACAGTCCCTGGCTCAGTCAGCATGAATGAGATGCTAACTCCAGCCATGGCCCGGAAGAAATGCCCAGTGGGGCAGCCACACATGTCCTAAGAATAGACAAGGCAGTGAAGTGGCAGAGAGGCATTTGCACTGAACTCTCTGCTACAGAATCTCCTGATACGACAAGTCCCAGGCAATGGGTATGTGAACACAGCTGTACTGCTATCGGCCTGTGTGACCCTTCTCGGGTTCATTATTTCACTAAACTGGCAGGCTCTGGAAGGTAGTCCCCCTGCAGATATGCAGCCAGACAGACACCCAGAGAGTTGAGGGGTACATGATTTTTAATGTAAACGCTTTGCGGCAGGTCATGCACTCTCAATTCCAAAAACACCACTCTTGCCTGTGGTCACAACAGACCGTGTCATACATTCCACAAATAAAGCATTTGAAGGTGTGAACTGGTATTGGACTGTGCAAATAATCACATTTCCACCCATTGTAAAGACATTATTCTTCTCCAAGTGTCAAGTGAGATCAAGTCTATTACACAGTACTTCTGATAGACACGTGCTCTTTGATACCCAGGAGAAAGATATGACACTGGGGTTCCCATCCTTCATGAGAAATCTGGGGTCACAGAGATGTTCCATCAACACTTAGATAAAGCTCACGGCCCTTCTGAACATTTGCAGAGACCCCAGGGCTCTTGTCGGCCCAGGCACGTGGATGAGCAGCAGAATGAGAACCGGACGATTAATCAGATGGCCGGATCCCGTGGGAAGGGGAAGGGCCATCACCCCTCTAAGCTTCAGATTTTCAATCTGTAAAATGGAGATAAAACTTTTACACCTCCTCCCTCACCAGGCCACAACGAGCTTTAAGCAAGTAATATGGGCATCTGCTTTGAAAGTTAGAGTGTAGGAGTTCTCAGCCTTGATGCTATTGACATTTGGGGCCAGATAACTCTTGATTGTGGGGTCTGTCCTGTGTACTGAAGGAGGTGTGGAAGCATCCCTCTATCCACTAGGTGCCAGTAGCACCCTCCAAGACATTAGGACAACCAAATATGTTTCCAGATGGTCTCAAATGTCCCCTGAGGAGCAGAGGTACCTGGTTCAGAACCACTGCTACAGTGCGTTCTGCACCAGCAGGAGGTTTTTCACTGCAACCTGTATTCAGGAACTGGGGGGTCGGGACCCTTGATGCTAACGAGAGTTCTGTCTTTAATCACAACATATTCTGATGCTCCTTGAAGCCCATCTGACCTGCAAGGCCCCAGATGTGATGTACTGGGCTGCACCCCCCAAAATCCCATTAACAAGGGCCGAGAATATCATGGCTGTGGGTAATACGGCCAAGGACACCTTGGCTGCACGGGCTATGGGGCAGTGACCATGCCAGCAATGGATTCCTACACAGTGGCATATGTTTTGTGTTTGAGGGAGCCAGAATGGCAAACATATGGACTCTTGGAGTGACTTTTTTACAACTATGTAAGTTCATGTGCTAATGCATTTTTAAAATCCATGTAAACACACTGCCAACCACCCTTTATTATACCATATTAAGGGGTTTAAATCACTTTTAATCAGAGTCTGTCCTAGATGACCAGAAATAGAAACTAGAGAACCTTCAATAGCTATTACCCCAACCAAGAGCAACACAGATTCCATCGGAGCACTCTTCCGTGGTGCAATCATGCTAATTAAAGGCCCCCAGAAGAGTCCAGATAAAAATGTCAAGTGAGATTTGCTCTGGACTTTGGTGATTTACTGCCTCACATGATCAAGTTCTGCTAAGCCTAGGAAGAAAAGCCTGTAAGAAAAGGTGGGGGTGGGATGGGAACAGCATTACTGGCAGTAAAAGCTGACCCCAGAGGTCATGTGCCAGATGGCAATTCCATCAGTCCTCAACAATGGATCCCAGAGGCTCCCCACATCCAGGTAATGCGCGGGTGTCCCCAGAGTAAGACAGAACTTCCGTGGGTGACTCTGAGAGCTTCTCTCCTCCGCCTACCCACCCGCCCACTTCGTGAAGTGGGTTTGCACGAAGCCACTGACCTGCATCAGAGGATATTTTAACCAACATGCCTAAGCGGTGCACCATGAGATCTATTTTCTGGATGCCGGAGAGTGTAAGCCTGCACCCCACACTCTGCTCTTTATGAGGTGTTATGGGAGAAGCTTCTGTTAGGCCATAACAGTTGGCCCAAACAAGTTCCCCTGTAACTTATGACGTTCACCTCTGTGCTTTGGCCACTAGGATGCTCAGAGCCAGATCTCCGGGTCCCTCTGGCAGCAGACACTTAACACTCTACTCTTGCCACTCGTTTCACTTTATTACCTTACACTCATTCCCAACTTGGACTGGGCTGGACAGGAATAGGAGCAAAGGTAAGACTGTGATTCAGTCATAATTGAACCGAGGGACCAGGTCAGGAAAAGAGAAGCGTATCTAAGGCACTGAGAATAAAGGTATTGGATAACATACTAGGAAGGACCAGAATCAGTGTATGGCTGTGGCATCACTATTTATGGAAAACAGCAAGAAATGAGGCTGGAAAACAGACAGGATCCCAGCCAAGAAGAGCTCCCTATCGTACTAAGGAGTGTGACACTGAAGGGTTTACACCGGAGTCATAGGATCAGATGGGATTCCAGAAAGGACACCCCATGACCATCTTCCTCTCTCCTCCCCACCCCCCACTGCCCCCAGCTGTGGGGCTGCACTTCATCCAACTCCTCCAAGATTTGTAGCCTATTAAACTAGTCAAAAATGAAACAAAGTCTGTACAGAGAGAAGAGAATGGATCCAAGGAATAAACAAACAAACAAGCCTCAACCAGACTTTTTATGGGGCGTTGGAGACTAAGACAGAAGGACTCCAGAAGAAGCTGACATTTCTGGGGTGCATCTGGTGGATAAGGGTACCTCCACTGAGACACTCTACTCAGCGGGAAACATGGAGGGGGAAGGACATGACTTCAGTTTGGGACATACGAAGTTCTCAGGGCCCAGACAGACATCCAGACAGATGTAGCCATCAGGCATCCCAGGTGAAGGGGCTGAGCTCCAGGGGGCCAGCAGGTCTCAGGAAAGAGAAGGACTCACAGAGGACACTAAGGGAAAACAGCTAGATGGCGGGCAAAGAGAAAGTCACAATGTCACTGGAAGTCAAGGAAGGAGGGCGTTTCAGAGCAGAGGCTGTGACGAGTTTCATGAAGGAGGGCAGAGTCAGAACCAGATGCCAAGGGAGACCCAGGGGAACGAGGACTGGACAGGCCTGTTGGCTCTGGCGGTTCCGAGGCCCTGGAGAGCAAGAGGGATCACCAGGCAGGGACGGAGGCCAGACTGTACGGTGGGAAGTTAACAACGGAAGGTGGCAAAGTGGAGACAAAGAAGTAGGAAAAAGCTGGCTCTGTCTGGAAAGAGTTGGCAACTGATGCTAAGACCTCATTTGAAAATGTCTGTGTGCTGAGAAGAAAGAGGCAATCCTGAGAAAACGGTGGGAGACACCAGAAACAGGAGGAGGAGGGGGCCCTCGCCGACGGAGGAGCATGAGCCTTGAACAGGAGAGGAAAGTCCCGCACCGAGGCAGGGTGGGAGGAGACGAGAACAGGGGCTGCGGGGTGTGGAGGGGGAGCGAGGCATTGCAGAGAGCTCTCCGAGGGCCCCACTTTCTCAAAGGCAGGCGGAAAGGTGACCTGCAGAGCAGCGAAGGCAGGGGTAGTGGGACGGGAAAGAAGTGAAGGTTTGGAGTGACTCTTCTAGGGAGCAGGAGAAGAAACTGAGCCAGGACAGACAGTGTCGGCTGGGACATAGCACTGGGCTGCTCACTGGGTGAGGCGCTGCTCTCTTCCCTGGGCTGTGCTGTGCGGCCCAAATGCAGCAAAAGAAAGCTAACGGCTGGACTGACTTTAGATAAGGGGTCTCCAAGGTGGATATTCTGGAAGAGCAAGGGGTGAAGGAGATAGCACAAGTTGTCTTCAAATCATTAAATTAAGGAATTGTGGAGCCCCCAGAGGAGTGGACAAGTTGTTAGAACTGCATGGGAACAGACCTACAGAAGAGACAAGAGAGGTTTATTCAACAACAAAGAGCATGTGTGCAGGACAGGAGAGAGTATCAACGCCAATGGCCAAAGGCTGTGTTCTGAGATTGAAATGCTGTAGATTTAAGATTTTAAAAGCAGAACACAGCTGTGTCAAGACAAGTCCAGGGTGTGAATCACAAGGGTGAGATGTCATTACAGCTCTAGAATCAATATGATCCCGTTTTACTACCGAGCCAAACATTCAGCGGCATCCCGAGTCACAGCTGGTGAACAGCAGGCCGAGGCTTTAATCCAGACCTTTGCTGCCAGAACCTGGAAACTTTTTATACAAAATCATTTTGTTTGGTACCTTTTTCTTCCAACCTTTGAATAAGAAATAAATGGATAGTGATTTTGCTTTCAGTCTAGGACCAAGTTATAAATGAAAGGAAGGTATTAATCTGGCTTAAAATGCAAGTAAAAGTGACAGTTTATTTCCAAGATGCTGGTTATTACCTCTTGCATAGAGGGCTTATAAAATTCTGCTGAAATACATCTTTGCATAGTGTTTTCTTATTAGAAACACATTAAAAGTGAATGGCTACCTAATGTGGCAACATAAATAGTTAAGAACCATTTTAGCTCATGAAGCATAAATCCGGCCTGAAGCGCGTTGGCCATTATTTCACTACACTCTGTACCCACAACCTGTACATGCCCAGATGTGTTAGGGTGATTTAGAGAACAGAGATGGCACATCACGTATTCTCCGACCAGGTAGACAGAGGTATATACCCAAATGTGAAGCTCATATTTGTTCAAATGGAAATGCCAATTTTCTTTGAGGAAGAATCACGCAGGCCCTTGTGACCATTGCCAGGTTGCCAGGCAATCGGAGGAGGGTGAGGATGCGAGACTGGGGTAGAAATGCCATGTTCGTGGCCCATGGCAGATAGTTAGTGCTGAACCCCATTCTGGGCAGCCCTTAGGACTTTTCACATTTACAGGCATATTCAAATAGTTATAGTAGTAAACGTTAGCATAATTCAACCTTGAATAATTCATTACAAAAGATAAATGGAAACGTGTCAAATTTGCTATCTATGACATTAGCTATTACTGCCCCTTACTATATATTAAAGTGAAGAGCCTGCAGGAAAGCCTGCTATTCACACATGCTCACACACCATACAATCACCAAGACATGGAAACAACCCAAATGTCCATCGACAGATGAATGGATAAAAAAGACGTAGTACATATGTACAATGGAATATTATTCAGCCATAAAAAAGAATGAACTCTAGCAATTTATGACAATATGGATGGACCTAGAGGGTATCATGCTAAGTGAAATGAGTCAGAAAAGACAAATAACATATGATTTCACTTACATGTGGACTCTAAAAAGCAAAGAAACAAAACAGAAACAGACACATAGACACAGAGAACAGACTGGTGGTTGCCACAGGGAAAGGTGGTAGAGAATGGGTGAAATAGGTGAAAGGGAAAAAGTTAGTGAGAGTGCTTGATATGTTGATCTGGGTCATGGTCACATGAGTGCACACATGTCAGAAAATATTTAAACACTAAGATTCATGCATGCTATTGTATGTATCTCATTTTTTAAAATTTGAAAACATGTAAGCTATATTTGCTAGAGTCCTTAACTATACAAATTGTAATGCATATTTAATAATTTGTAATTTTAAAAGATTGCTTTGTTCCCGTTGATGTTTATATTATACACTTATAACTATGTACTATGCATGTATATTGAGAAATTGTTAAAGTTTCTGTCTAGCATGTATATTTTTCAATATTATTAAATAAAGTAATTCATGCTAACTGAAGACCAGAAAATACTACTTCCCATAAAATAGTACCTTTCATCTAGTTTCTCCTGTACTAGACAAATCAGTAAATATCTTGGCAGGCAGCATTCTAGGATGACCTTCAGTGTTTCTCACCTCCTGTGTAGTCCTTTTCCTTGAGTTGGCTAGATCGAGTGACTTGTGTGCAATGAGCAGGATACGGCAAAAATGATGGTATATAACGTCCATGACTGTGCTACAAAAGCCTGAGAATTCCATCTTGCTAGTGCTTGCTTTCTGTCTCTGTCTTGCTGGTTCTCACTCACTCTTTCTCTCTCTGCCCTAAGACAAGGAACTGAGGGTGACCTTCTGCCAACAGCCCTCAAAGAACTGAACCCTGCCAAAAACCACACAAGTGAGCTTGGAAGCAGATCCTTCCCCAGTTGGGCCTTCACAGGAAACCACAGTGTTAGATAACACCTTGATTTCAGCCTGTGAGAGGCCCTGAAGCAGAGAACCCAGCTAAACTAAGCCTCGCCTAGATTCATTACCGGCAGACATAATAGAGATAATAGATGGCCATTTATTTCAAATCACTCACAAAGCTTTGGGAGTTATTGGTAATGCAGCAATAGAAAACTAATACAATCATTTAGCACTTCTTCTTTCTAAATCCAGAGTACAGTAGAACACCGTTCAGAACTATAAAGAGAGTGTTTCATCTTTGACAACCACCTTAGTACTCAGCTGATATCAACTTAGTACTAAGTTGATATTCCAGGAGCAGAGGATCGTTGTTCCCTTGCTTCTCAAGCCAAATAAACACAGGAATTGTCCTTCAGCCAAAAAGTAAATTTTGTGTCTGAGTTTTTCTATCATACCTATGCGTAAAATAAGTGAATTCCTCTGCCTCACCAAAGCACCATATATTCCCATATTTAAAAAATTGAGATATTAATATATAATGCAATATTCAGTTATAAATTTATATATATATACATAATCACTAATCACCACCCAAAACAAGCTATACAATGTTCCATCACCCCAGGAAGTTTCTTCTTGCCTTCCTCCTCCCTGACTGCAACCCCCTACCAACAAGTATCTATTTCTATCAATATGAATTCGTTTTGTCTCAAGCTATATTTTATAACAATGGATTTAAACATTGTGCATTCTATTGTGTCTATATTAATTAGCATAACATTATCATATTTATATTCATCCACATTGGTGCATGTATCAGTACTTTATTCTTTGTATTGCTATTTCATTTATGTGGATTTGTTTATCCATTATTTGTTTATTCATTTACCTGCTGATGGGTATTTAGGGTATTTGAAGTTTTGCATATTCCTAATAAATCTATGAACATTTGAGTACAAATTTTGCGTGTGCATGTTTTTATTTGGGCAAATACCTGGAAGTAGGATTTTTGGCCAAGCATATAGCTAACTTTTGAAAAACTGCCGAAGGTTTCTTCAAAGAAGTTATACCATTAGCAATATAGAAGAGGTCTACTTGTTTGATATCCTTTGTAACATTTTATCCTGTAATTGAAAAAGAAAACTAGCCATTGTAGTAGGTAAAAGTGGTATCTCCCTGTGGTATAAATTTGAACTTCTCTGATAACTAATGAGGTTGTGGGTTTTTTCATTGTTTATAAACCATTCATATATCTTGACCATTTTTATATTGAGTTCCTTGAATTTTTGTCATTTGTGTATATATACATATATATTTAATATATATATTATATATGTGTATGTATGTATGTGTGTGTGTGTGTGTGTATGTTCTGGATACAAGCCCCTTGTTAGATAAATGCACTATGAATATTTTTTCCCAGTAGCTTGCCCATTCATATTTTTAATGGAGTCTTTTGATGACCTAAAAGGCTGAATTTTAAAATATATATTTTTTAAGTGTTACGGTTTGTGCTATGGTATTGTGGCCTGTTCAAGACATTTTTGCCTACTTTGAAGTTAAAAAGATAGTCTTCGATTGTTTTCTTTGAAAAGCATTATGACTGAGTTTTAAATTTAGGTCTACATTGTTCTCAAATTGTATTCCTTGTGTATGAAGTGAGAGAGGGGTCTTGATTCAAAATTTTTCATTTTCATATATAACACAGTTTGTTGAAAAGACTTTTCTTTCCACATTCAATACGTTTTCCAGTTTTGTTGAAAATCAAATGACCATAAACATGTAGGTGTATTTCTGGACATTCTATGCTATTCCATCAATTGGTTTTCCTCACATTATCAATACCTGTAGCTATAGTTTATCATAGGTCTAGAAATCATAAGGTACAAGTCTTCCAACAGTGTTCCTCTTAGAAATTGGTGTGACTTTTAAATCATCTGAATTTCCACATAAATTTATGAATATTGTCTATCTCTTCAAAATATCCTGCTAGAATTTTGAAAAGGATTGCACTGAATCTATAATATTAATACAGGAAGAATGGATAACATAACAATAGTGAATCTCTCAACCAATAGTAATGTATCTCTCCATTTAGTTGTCTTTTTTAATACCAGTGATTTCTGTAATTTGAATGTAAAGGTATTGCACATTTTGTTAGCTTTATCCCCAAGTATTTTTCTCATGAATTATGAGTTTCTGAAATTTTACTCTATTTGCAAGCTAACAATTTAGCTTACCACAGTTATGTGCATGCTGGCAGAAGACAGGAGACTCCTGGATCACAAACTAAAGATAGTTTATAGCTCACAGCAACAGCACCTGCCAGAGTATCAGAATTTGTACAGCTTCTCCAAATGCAGTTCCCGTAGGATGATGCAAGAAAGGTCATGTGATAACTACACAAACTTAGAGGCCTAAAAATTTTATAACAAGCAGTAAGTAAGCCTGCCCTTTGCTCTGTAGCAAGAGACACTATCTGTCTTCTGGTGTTTTTTCCAACACAGGCACCCTTGAAAAGATATTTCAGAACAAAGGCAGTGCCTATGCTGCTAAGATATGCAGAAATGGGAGAGATGAATAGAAAATTGTCTACCAACAACTTTATGTTTTTTTGATGCTGTTTTACATGGGATTTAAAATTTCAAATTTCCTAGTATATAGACATGTAATTAATTTATGTACATTTAAGAAGTAATCAATGATCAAAAATATCCAAACTACCTTAAAATTAAGAAACATACTCTTAGAAAATCATTAGATAAAAGAAAAATCAAAAGTGAGATACAAATTCACTGGAGTACAAAGAAATGGAGAATAATTTGAATCTAAACTTAGAAAAGACAGGAAAAGCTATCCTCTGAGATAAAGGTGTAAGCTTAAATGCCTTTATTCAAATTAAAAAAGATGAAAAATATGAAAATAATATTCATATAAAGAAACTTAAAAGAATACAAATATTTTAAACTATCAGATAGTCTATTAATTCCAGATTTGTTTAAGTCTAATAACTTTTTAAAAGAAAGAAATGATAAACAATCCAATGATGAATCTTTGAAAAAAATCTATCAAACCCAATGTGGTCTTGATTAAGAATAAATTAGACACATACACACACACACACATACACACACACACACAGAAATTAAGAATTAGAAAAGAGTAAGAAAGACCTGTAGAGGAGACACTGCAAGAATCATGAGTAGAACCACCGTGTGATTCAGCAATCCCGCTTCTGAGCACAGATCCAAAGGAAATGATCATAGGCTATAAAGAGATTCTGCACCCCCATACTCGCTGCAGCATTCTTCACGATAGCCAGGAGACGGAAACAACCTAAATGTTCATGAATAGATAATGGGTAAAGATGTGATCTTACATATATACACAGAAGGAAATCCTGCCATTTGTGACAACACAGATGGATCTTAAGGTCACTACGCTAAGTGCAATATGCCAGAGAAAAACAAACACTACATGCTGTCACTTATATATGAAATCTTAAACAAAATAAAAAGTTGAACTCAGAGAAAGAGTAGAAAAGTGGTGGCCAAGAGCTGGGCAATGGGAGAAATAGGGAGAGGCTGGTAAAAGGGGACAAACTTTCAGCTCTAAGATGAATAAGGTCTGAGGACCTAATGTAAAACATGGTGACTACAGTTGATAACACCATTGAAATTTGCTGAGAGTAAAACTTAAATGTTCCCCACACCCAAAAAAAAGGTAAATATTTGAGGTGATGGATGTTAATTAACTAGATGGGGGGATCCTTTCACAGTGTGCACATACACTAAATCACACAATGTACACTGCAAATATCTTACAATTTTATGCCAACTATACCTCAATACAGCTGAGAGAAAACAAAATACAACCGGTGGTGGACCCACTCCCCCCAAAAAAGAATTATGAGGCTAGAACATAAAATTCCATGCAATTTAATTCCTCTAGGTTTGTAAAATATTTGAGAAAAAATATGAACTACCAAAATGATCACATGTGGACAAACCAATCATTCCAGTTACCACTGGAGAAACTTGAAAAATGATTTAAGATCTACCATTGAAAAAGGCACTGGGATTACACTGGTTTATTACTGACTCCCATCTAACTTTCAAAGAGTACACAAATTAAATGTCAAATACACCATTATAGACTGAAGGAAAACTTGTAAAAGTCCTCCATTTATTGTGCAAAAACTGAAGTAACAGTAAGTCCAAACTTGATAAACAACATAAATAATAGTACAGATCAACTTTATAACACATTCAAATTTAAAATAAAACAATACCAAATAGAATCTAGCATGTAGCAAATGAATAAGGCATGATAAACATTTGGAATATGGGATATGGAATAAATATTTATTCCTGTAATGCAAGGATGATTCCACATTGAGAAATGTCAACTTAATAAAATATGTCAAATAATTTAAAGAGAAAAATGCCAAATAAAGCATTTGATAAAACTCAAGTCATCACCAATAAAAGCACTAAGTCAAAGGAATTGAGGAAACTGCTTAAATGCAATAGTCTTTAAAGAAATCAAGAACAAACATTATTCTAGCTAACACTAAAGCCAATTTAATAAAATATATTAAATAATGTTATTATCTATTATTTAATATTGTCTGGAACCTAGCAAATATAGTACAAATGAAGCATGATCAGTATAAACATGGTGAGGTCATCAGTGGGGATGGTAAAGCTTTTTGTGGCAGTTACGTTGTATCCCTAGAATTATGGCACTAGTAAAAACAGTAACTACTATTATAGTAATGTGGTGGATATAAAATAAGTATGTTTTTAAAATTCAGTACTATTCTCTAAATAGACAATAAGAAACTGGAAATGGAAATGAAATCATATGCTTTGCCCAATATTGACAAAGATTATGAAGTCTCCAGAAATAAATTTAACAAGACACATGCCCTATATAAAGAAAAGTATAAAATCTCATAAAAAAAGATCTGAATGGGAAGATAGCCTACATTCCAAAATGAGACGTTTTAATATAAAATGTTATTTGTCTCAAATGTAATTTTACATTTAATATTATTCCAATTCGAATTCTGGTTGCAATTTTTGGTTTCCTCTTTATTTGGGGGTAAAATATCTCAAAATTAATATGGAAGAATAAATACCTGAGACTAACTGCATGCCCGTCCTCAAACAGCTGATATAAAAGAACGCTGCGGAAGACTTGCCTTACCAGTCATCACAACTCTCTACACAGTCACAGTAGCCAAATCAATATGGTATTGAGAGAGGAATAAAGCAAGAGATTGGTGAAACAGGTCCAGAAATAATATATATGATAAAAGGATTTAAGTGTAAAAAATAAAAATCTAAATCCTAGAGGGAAACTAGGCAATTACATATATAATCTACAGGTGAAACTCTATCTACCATGGAAACTTCTTACCAAGACAGAAAATCTAGAATACCTATATGTAAGTAAAACATATTTTATGTATATACATACCATATACATGTTTTATATATACACCCATGCATATAATATACACACACACATACATATATATATGTATATATATTTGACAGTAGATGAGGAACAATATACATTGTTGCAGGGGGCTCTGCAATGACAATGCTGGTGGTAATAGGAGAAAATATTTCTTTTTGAAAAGTAACCTGGCAACTTTAATTAAAATAAAAATTACATATACCTTTCTACCCACCACAACTCCTGGGAATCTATTTCATGGAGATATCCCCAGTGGGTGAGGATACGTGTACAATGTTGCTTGTGTCCGACACTGTGTTTGTTGACGAGAACTAGAAATAATGCGAATGCCCATTGTTAAAGGAGTCGTTGAACATGCTGGGCAACAGTCCCCCTCACAGACAGTCAATAAAGAGAAAGAGGTAAAGCACAGGGGGACAGTTCCCAGTGACACTGCTAAGCTACCAGAGCAAACTGCAAACAAATACAAAACCCAGACCAAAAACAAAAACATATTCTATCGGTTAGAAGCAAGTCGGTAGATGCAGACCACATTAAAGGGGAGTAGATTAAAGGAGGGGGTGAATCCCACGAGACAGAGAGCGCTGGGAGCCGTGTCCCAGGCTTCCTGCCATAGTTGAAGTATTTACCACATGTTTAAGCCTCATAACATTACTGGGACGTTCTCTGGTGTTTTCCTCACGCACACACTTGAAGACTCTAAAGCCCTATTGTTACAAAACAAATACAATGCCGTGAATCTAGTCCTCAAGCCTGTATTTTATTTAGTGATTGTATTGAAGTATAATACTGCCTGTCCCTTTCTAAGAAATCTTTGCCCTTACCGAAGTTGCAGATTGCTGTTCCATTTTTGTTTTAATTTTGGTAAATTATATTTAAAGCAATTTTTTGGCAAAAGTCATTCTTAATATCCTTTTTTTTTCCTTTTAACATATATAGGAGAGGAAATGCACCATTTACTCTTGATTTCGCTTTCTCCCTCTCCTAGCTCTCATCCTTTGCTTGACCTGCAAGCTAGGAACTTATCAATTTTGTTGATCACTTCAACTAATCAGTTTTGGCTTTAAAAATGCCCCTATTCTTTGTCGGTTCCCATTCAATTCTACTCAAATTTTTCTATGTACGTTGGGTTTAATTTGCTCTACTTTTTCTGGCTCCTAAGGTGGATTATTGATTTAGAACTTTCCTCCTTTTGCACATAAAAACTAAAAGCTATAAATTTCCCTCTTAGCACTGCTTTAGAGCTCTTTACCAACAACTCTGATACATTGTATTTTTAATATTATCAAAAATTTTTTTCTACTTTCCCTTACAATTCCCTATGATCTGCAAATTATTTCACAGTGTATTATTATTTTCCAGATGTTAACAGCTTCCCTGGAATCTTGTTATAAATTTCTAACTTCATTTTGTTCTGGTCAGAAATTTATATTCTTTCAAATATATTGAGACTTATTTAGCTGCCCTGTATATGGTCTATTTTCATAAACAGACCATAATCACTATATTTATGTATAGTGTTCTGCAAATATCAATTGGGTGAAATTACTTTTATGGTATTTTTCAGATCTTCTATGTGTTTACTGATATTTTGTCTAGTTTTTGTATCAATTGCTGAGTGTGGTGTTACTATTTTTTTGTGAGATACAGTTTTCACTGGACCTTATATTCATGCATATTTTGCTAGGTGTGCCAGGACTGTAGGACTCTGACTTCTTTTTATCTGAGCCATTTCTTAGAGCTTTTAATGTCACTGGTGACCTTAAGAGAGGACATACCACCCCACAAACCCCAGGGATATGGCACACTGCTTGTTATAAAAGCAGTAGATTCCTCACCTGCACTGCACACCTGTCTGATTCCCCTCAGGGTACTCAGCACCAAGGGGAACTGATGCAAGGATGTTGATATTTATGCTTGTGGTGAAAAATAAACTCTTTTTCTGACTCACAAGTCTTGTATTTTCAGCTAACATCTATGAAACAGAAATTAGCTAATTTATTGTCTTGTAGAGTACACTCAAATCCCAGACCTAATACTCTACTGTGATTGTAGAGTTATTATCTATTTTTCTTTTAATTTGATCAATTCTTGATGAAGTAAGAAGCCACAGTGGATAATCCCATGTGTCAAGGAATGGCAGGTTGCCTCTAGGAACTATTGGAAGGCATTAATATCTGAAGATGGCCTCCTGTTGACAACCATTAACATGCTGGGTCCTTAGTCATATGAAGAAATGAACTCTGCCAACAACATGAGTGAGTTGGGAAGCAAATTCTTCCCTAGCAGAGCCTCCATGTGAGAGCTCAGCCCAGAAGACACCTTGACTGGACCCTTTTAGTGCTTGAGCACAGGATTTCCCCAGGCTGAGCCTGATATCCTGCCCCAAGGGAACTGCAAAATAATAAATCTATGTAGTTTATGCGGCTAAATTTGTGATAATTTGTTAGCAATGAAATGATTATAGCCTCTGATGATTACCTGTTTCTTTGAGAATGCGTCACGTTTTCCTGGTTCTTTGTGTAACAGTAATTTTGGATTGTGTCCTGGATAGTGTTGAGTGTTATGTTGTGGAGACTCTGGTTTCTTTTTTATTCCTTTGAAGAGTGTTGGTATTTCTGACTTGACAGGTAATTAACTCGATTTGATTTTCAAACTGAAAAGTCTGCCTCACCCACTGCATCTCAAATCACAGTTAATTTTTTTTTTTTTGGTCCTTATGCATGATTTAGAGACTTGTATAGAATTTATCCACAGAGCTTGGGCTCCTCCTTCTCTGGTTCTTTAATTTTCAGGGTTACTTGTCATCTTCCTACAGCAGTAATGCCTTGAGTTGTCTTCTGATTTGTTAAACCAGAAAGACCACAAGTTTTCTACTGGACCTCAGTGTTTTGTCTTTAGTCCAAAACTTGCAAAAACTGGTAACTCAAACCACGTCATTTCCTTCATTCAAGTATTGACTCCCTTCCAAAATTCCTCACCCTTTTTTCGTTGTCTTTATCCATAGCCTTCAGGTAATTGTTTTATGTATTTTCTCCAAAACTGATAGTTGTCATCTGTGGGATTAGGAGTCTCTTAGGAGTTCCCACAAAAGAGAAGCAATCCACCGAGCCTGATATTTGATCAACAGATCACTGGTGCAAAAATCTTCTAAATATTTTATCTTATTAAAATGTAAGTTACATTAATAATCTAAACCATTCTCTATGTTTATGGACTAGCTAATATCCTGTAACAAAATACATTACTGTGCAGTATCAATGGGCTCATAAAGACTTGCTAAAATTGTGGTGTATATATATATATATATATATATATATATACTTATAACATGGTGTGTTTCTTTTTTGTTTCTTAAGTATTTTCAGTGAATAAGGATTAATAAAGCCATTTCTTCTGCTTTTGGGCCCTTACTATTTGTTGAACCCATAACCTGTGTCTATTGTTCTTCATACATATTCAGAGCATATCTTAAAACAGTTTCTTTGGAACCATTATCCATGTATGCTGTGAATGCATATTGACAGAATACATCTTCATTATATGAGTTCATCATACTGAATGCATAGCAAAATCTTTAGAAAAATATAGTTATAATATTCAGAAGCTATTTACTTAACCCCATTACTTACTAGTCTACCGTTCATTAAATGCTATTTCTAAATTTTGTAGTAGAAATTAATAGAAAAGCCATGTTTCCAGAGGACTACATGACCAAGTTTAAAAGGGTTTTTTTAAATAAACAAGGTCCTTCCTGCTGATATACCCCGAAGAATGCAGCCTAAACAGGTAAAAGAATTAGCATCTTCAGTTGTAATGAACATATTTTCATCGTGCTCATTGCATAGCTCTTATTTTTAAAGGCCTTGTAATAGATGCAGAAGTTTGGATAAATTCTCAAAGTCTCCTAATTCTGCAAGATGTATATGAAATTAAATTTATAGCCATTTAACAAATCACATGGCATTATAGTTATTTTTTCATTTAGCTAAAAGAATCCAGAAATGACCTAATCTCATAATGTGAACAAACCCAACATACCCTCTGGTTTCCTGGTGAATCATCTTTGAAGATCAACTGGTTGTTGAGAAATTAAAAGCAGTAAAATATGTGAGTTTCTGTGTAATTTTGACACCTTGGATAGTGTACATCCAAGTTGCATGACTTTACATAGCTGAGAAATTCAAGAACTCTAGAAAACTAGAGCATTTTATGACCCATTAGCACAATTAAATCAAATTTCAGAATAGCACAAAAACAAAGGGACAGATCTAAGTTCAGTAAGTGTGCTAACATGAACACGGTATCTGAGACATTTACTCAGGAGATTCCAACTGTTTATACAGTGTACCAGTCACTTCATCATCTAGGTAATGTTGCTTCAGCCTATAACCCCTGTGTTCAGGAATAGGCACTTTTATTATTAATAGAAAATGCCTAGTGGCAAATGTTTATTTAAGCAAATATAAATAACTGAATCAACTGCACAACAAAACTGTCACAACATTCACAGGAAAGCATTCTCTTAAGTGTAAAAGTTTACACTTATAGGGAAGTAGCTTTTCTTTCAACAAGATGATCAGATTAGAATCAAAATGATCAAAAATATACATCAGAATGAATATTAAAAGTAGAGACAGAAATTAACAAGGATACCGACTCTCTCCACCTTGACTCAACATAGTATTAGAAGTCCCAGCTCAAGAAATCAGACAAGAAAAAAAAAAAGAAAAGGCCTCAAAACCCAGAAAGGAATAAGTAAAAGGGCCACAATTTGCAGATAACAGATTATATGTAGACAATCCTGAAGACTCCACCAAAAAGTGGTTAGAACTAATCAATAAATTCAGTAAATTTCCAGGGATACAAAAATCTACATATAAAAACATCAGGTGCATTTCCATAGACTAATAATGATCTATTAGAAAAAGAAATTAAGAAAACAATTCCATTTACAACTCCATCAGAAAGAATAAAACACCTATATATAAATTAACCAAGAAGGTGAAAAAACAGTATACTGAAAACTATATGATACTGATGTTTGCAAACTTAAGTAAATGGAAAGATATTCTCTGCTTAGGGATTGGGAGAATTAGTAGTTAAAAAGTCCATTGTGCTCTAACCAAACTACCAATTCAACACAATCCCTATCAAACTGCTGATGGCATTTTTCACAGAAGTAGAGCAAAGAATCCTAAAATTTGTATGGAACAACAAAAGACCCCAAAGACCCAAAGCAAGCAAACTTAAGAAGAACAAAGCTGGAGGCATCACAGGCTTTGATTTTAAACTATACTGCAAAGCTATAATAATCAAAATGGGATTGTGTTAGCATAAAAACAGACAAGCCATTCGATGGAAAATAGCCCAGAAATAACCCCACACATATGCAGTCAATTAATTTATGACAAGGAAGCCAAGAATATACGAGGGAGAAAAGACAGACTCTTCAGTAAACGGTCGCGGGAAAACTGGACAGCCACGTGCAAAAGAATGAAACTACCACTATCTAATGCCATGCGGAAAAATTAACTCAAAACGATTAAAGATTAATGTTAGATTTAAAACCATAAACCTCCTAGAACAAAGTTCCTAGTGGATAAGCTCTTTGACATCCATCTGGTGATAATTTTTTGGATTTGACAATAAAAGCAAAAATAAAAATAAAAAATGAGACATTAAACTAAAAAGCTTCTGCCCAAAAAGGGAACATCAGCAAATTGAAAAAACAACCTGCCAAATGGGGGAAAATATTTGCAAGTTATAACTGATTAGAGACTAATATGCAAAATATATAAAAACTCATTCAATTCAATAGCAAAAAACAAATGATCTAACTAAAAAATAGGCAGAAGATCTAAATAGACATTTTTCCAAAGATATACAAATGGCCATCAGGTCCACGAGAATGTGCTCAGCATCACTATCACCAGGCAAATGCAAAGCAAAACCACCGTGAGGTATCCCCTCACACTTGTTAGACTGGCTATTTCCAAAAAGACAAGAAAATAATAAAGGATGCAGAGAAAAAAGAAACCTTGTGCACTCTTGGTGGAAATGTAATTGGTAACAGCCATTATTTAAAACAGTATGGAGGTTGCTCAAAAAATTGAAAATAGAGCTATCATACAATCCAGCAGTTCCACTTCCAGTATTTATCCAAAAAAACAAAAATGGAATTCAAAAATATATATACACCTTCAGGTTGATTACAGCATTATTTATAATAGCTAAGATATGGAAACAACCTAAGTGTCCACTGACGGAGGAATGGATAAAGAAAGTGTGATACACATGCACAGATGAGTATTATTTAGCCATGAAAAAAGGAAATCCTCTCATTGCACAACATGGATGGACCTTGCCAGTATTATGCTAAGTGAAATAAGTCATACTGGGAATGGGTGACACATAGAGTATGATCTCACCTACATGTGGAATCTAAAAAGCAAAATAAACAAACAAAAAACCCAATTCAGATACAGAGAACGGATTGGTGACTGACATGGGTGGGTATCAGGCGTAGGTGAGATAAGTGAAGGGGATCAAAAGGTACAAACTTCTAATTATTAAGTCATGGAAATATAAATATACAGCATGGTGACTATAGTTTATAATACTGTATTGCATATTTGAAAGTTGCTAAGGATAGATCTTAAAAGTTCTCATCACAAGAAAAATATTGTATATGGTGATGGATAGTAACTAGAATTATTGTGGTGATCACTTAGCAATATACACAAATACTGAGCCATGTTGTACACCTGAAACTAATATATGTCAATTATACTTCAATAAGAAAAACAGAGAAAATAGGGACACATTAAAAAAAAATAGTGTCTACTCTGTTCACCATGTAACTTATTCACTATGTAAGAATTTGTACTCCATGTAAGAACTTGTTCGTTATGCATCAGAAGATTGGAGACTGATGAAAATTAGGCTTGGGGTGGATTAATGATTGAGTATTGACCCCCCTATACAGAAATTTATTGTTGTTAACAACTATTTGATCAATAAATATGAGAGATGCCCTCACAAAAAAAATATATATATATATATATATATAAACAGACTTCCAATTGTAAAATAAATAAGTAACCGGAATGTAATGTATAGCATAAGGAATATAGTCAAAATATTGTAACAACTTGGTATGGTGATAGCTGGTACCTAGAATTATCATGTATATAAATGTTGAATCACTGTGTTGTACACCTGAAACTAATGTAATGTAATACTGTGTGTCAACTACCCTTCAATAAAAAAATAGTGTCTACTATTATGGATATATGTAGATATAGTCTTTTTTTATGTGAACTATAGTTTATTCTCTTTTCTATAAGCTAGTTGATTCCACTGGAGTAGGTTTAGAATTCTTTGTTCAAGTGAAGTACTCCCCAGCACCATGTGCAGTATAGATAGTATCAGGGAACAGGTTATTTTAAAATTTTTTATTGGTTTGTGGAAACTTCTGTGTTTGGCCTAATCCATGATGCGCTTCCATGGAAATGGAGAGTTTTAAAAAACAGTTTGAGAAACACTGCAAAAGCCATTCAACTCCTAGAGGGAAGAGGCAAGTCTATCTTACAGCTAAGGTATTTCCTGCATCTTGCAAGGTGCCTGGCCCTTATAGGCACTCTGAATACTTTCTAAAGAGATGAACACCTTGAAATGCTGTTCCTTTTGGTAACCTCATCTAGTGTTAATGTGGACAAAGCCTTATATATACAAGTAGTGTTAGAATTACTATGACAATAAAGATATATGTGGTATATGAAATGGAATAGTAAAATAAATTACACGGTACTTTCCAGAAACATAGTGTATGACAAAGATCCTTGGATTGGATGAGTATGGATATGGGGTTCTGTCCAAAGTTCTGCCTTTACCTTGCAAGCCCGTCACTGGGACCCGTGCCAGTGTACCCTCATCTGTTAAACTACCTGACCAGAATCAGTTAGCTCCTAAGTTCTTTTCAGTGGTAAAATTCATATAGTAGTACCATCTTAAATGCTATGGAGTATTTATTAAACGATGACAAAATAGATAACCTCAATTTTTCTTTCAAGCCATTATACAATTTGAGGCATGGAGGCAATATAGACCCATAAAATAAATATTCTCACCTTAACTAGATTAACTAATTCACACCTTAGCTAGGTATTATGGACTGTCACACACTCCATTGCTTCCTCTGAATTTTCATCATTTCACTTGTCATCTTAGCACTTAAGATTTCATTTAATTTCTTTTTTTTTAATAGAAGTAAATGAATGAAGAATGAAAGCAGAAATGAAGGGTGGAGGCAAATAGTTCAATTCCTACAAAAATAGTTAAGTTTCTGCTCTTTATAGAGAATAAAATTCTGAAAAACTAGATCTAGATAAATAGCCTTTGAAAGTAGACACCCAGTAGGCAAATAAGAATTGAGTAGAGTTGACATTATGTGACAATAGAGTTTGTTTCTTGAGAGTAGGAACCACGTTTCCTTGTATTTCTTTCAGGCATTTTTTAAGATTTCCTAAAACTTACTTCAGGATTGGATGAATGTGCTCAGTCAGTAAATGTTGATCAAAAACAATAAAAAGGAAAAAGAAACAGAAAATAAACTTTTGATAGGACATAAATTAAATATATGTACATCATAAAACATTTAATATAGAAAGCTTTCATTCATTAAATTCAATTTATTAAATACATAAAGCTACCTGCTATATTCTGGGGATTAAGCTAGATACAAGAAATTTCAAAATAAATAAGATATGATTCTGCACTAAGTTACTTAATTGTGGTTACTAACCATAAGGGCTCATAAGGGGTCACAAGAGAGAGAAACTATGCAAAATAAAATCTATATACAAAGAAAACATTGAGGTGTCTCAGAAACATCCACAAATGGAACTGGGTGGCTAAGAAAGAGCACTGTTTCATCCCCCAATAATTCATCTCCAACCTTATTGTCATTCCCTCTTGGCTCAGTCATCAACCCTACAGGAAGTGATTTATCACGGCACAATCAGCTTCATTCTATGGAAAGACACCAGGCTGTCAAGGAGGAAACTGCTTATGTCTACTACTAGCAAAGGAGCAACAAAAAGGGAGTCTTACTGCTCTTGGTCAACACCACGGATGTACTGACACACTTTTTAAATGAAACTTGAATAGTAAATAATTTGTCAGGCTTTTAATAGCCAGCACCGTGAGTGTATGTGTGTGTCGGATGTATAAACATGTGCACCTCTATTATTCAAGCCTTCTCTTCTTGTTTCTATGTATACTTATACCAATGACATCTCCCTACAACCAAGCCCTTTTTCTCCTTTTCCTCCTTTTCTCCATTTTCTTCTTAAAAAAAAAAAAATGGTAACACCACCTTGAAAATCTGGCTCCCAAGTGCAAACACTGCCCCTGAGGACTTAAAATCCAGTGGTAGTTGCTGCTGCCGTGTACCGAACCCAGACAGGATGTGGTAAAAGCCATACTTTAATAAATAATAGAAGAAAATAAGGAGAATCAACTACTTCTGCCTGGGGCAGTGGGGGAGATGTTCTAAATCAAAGTAGGGCTCCTGCTTTCCCAAGTTAGGGTGGCATCCTGAACACAGAGCTTATTTTACTGGATGAAACATCTGAAAATAAGTGAAATCGTATAATTCGTGCAACTTCACAATTCTTTCTCCCCATTTTCTTTTCCCTCACTGAACAGCCAAGGAGGAGCAGTGAGGGCTGGAGGAATGCAAAGTAAAGTAATTCCAAGATCACCTCATAGTAAGTCTGTCGTCAAAAAGGATTCCGGGCAAGGATGGTATCAGTTCAAAAACTGACAAAGTCACAATTCTTATTACTAAGTAGATCCACATCTCAGTAAGAAGCTAAGGCAGGAGGGACATAATAATACAAAGCTCCTTAGCTGTTGACTCCAACTAAAAAGAAGAATAATTCCAAGCAGGGCAAAGATCTGCCCAGCCTCAGTGCGTGTGGTTTGGCCTATTCCCCACTTACCCTGACTTTACACTGGGACTCCCCAGGCTCCTTCACGCCTTCCTCCAGGTGCTCTGTGAGTCAGCGGGCCTTCCTGCGCGCGCTTCCCAGCACGTCACCCTCCACTCACTCGGCCTGCGTGCGTCCTACATGCGGATAGCTACCCCAGCTTCTCTAGTAGTTTTCCTAGTCTGGTTTTTCTGTCTTTCAATATATTACAGATACCAGTCACAGATTAAGTCTTCTTGTAACCTTGAATTTTTATTAGCCTCTTTTCTAAAATTTTCTGTTCAGCCACTTCCTGTAAGGTCAAGTTCAAAGCTTTCAATCTGTCATTAAGCCTCTGTGCTCACTCTCCTTATTCATCTTTACCTCACTCTTCTCTATCCCAGGAGGGGCCTCCCCATTGCTCTGACCGTCTACGCTCATTCCTGAGTGGTTCTCGGGCTCACGTCATCTCTCTGCAAACAGATTCTTTTCTTTCTCTCCACCTTCCCAAACTCTGACAATCCTACTATTCTCACCAATCACAGTATCATATGCAGCACTCTTTTCTGAATCATACCTTCTTGGGCAAGATGTGTGTGAACACTGAGGTTTAGAGAAGACCATCAATGGCCACTGGGTTCAGTAAATGTTTTCCTGAAGATCTGAGATTGGGAATAATTATCAGATGGGCAGAACTTGAACAAAGAGGAGTTAGTACAACTATTTCCCCTATAAAGAGAAGTTTGAGGAAGTGGTGAAGCCTGAGGGATTTTACTTCAGACTGTCTTGGTTCCAGTTCTGACTGTGTCACTTACTCTGTGCACCGTGGGTCAGCTACTCAATAGGACTGACTCAATTTTCTCACTGGGTGGTTACTTAGTAAATGTAAGTGATGCACAATACTATTAGTAACAAAATCATACCAGTGATATGCTTTGGCAGTATTAACCAGTGGAGGGATTGAAGATATAAAAGTGATGGAATGGATCACAAAGAATAAAGTCCAGGGAGATGAGAAGAGAGGTACAGAGTGATCAACAGCCAGTGAATGCGGTCATCAAGGGAGCCTCACGCGGCAGCCCTTCCTATCAGACTCTGTGACAACTTCATTTACTCCCATCAGGCTGACACAGACCCAGCAAACTGTAAAGGCAATGAAGATACTGAGAACACTGGTTATCTAGTTAATATGCATTGGGCAACAAAGTTTTCCTACAGAAATTAATAATCCTCACAAAAATCCTTATAGTTATATATTCTCCGCCCACTTGGAAGATAGGGGCACCAGGATGCTGAGAAATTAAGTTATTTGCTTATTCACACAGCTAAACTTTGGGAGAATTTGACTAATTAGATGGTTCCATATTTCAAACTCTAGCAGAAATCTATCCTGGACCCTAGACTCCAATTTTCAATTTCTGGATGGATGTTTTTCAAACTCAAAATTGAAAATAATGTTCAACATCAAACTTATCATCTTCCTAATTTGTTTTTCTGTCTACTGTGCCCTTTCAAAAAGTAGTGAGGACTCAAGTTGCTGGATTCAGTAGAATGCTGGAATGAAGAGATGGAACAGGATCATAATGTAGAATACACTGCAAAGGTTTCTCTTTCAAAGGTGAGCTGCCCTAGATGTTTCTGGGTAGGTATATGCATTTGGTGTTTCTCATATGTGAAAAACAGTTCTATTAATTACAGTTCTTAGCTAACTGTTAGTAAGAATGTCCATTCCATACTTAAGTCTCAGGGGGGCTGGAAAAAGGTAAAATGTGGTTCATAACAATTTTATTAGGATTTAAGAAATCAGAGAAAAATTAACCTTACCATACATACTGTATGTCTGTATTTCTTTTAGAGTATATAGCTTCCTGAGGATAGGTAAATGCACAGCTCACATCTATGCTCGCACTCAATAAGTAGAAAGTGATGGTACTGATGTGTAAAGATAGAAACTTACAATGCTTCTGCAAAGATACACTAGGCGAAACTTGTTAAGATGAACTATTTGTGGAAAATAATGTAGACTTTACAAGAACAGAATGCTAGAGAATGACTAAGTGAGAGGCAGGGGAAAGAAGATGAGAACAAATGCAGTACTTAGGAAAAAAGAAATCAGAGATGCTAAAGGGGATGTGGGGGCAATGAAATGACTCCTCAACCCCTCCCCATCTTCTCCCTGGTGAATCCTTTAGGGACCGTCCTCTCCTGCCCCAACTCCACAGCGTTCTGTTGGGGCTTTTGGTCAGTGTGAACTGCCTTATGATCACAGGGGCGGACATGAGCCTTGGCCCCGGCCATCACGGTAGCCAGAGCTGGTCCTGAGGAGAGTCCTTCCCAGAAATTCATAGCAAGTTACTGGAAAAGAGAAATGATCTTTCCCCAAGATTCACAAACTTCAATGACTCAAGCTGCGAACAGCCTTACTCTCTGCCCAATGGAGAGCATCCCTTTGTATTAGGAAAGAAAGAGCCTGGAATAAATAAAAGGAGGCTGACAGGAGGGATGGGGAAACGACAAGAACTCTGTCAGTTTAGGAATTCAGTTTGACCCAAGAGTGGGCATATCCCTATCCTTCCCAGTTCCATGAGCCAAAATATTCTCTTTTTGCTAAAGCAAGTTTGAATTGGGTCTTTAGTCACTTGTGACCACACATATCATGGTTAATGTAGGAAACAGACACCAGAGGGGCTGCACATGTGACGGTAAAGTCAAAGAAGTTGAAAAAGGGCTTGAAGACCAAAAAATGATCTTTGGCTTTTAACTTATAATTTTTACCAGTAATCTCAGAAAGGGTAATTTTATTATACTGCTGAGGACACAAGCTGGTTTGCAAGTGACTTAAACACCACCTAAAACTAGAATAATTTTTGAAACTTTTCTTGATTCCTACCACCCATCCATACAGAGACACTCAAAATAATCTCTAGTTTTTGTTCACAACTAATAAACTAAATTCCCAGTATTACAGTCTATCTAAAGTTAGAAATGAAACAATCATATAAAAAATTAACTTTTGTTCAGTGACTAGGAGAGTAGTTCTTATAAATATATATTCTTCTTTCAGAAGTAAGCTACTTAACATAAAACTTACATAGAACCACAAAATCACTAAAAGGTACCCTTTCTAATAGATGAAGTAATAGTAAATTAGAAACAAGGGGAAGGGCTCCAGTTGATATTTGTTAAGAGTTAAAAAGTACCCTAGATATAAAAGAGAATATAGGTAGCACATAAGCTTGAACAATATGGGGACTAGAAAATTTATATAGTATGAGAAACAAGAATACATTAAAGAACATTTGGAGAAACTGTTTTTCTCAATTGGGATTGTCACGTTGAAGGCCAATCTTCTGCTCTGAGTTCTTTTGCTCCAGGTGGTGGAATTAATCGCTGCTGTGCTCTCTGGGGCAGAGCAGGAATCCCTTTCTCACTCTTAGGACATTTCTGCTAAAGAAACTTATTATGAATCAAAAGCAGGCTAATGGGCAAATTTAATAATTTCTTCACATAAAATACTTTCTAGCCTGGATCTAAATCTAGATTAGTGGGATTGTGAAGCTTGTGTTTTGTAAATGAGAGTTCATCATTCCCTTCCCTTGTGTTACTATGATGGGTGACCTTCCTGATCCAACCTCTCGCTTGGAATAGCAGCGCTCGGTATATTTTTGTTCTCTGGCGGTTAACACCCAGCTTATGTACTTTTAGAGTAGAAAACTCTATTTCAGAGCCAAAGAGCATGACTGTCATTCTTTGTTAGATTTGTTATATACTTTAAGAAATTACAAATTTTGATTGAGTTTTTTGATCTGAACACATACTGTAGCAATGTATTGTTGAAGCAGAAGTTTCCTGGACACAAAAGCGTATCTTTAAAGACATACACAGTCCAAATTCTAAATGTTCAATTTTCTAGTAAAACAACAAACAACTAGCTGAATGGGACATGGCGAAAGAATCAAGTGACAAACA
The DNA here is from genome assembly GCF_030020395.1 of Manis pentadactyla. Classification (NCBI taxonomy): domain Eukaryota; kingdom Metazoa; phylum Chordata; class Mammalia; order Pholidota; family Manidae; genus Manis; species Manis pentadactyla. The sequence continues at coordinate 17,139,814 of NC_080033.1, forward strand.
ACAACAACAAAAATTCTCTTAACAATTAACCTTGGGAGTCTTACAGAATTCCAGTAAATATGTCAGTGATCACCTAAGGACTACTTTCCTTTTTAGCCCTTGTCCAATATTCAATTTGCAAATAGCACGAGACACAGAACGGTAGAGGCGTACAAAACGAGGAAAGAGAAATGAGTCAGCACGTAAGGCTCACTCTGCTGTTTCATTGGAAAAACAGGATCTATTGTTCATTTTGAAGCTTAAGAAATTGGGAATAAATTAAAAAGTGTCACTTGCTATTTAAAGACATTTAATACAGATAAAGCAAATTTTATATCACCTTGTATCTCAAAAGCTAAATATTCTCAAAATAAGGTCATCTCAGCACTTGCCAGTAAGGTAAAATATGAAGAAATATTGAAAAATAAATTAGCTTAGAAAAACACCAAACATTGTTCATATATGCCTATCTACATAATGTGAAACTAGTTCAACCAAATGAATTGTTAATGCCAAATAACTTAGCCTTACAGAATGGTATAAATCTATTTTGTACTAACTTTGAAAGATCTCCAAGGCAAACTGCTGGGTGAAAAAAGATGTGCACTATCACCATGTATGTGGAAATGTAAGTGCCTAGGAAATGTAATGGATGAAATGCTTCCAAGCTGTTAACTGTGTTTCTGTGGTTGCATCAGGTTAAGTGATGAGTAAAAAGGAGGTGGGATGAAAGAGGAACTTTCCTGGTTTGCCTTGCATTTGTTTTTTGCATTGTATTAAATTTTTCACACTGAAAATTATTTATTCTCTTATGATTTGGGTAATTATAATTTTTAACCAGTTTCAAACTTTAGGGAAATAATTATCTCCCTATATAATATCTATAAATATACACTTGTATGGTAGTTTATTTTTATAAAGATTCTAACATTTTATAAAATTTACTTCCCCCAGGAAATATGAAGTTAACTAAATGGCTTTAAATTTTCCTTATAAGCTATGTCTGCTAAATATTTTATTACTCCAAGTGCTCAGTATAACGTTCTATACACAGTGAAGATCACTGATTGACTAGCAAGAGGTAAATGCAAAAAATAACTAAGGAACATGTCTCGGTACAGCTTCCTTTTCAGAAAATAAATAGGTTGATATGTTTCAATAAACTGTCTACCTGAAGAGGCTTTTTAAATGAAACAACAAAAAAACTGTTAGAAATTTTCAGTTTATTTAGTTTTACAATTCAGAGAAGCTCCTGCATTCATTCCTTTATGTAAACAATAATTTTTGAGCACTTATTCTGAGCCAAGCCTGGTTGAAGGCACTGGAGAGTCACTGATGAACAAGTCTAAGTGTCTGCTGTCGTGGACACATACACACAGAGATCAAACACCCAAACAGTGAAGATCGAGAAGCCAAGAGACAAGGCAACATGATGGCATGATGAGTCACCTCCTTGGGTAGGCTTCATCAGAACCATTCTGGGCCCAGCTCTGAAGCAACATAGAGCTCAGAAGTACGCAACTATGGCACAGCGGCCACTCAAAATTGGAGCCCTGCATGCCAGTAGCCTCCCCCTTACGCTCAGTATATAGAAGGCACACATCCCTGGCCTCTGACTGAACTGCTCACTCAACACAGGTGACCACTGAACTTCAGGGAGAGCAAAGCAGGCCACAAGCAGATGCATATCCACCCCATGGTTCCCTGATCTCGCGGAATCTCTGCCCTGTAGACCGTTTGTTTGCTGGGTCAGTGGTATAAATCAGGGAGAAAGAAAACATAAGCTGAGTCCCTGTTGTTACCAGTTTTTAAACTTGGATCAGCATTATGCTCTCTTTTAAACTTTCTCTTAAAATTTTAAAGATATTTATTAGCTAGGATCATTCAAGGTTGAGAGGGTTCAGACCACATTGGTTTTTCTGGTCTCTAATATATTTTTGTAAATGAAGGGAAAAGCAGGAGTACAAAGATTTTGATGTATTTAAAATAGTCATATATAAAAAATTAACAATGTTATCACACACATAAATTCATGGGAAATTTGAAATAAAAATGTCAGAACTCTAAGTGTGATGGCCTTCATTCACACTGACCTTCACCTTTCAAGTTAGGTTCGAAAAAATATCTGAAGCACATGAATCTTCATTCCATGTATCAGGCTTATACATATCACTCGATATTCTCCTTAACAATAATATTGCAAAATATTCAGAAATGCTCTATATATTGCTATTTCTTACAGCCATCCTTAATAAAAGGGAAGGACATGTTAAGTTTTAGCTGTACTAAGGAAACTCTACAAGTCCGAGCATTCTCAAGAAATGAACAGATGCTGTACTGTATTCTTTAGAGGACAGGTCTCCAATGCAAAACCATGAACTACAAGCCCCTTGGAAACTTTCTAAAAATACAGATTACCAGACATTTCCACAGGAATACTAATTCAAAAGGTTAAGATGAAGTCCAGGCAATTCTGTCTTTTAAAAACTCCTTATTAGTTGTAATCAAAGAACAGGTTGGTTACCACAGCCTTCAACTAAAACTTTTCAGTAGCATTACTTAGGCTGGGCTGGGCTTTTTGTTCTATTGACTTTCTGGTCTTGTTTTCCCAAGCATAGATCTTTTGTTACAGAGTCACAAAAATTAATTCAATTCCCTTTTTTTCTTTTTACATTTTTTAAAGTTGAAATATTCAAATTTAAAAAAAATTCGAAGTCATATGATTCCTCAAAATAATAATGCATATAAATAAATTACTTAACATGTTACTTTTGAAACTCAGAAACACAATAGTGGTACCAATTTGTAAAAAGCAATATTACTCAGGCATAAAAAAGAAAGAAAACATGCCATCTGTGACATGATCGAACTAGAGGGTATTATGCTAAATGAAGCCAGCGGGACAAAGACAAATACCATATGATTTCACTTACATGTGGAATCTAAAAAACAAAACACATGAACAAACAAACAAACAAAACAGGAACAGACGCCCCCGCCACCGCGCCGCACATTAATGCCGGCCGCTTGGCGCACTTGTCAACCGAGCCTGCCAACACCCCGACTCCCGCAGCCGACAATGAAACAAGGGCGTGTCTACACTGTCCTCGAGTTTCCGAGAATTCGGACCTCTTGTTTAGGGGCCCGGAGAGGGGGTGCGGCTCCAGGCCCTGCAGGGGACAATCAGGCAATGCCGCCCCCACGCTCTGCGGGCCCCCGAGGCGCCCCAGGCCGAGGCCCCCAAACTGACTCTCCCAGTCCACTGCGTGCCAAGTGTTTTCCTGACCGACACTGCCGTTCATCAACACGACTTCCCCCATTTCACAAAAACCACCATTGAGCCCCGAAGAGTTTAAACCAGAGAAGCAGCGTCTCCCACACTATTTCCGCGTTGCCTCCGGCCCCACATCCAAGCCCCAGACCCAGCACACGGGGGACGCGCAGGCCTGCAGCGCACGATCCTGGCCCCGCCAGCTGGCCAACCGAGGCCCGCACCTACCTCCCACGGACGGACAAGCGTTGCAGACGCCGCCCACGGCCGCGAGGATCCAGAGAAGTCGGCAGACGCTCGCGGCCCGGTGCTCCAGGGTGCAGAGCGGGCGGGTCCCCCGAGGGTGCCGGGGAGCGGCAAGCACAGCGCGGGGGGTGCGCGGGGACGCTGGAACGATCCCGGGGCGTTGTAGTGCGTGCCAGGGAAGCGAGAGCTGGCGCCCGTCAGCGAGCTGGAGCAGCAGCAGCGCAGGGCGTGCAGGCGTTGGGTCCGGGACGCAACGGAGCGGAGCTGGGCTGGGCTGGAGCCGGCGGCGGGGGCGGGGCTGCGGCAGGGCGGGCGCTCACGTGGCCGCTACCGGGTGGCCGTCCCGGCTCCTGCAGCTGCCACGCACGTCTGGACTCCAGCCGAGCGCTGGAGCTGAGTCCGCGGCGTCCCAGCCAGCCAACACTGGCGTGGGATCCAACGCGTGGCAGGCCTAGCTAGCGCCTACCCGCCAACGGGGCGCCCCCCCAGTGGGTAATTCGAGAAGGGGCTGCTAACTCCTTCCTCTGCCACCCCACCTTAAATTCTCGTCTACTGTCTGCTAGTTCCAGTATTGGAGTCCTTTCCAAAATTACTACTAATTGATCACATTGTTTGTATGAGACTCCATGCATAAACTTAAAATTTATTTATCGGAAATTGCTTGGCCTTTGTGTTTGTGTGTTTGACTTCTGCTGTGTAAAAACTTAGGCCCTTAAGACAATTCCAATTATTTGTGTAATTATTTAAGATCGCCTCTAGGCGTTACTTAACCTGTCTTGTATATTGCTGGATTGTGAACTCCTAGGCCTGGAACATAGTAAATGCTTAATAAATAACTGTGTAATGAAGGAATAAATATGGAAACGTATAAAGAAAAGGTAATAAATTAATGATAATGACTGTGAAAAACAAAATGAACAAATGAGGCCTAAAGTCAGCAGAAGGAGGGACATAATAAAGAGGAGAGAAGAAATAAACAAAACTGAGAAGAATAAAACAATAGCAAAAATCAATGAAACCAAGAGCTGGTTCTTTGAGAAAATAAACAAAATAGATAAGCCTCTAGCCAAACTTATTAAGAGAAAAAGAGAATCAACACAAATGAACAGAATCAGAAATGAGAACGGAAAAATCACGACAGACTCCACAGAAATACAAAGAATTATTAAAGACTACTATGAAAACCTATATGCCAACAAGCTGGAAAACCAAGAAGAAATGGACAACTTCCTAGAAATATACAACCTTCCAAGACTGACCAAGGAAGAGACACAAAAGTTAAACAAACCAATTACGAGCAAAGTAATTGAAATGGGAATCAAAGAACTACCCAAGAACAAAACCCCCGGGCCGGAAGGATTTACCTCGGAATTTTATCAGACACACAGAGAAGACATAATACCCATTCTCCTTAAAGTTTTCCAAGAAATAGAAGAGGAGGGAATGCTCTCAAACTCATTCTATGAAGCCAACATCACCCTAATACCAAAACCAGGCAAAGACCCCACCAAAAAAGAAAATTACAGACCAATATCCCTGATGAATGTAGATGTAAAAATACTTAATAAAATATTAGCAAACCGAATTCAAAAGTATATCAAAAGAATCATACACCATGACCAAGTGGGATTCATCCCAGGGATGCAAGGATGTTACAACATTTGAAAATCCATCAACATCATCCACCACATCAACAAAAAGAAAGAGAAAAACCACATGATCATCTCCACAGATGCTGAAAAAGCATTTGACAAAATTCAACATCCATTCATGATAAAGACTCTCAGCAAAATGGGAATAGAGGGCAAGTACCTCAACATAATAAAGACCATGTATGATAAACCCACAGCCAACATCATAATGAACAGTGAGAGGCTGAAAGCTTTTCCTCTGAGATCGGGGACAAGACAGGGATGCCCACTCTCCCCACTGTTATTTAATATAGGACTGGAGGTCCTAGCCACGGCAATGAGAACAACCAAAGAAATACAAGGAATCTAGATTGGTAAAGAAGAAGTTAATCTGTCACTATTTGCAGATGACATGATATTGTAATAAAAATCCCTAAAGACTCCACTCCAAAACTACTAGAACTGATATTGGAATACAGCAAAGTTGCAGGATACAAAGTTAACACACAGAAATCTGTGGCTTTCCTAAACACTAACAATGAACCAATAGAAAGAGAAATCAGGAAAACAATTCCATTCACAATTGCATCAAAAAGAATAAAATACCTAGGAAAAAGTCTGACCAAAGAAGTGAAAGACCTATATCCTGAAAACTACAAGTCACTCTAAAGAAAAACTAAAGGGGACACGAACGAATGCAAACTCATCCCATGCTCGTGGCTAGGAAGAATTAATACCGTCAAAATGGCCATCCTGCCCAAAGCAATATACAGATGTGATGCAATCCCTATCAAATTACCAGCAACATTCTTCAAAGAACTAGAACAAATAGTTCAAAAATTCATATGGAAACACCAAAGATGCCGAATAGCCAAAGCAATCCTGAGAAAGAAGAATAAAGTAGGGGGGAATCTCACCCTCAACTTCAAGCTCTACTACAAAGTCATAGTAATCAAGACAATTTGGTACTGGCACAAGAGCAGAGCCACAGACCAATGGAACAGACTAGAGAATCCAGACATTAACCCAAACATAAATGGTCGAATTAATATTTAATAAAGGAGCCATGGACATACAATGGCGAAATGACAGTCTCTTCAGCAGATGGTGCTGGCAAAACTGGACAGCTACATGTAAGAGAATGAAACTGGATCACTGTCTAACCCCATACATAAAAGTCAATTCAAAATGGATGAAAGACCTGAATGTAAGTCATGAAAACATAAAAGTGTTAGAAAAAAACATAGGCAAAAACCTCTTAGACATAAACATGAGTGACCTCTTCTTGGACATATCTTCCCGGGCAAGGAAAACAACAGCAAACATGAACAAGTGGGACTATATTAAGCTGAAAAGCTTCTGGACAGCAAAAGACAACATCAATAGAACAAAAAGGTACCCTACAGTATGGGAGAATATATTCATAAATGACAGATCCGATAAAGGATTGACGTCCAAAATATATAAAGAGCTCACCCACCTCAACAAACAAAAAAACATATAATCCAATTAAAAAATGGGCAGAGGAACTGAACAGACCGTTCTCCCAAAAAACAAACACAGATGGCCAACAGACACATGAAAAGACGCTCCACATCGCTTGTCATCAGAGAAATGCAAATTAAAACCACAATGAGGAATCACCTCACACCAGTAAGGATGGCTACCATCCAAAAGACAAACAACAACAAATGTTGGCGAGGTTGTGGAGAAAGGGGAACCCTCCTATACTGCTGGTGGGAATGTAAATTAGTTCAAAAAATGTGGAAAGCAGTATGGCGGTTCCTCAAAATGCTCAAAATAGACTTACCATTTGACCCAGGAATTCCACTCCTAGGAATTTACCCTAAAATGCAGGACTCAAGTTTGAAAAAGACAGATACACCCCTATGTTTATCGCAGCACTATTTACAATAGCTAAGAATTGGAAGCAACCTAAGTGTCCATCAGTAGATGAATGGATAAAGAAGAAGTGGTACATATACACAATGGAATATTACTCAGCCATAAGAAGAAAACAAATCCTACCATTTGCAGTAACATGGATGGAGCTGGAGGGTATTATGCTCAGTGAAATAAGCCAAGCGGAGAAACAGAAATACCAAATGATTTCATTCATCTGTGGAGTATAAGAACAAAGGAAAAACGGAAGAAACAAAACAGCAGCAGAATCACAGAACCCAAGAATGGACTAACAGGTACCAAAGGGCAAGGGGCTGGGGAGGATTGGTGGGTACGGAGGGTAAGGGGGGGGAAGAAGAAGGGCGGTATTAAGATTAGCATGCATGGGGAGTGGAGGGAGAAAGGGGAGGGGTGTACAACACAGAGAAGACAAGTAGTGATTCTAAAACATTTTGCTATGCTGATGGACAGTGACTGTAAAGTGGTTTAAAGGGGGGACCAGGTATAGGGGAGAGCCTAGTAAACATAAGGTTCTTCATGTACATTTAGATTAATGATAAGAAAGAAAGAAAAGGGGGATTACACACTGTAAGGATAAAACTAACTGCAAATCACCGATTAATGCATGCTTTAAATATCCTTAATTTTGATCATCTAAAGGGTGTCAGATGATCAGCTTTGGAAGTACATTTTTCTGACAATATTCCTTTCTCTTAAAAAAATAAAAGCAGTTCCTGTGTGGTGATCTCCAGTAAGTTCTTCACAATGGTATAAAGGGCATATCAAAGTGTGGGGAAAGGGTTTGTTTGTGTTTATACAGAAGACCAAAGCCTAATTTGGCTACCCAGAAAACGAATTAAAGTACGATATGAAGAACTTCCAACATCAATATTCTCTGCAAGAGTCATTCCAGAAGATGATCATCAAAAAACTTCAACAAAGACCCTGGCGCTGTTGCAGTTGTAGCTGCATTCATCCCACCGGTTCCTGGACTTGCCATTGGAATGAAGAAGGAGATATCTAAGCTGGCCTGTGCATACAGTAAAACATCAGATTTGAATGGATCTATATGGTCAGAACTCAACCAAGAATTAGGAGAAGTGCAAGTTGCAGCGCTCCAAAATCTTGGAACTACAGACTACCTAGTGTTAAAAGAAAATACGGGATGTGAACAGTCCCTAGGAATGGGTTGTTTTAATTTGTCTGATTTCTCTCACACTGTTCAAGTTCAGTTGGACAATATCCACCATATCATAGATAAGTTTTCACAAATGCCTAGGGTGCCTAACTGGTTTTCTTGGTTTCACTGGAGATGGCTGGTAATTATAGGTCTGCTTTGGTTATGTAACTGTATTCCTATTATGTTAATGTGTGTATGCAATTTAATTAGTAGTTTAAAACCTATACATGCTTAAGTTACTCTACAAGAAGATATGTCAAAGAAATAATCAATCTTCCCATGTTATCTTCCGTCTGCTACTCCCTATAGCTTTTCTTCTTCCTTCCTAATTACAACCCTTAAATAGAATTCGTACCTCATATCGAATTTACCAAGTATCATAATTCTTCCAACTGGTAAAGATACCTCAAGACAAATACTGGGCATAAAAGCCACAGGGCATAAATCTGCAAAGAAGTAAAAGGCCAGCCTTTTCAAACAATATTGCCTCTCTCTCACTTACCCACTTTACATTTCCCTGTATGGCCCAGGAAATGACTAGTTAGCCAGAGATGGGTAAGATTCCTCAAGGGAGGAACAACCTAAGACAGGCACAGTCGCAGGGGGGCCATCAGGTGAGAAATTGGGGATCAACAGAGGTGAGGCTTAGAACCTCACACCCCCAGTTTTGAGAGAAATCTTCTGCATCCGTGGATGTTTTATTGCCCTTGTCTAGCTTGGATTAACACTTAGTCTACAGGCACACACCTGATCATCTACATTTGCCCTCTTACAGCACTAAACTATGTTTTCTACTTTTATCTTGCATCTACCTACCACTTCAGCATTTTATTTTAAAAAAAAAAAAATAATAATAATAATAAGGGAGAAATGTGGGATTCACATATAAATTGAGTATAAAGATCAAACGAATATTCATATTTGACCTGATTGTTTATAGTTCATAATATGTGATCAAAACTGAAAGTTTCTGTGATGACTGCCCTTGTACTGTTCACCATGTAAGAACTTGTTCATTATGCTTCAGAAGATTGGAGACTGACGAGAATTAGGCTTGGGGTGGATTAATGAGTGTGTAGAATGATATTGTTGTTAAAAAACATTTGATCAATAAATATGAGATGCCCTCTCAAAAAAAAAATTTCATTATAAGCTATGTCTGCTAAATATTTTATTACTCCAAGTGCCCAGTATAACGTTCTATACATAGTGACGATCACTGATTGACTAGCAAGAATTAAATGCAAAAAAGTAACTAAGGAACGTGTCTTGGTACAGCTTACTTTTCAGAAAATAAATAGCTTGATGTGTTCCAAAAAACTGTCTTCTCGAAGAGGCTTTTTAAATGAAACAACAAAAAAACTGTTAGAAATTTTCAGTTTATTTAGTTTTACAATTCAGAGAAGCTCCTGCATTCATTCCTTTATGTAAACAATAATTTTTGAGCACTTATTCTGAGCCAAGCCTGGTTGAAGGCACTGGAGAGTCACTGATGAACAAGTCTAAGTGTCTGCTGTCGTGGACACATACACACAGAGATCAAACACCCAAACAGTGAAGATCGAGAAGCCAAGAGACAAGGCAACATGATGGCATGATGAGTCACCTCCTTGGGTAGGCTTCATCAGAACCATTCTGGGCCCAGCTCTGAAGCAACATAGAGCTCAGAAGTACGCAACTATGGCACAGCGGCCACTCAAAATTGGAGCCCTGCATGCCAGTAACCTCCCCATTACGCTCAGTATATAGAAGGCACACATCCCTGGCCTCGGACTGAACTGCTCACTCAACACAGGTGACCACTGAACTTCAGGGAGAGCAAAGCAGGCCACAAGCAGATGCATATCCACCCCATGGTTCCCTGATCTCGCGGAATCTCTGCCCTGTAGACCGTTTGCTGGGTCAGTGGTATAAATCAGGGAGAAAGAAAACATAAGCTGAGACCCTGTTGTTGCCAGTTTTTAAACTTGGATCAGCATTATGCTCTCTTTTAAACTTTCTCTTAAAATTTTAAAGATATTTATTAGCTAGGATCATTCAAGGTTGAGAGGGTTCAGACCACATTGGTTTTTCTGGTCTCTAATATATTTTTGTAAATGAAGGGAAAAGCAGGAGTACAAAGATTTTGATGTATTTAAAATAGTCATATATAAAAAATTAACCCTGTTATCACACACATAAATCTCATGGGAATTTTGAAATAAAAATGTCAGAACTCTAAGTGTGATGGCCTTCATTCACACTGACCTTCACCTTTCAAGTTAGGTTCGAAAAAATATCTGAAGCACATGAATCTTCATTCCATGTATCAGGCTTATGCATATCACTTGATATTCTCCTTAACAATAATTTTGCGAAATATTCAGAAATGCTCTATATATTGCTATTTCCTGCAGCCATCCTTAATAAAAGGGAAGGACATGTTAAGTTTTAGCTGTACTAAGGAAACTCTACAAGTCCGAGCACTCTCAAGAAATGAACAGATGCTGTACTGTATTCTTTAGAGGACAGGTCTCCAATGCAAAACCACGAACTACAAGCCCCTTGGAAACTTTCTAAAAACACAGATTACCAGACATTGTCCACAGGGATACTAATTCAAAAGGTTAAGAAGAAGTCCAGGCAATTCTGCCTTTAAAAACTCTTTATTAGTTGTAATCAAAGAACAGGTTGGTTAACACAGCCTTCACCTAAAACTTTTCAGTAGCATTACTTAGGCTGGCTTTTTGTTCTATTAACCTTCTGGTCTTGTTTTCCCAAGCACCGGTCTTTTGTTACATAGTCACAAAAATTAATTCAATTTCCTTTTCTTTTTTTCTTTTTTTTTTTTACATTTTTTAAAGTTGAAATATTCAAATTATTTCCTTTTCTTTTTTCTTTACATTTTTTAAAGTTGAAATATTCAAATTGAAAAAAATTCGAAGCCATATGATTCCCCAAAATAATAATGCATATAAAAAATTTACTTAACATGTTACTTTTGAAACTCAGAAACACAACAGTGGCACCAATTTGCAAAAAGCAATATTACTCAGGCATAAAAAAGAAAGAAAACATGCCATCTGTGACATGATGGACCTAGAGGGTATTATGCTAAATGAAGCCAGCCGGACAGAGACAAATACCATATGATTTCACTTACATGTTAAATCTAAAAAACAAAACACATGAACAAACAAACAAAGCAGAAACAGACGCCACCGGCCCCGCGCCGCACATTAATGCCGGCCCCTTGGCGCACTTGTCAACCGACCTGCCAACACCCCGACTCCCGCAACCGACAATGAAGCAAGGGCGTGTCTACACCGTCCTCGAGTTTCCGAGAATTCGGACCTCTTGTTTAGGGGCCCGGAGTGGGGGTGCGGCACCGGGCCCTGGAGGGGAAAATCAGACAATGACGACCCCATCCTCTGCGAGCCCCTGGGGCGCCCCAGGCCAAGGCCCCCAAACTGACTCTCCCAGTCCACTACGTGCCAAGTGTTTTCCAGACCGACACTGCCGTCAATCTACACGATTTCCCAATTTCACAGAAACCACCATTGAGCACCGAAGAGTTTAAACCAGAGAAGAAGCGTCTCCCACACTATTTCCGCGCTGCCTCCGGCCCCACTTCCAAGCCCCAGACCCAGCGCACGGGGGGCGCCGGCCGCCCTGGGGCGCGTAGGCCTGCAGCGCCCGATCCCAGACCCGCCAGCTGGCCAACCGAGGCCCGCACCTACCTCCCTCGGGCGGAAAAGTGTTGCAGCCGCCGCCCACGGCCGCGAGGATCCAGAGAAGTTGGCAGAGGCTCGCGGCCCGGTGCTCCAGGGTGCAGGGCGGGCGGGCACCCACAGGGTGAGCGGCAAGCACAGCGCGGGGGGCGCACGGGGCCGCTGGAACGATCTCGGGGCGTTGGGGCGCGTGCCAGGGGCGCGAGAGCTGGAGCCCTTCAGCGAGCTGGAGCAGCGGCAGCGCATGGCGTGCAGGCGTTGGGTCCGGGACGCAACGGAGCGGAGCTGGGCTGGGCTGGAGCCGGCGGCGGGGGCGGGGCTGCGGCAGGGCGGGCGCTCACGGGGACGCTCCCCTGTGGCCGTCCCGGCTCCTGCAGCTGCCACGCAGGTCTGGACTCCAGCGCAGGCGCTGGAGCTGAGTCCGCGGCGTCCCAGCCAGCCAACACTGGCGTGGGATCCAACGCGTGGCAGGCCTAGCTAGCGCCTACCCGCCAACGGGGCGCCCCCCCAGTGGGTAATTCGAGAAGGGGCTGCTAACTCCTTCCTCTGCCACCCCACCTTCCATTCCCGTCTACTGCCTACCTAGTTCCGGTATTGGAGTCCTTTCCAAAATTACTACTAATTGATCTCATTGTTTGTATGAGTCTCCATGCGTAACCTTAAAATTTATTTATCGGAAATTGCTTGGCTTTTGTGTTTGTGTGTTTGAGTTCTGCTTTGTAAAAACTTAGGCCCTTAAGACAATTCCAATTATTTGTGTCATTATTTAAGATCGCCTCTAGGCGTTACTTAACCTGTCTTGTACATTGCTGGATTGTGAACTCCTAGCACAAGGCCTGGAACACAGTAAATGCTTAATAAATACCTGCGTAATGAAGGAATAAATATGGAAAGGTATAAAGAAAAGGTAATAAACTAATGATAATGACTGTGAAAAAAAAAAGAAGAACAAATGAGGCCTAAAGTCAGCAGAAGGAGCACATAATAAAGATCAAGGAAGAAATAAACAAAACTGAGAAGAATAAAACAATAGCAAAAATCAATGAAACCAAGAGCTGGTTCTTTGAGAAAATAAACAAAATAGATAAGCCTCTAGCCAAACTTATTAAGAGAAAAAGAGAATCAACACAAATGAACAGAATCAGAAATGAGAACGGAAAAATCACGACAGACTCCACAGAAATACAAAGAATTATTAAAGACTACTATGAAAACCTATATGCCAACAAGCTGGAAAACCTAGAAGAAATAGACAACTTCCTAGAAAAATAAACCCTTCCAAGACTGACCAAGGAAGAGACACAAAAGTTAAACAAACCAATTATGAGCAAAGAAATTGAAACGGTAATCAAAAAACTACCCAAGAACAAAACACCCGGGCCGGACGGATTTACCTTGGAATTTTATCAGACACACAGAGAAGACATAATAGCCATTCTCCTTAAAGTTTTCCAAAAAATAGAAGAGGAGGGAATACTCCCAAACTCATTCTATGAAGCCAACATCACCCTAATACCAAAACCAGGCAAAGACCCCACCAAAAAAGAAAATTACAGACCAATATCCCTGATGAATGTAGATGCAAAAATACTTAATAAAATATTAGCAAACCAAATTCAAAAGTATATCAAAAGAATCATACACCATGATTCATCCCAGTGGGATTCATCCCAGGGATGCAAGGATGGTACAACATTCGAATTTCCATCAACATCATCCACCACATCAACAAAAAGAAAGAGAAAAAACACATGATCATCTCCACAGATGCTGAAAAAGCATTTGACAAAATTCAACATCCATTCATGATAAAAACTCTCAGCAAAATGGGAATAGAGGGCAAGTACCTCAACATAAAAAAGACCATGTATGATAAACCCACAGCCAACATCATACTGAACAGTGAGAGGCTGAAAGCTTTTCCTCTGAGATCGGGGACAAGACAGGGATGCCCACTCTCCCCACTGTTATTTAACATAGGACTGGAGGTCCTAGCCACGGAAATCAGACAAAACAAAGAAATACAAGGAATCCAGATTGGTAAAGAAGAAGTTAACTGTTACTATTGGCAGATGACATGATATTGTAATAAAAATCCCTAAAGACTCCACTCCAAAACGACTAGAACTGATATCGGAATACAGCAAAGTTGCAGGATACAAAATTAACACACAGAAATCTGTGGCTTTCCTATACACTAACAATGAACCAATAGAAAGAGAAATCAGGAAAACAATTCCATTCACAATTGCACCAAAAAAAAAAAAAAATACCTAGGAAAAAACCTAACAAAGAAGTGAAAGACATATACCCTGAAAACTACAAGTCACTCTTAAGAGAAATTAAAGGGGACACGAACGAATGGAAACTCATCCCATGCTCGTGGCTAGGAAGAATTAATATCGTCAAAATGGCCATCCTGCCCAAAGCAATATACAGATTTGATGCAATCCCTATCAAATTACCAGCAACATTCTTCAAAGAACTAGAACAAATAGTTCAAAAATTTGTATGGAAACACCAAAGACCCCGAATAGCCAAAGCAATCCTGAGAAAGAAGAATAAAGTAGGGGGGATCTCACTCCTCAACTTCAAGCTCTCCTACAAAGCCATAGTACTCAAGACAATTTGGTACTGGCACAAGAACAGAGCCACAGACCAGTGGAACAGATTAGAGACTCCAGACATTAACCTAAACATATATGGTCAATTAATATTTGATAAAGGAGCCATGGACATACAATGGCGAAATGAGTCTCTTCAACAGATGGTGCTGTCAAACTGGACAGCTACATGTAAGAGAATGAAACTGGATCACTGTCTAACCCCATACACAAAAGTATATTCAAAATGGATCAAAGACCTGAATGTAAGTCATGAAACCATAAAACTCTTAGAAAAAAACATAGGCAAAAACCTCTTCGACATAAACATGAGTGACCTCTTCTTGAACATATCTTCCCGGGCAAGGAAAACAACAGCAAACATGAACAAGTGGGACTATATTAAGCTGAAAAGCTTCTGTACAGCAAAAGACCACATCAACAGAACAAAAAGGTACCCTACAGTATGGGAGAATATATTTGTAAATGACAGATCCGATAAAGGATTGACATCCAAAACATATAAAGAGCTCACCCACTTCAACAAACAAAAAAACAAATAATCCAATTAAAAAATGGGCAGAGGAACTGAACAGAGAGTTCTCCCAAAAAAGAAATACAGATGGCCAACAGACACATGAAAAGATGCTCCACATCGCTTGTCATCAGAGAAATGCAAATAAAAACCACAATGAGGTATCACCTCACACCAGTAAGGATGGCTACCATCCAAAAGACAAACAACAACAAATGTTGGCGAGGTTGTGGAGAAAGGGGAACCTTCCTACACTGCTGGTGGGAATGTAAATTAGTTCAACCAATGTGGAAAGCAGTATGGAGGTTCCTCAAAACGCTCAGAATAGACTTACCATTTGACCCAGGAATTGCACTCCTAGGAATTTACCCTAAGAATGCAGCACTCAAGTTTGAAAAAGACAGATGCACCCCTATGTTTATCGCAGCACTATTTACAATAGCCAAGATTTGGAAGCAACCTAAGTGTCCATCAGTAGATGAATGTATAAAGAAAAAGTGGTATATATACACAATGGAATATTACTCAGCCATAAGAAGAAAACAAATCCTACCATTTGCAGCAACATGGATGGAGCTGGAGAGTATTATGCTCAGTGAAATAAGCCAAGCGGAGAAAGAGAAATACCAAATGATTTCACTCATCTGTGGAGTATAAGAACAAAGGAAAAATGGAAGAAACAAAACAGCAGCGGAATCACAGAATCCAAGAATGGACTAACAGGTACCAAAGGGAAAGGGACTGGGGAGGATGGGTGGGTAGGGAGGGATAAGGCGGGGGGAAGAAGAAGGGCGGTATTAAGATTAGCATGCATGGGGAGGGGAGGGAGAAAGGGGAGGGCTGTACAACACAGAGAAGACAAGTAGTGATTCTACAACAT
Source organism: Manis pentadactyla (assembly GCF_030020395.1). Lineage (NCBI taxonomy): Eukaryota > Metazoa > Chordata > Mammalia > Pholidota > Manidae > Manis > Manis pentadactyla. The sequence continues at coordinate 17,155,751 of NC_080033.1, forward strand.
TTTGCTATGCTGATGGACAGTGACTGTAAAGTGGTTTAAAGGGGGGACCTAGTATAGGGGAGAGCCAAGTAAACATAATACTCTTCATGTACGTGTAGATTAATGATAAGAAAAAAAGAAAGAAAAGGGGGATTACTCCCTGTTAGGGTAAAACTAACTACAAATCACTGATTAATGCATGCTTTAAATATCCTTAATTTTGATCATTTAAAGGGTGTCAGATGATCAGCTATGGAAGTACATTTTTCTGATAATATTCCATTCTCTTAAAAAAAAAAAAGCAGTTCCTGTGTGGTGATGTCCAGTAAGTTCTTCCCAATGGTATAAAGGGCATATCAAAGTGTGGGGAAAGGGTTTTTTTGTGTTATACAGAGGATCAAAGCCTAATTGGCTACCCAGAAAATGAATTAAGGTACTATATGAAGAACTTCCAACATCAATATTCTCTGCAAGAGTCATTCCAGAAGATGATCATCAAAAAACTTCAACAAAGATCCTGGTGCTGTTGCAGTTGTAGCTACACTCATCCCACCGGATCCTGGACTTGCCATTGGAATGAAGATGCAGATATCTAAGCTGGCCTGTGCATACAGTAAAACATCAAAATTGACTGGATCTATATGGTCAGAACTCAACCAAGAATTAGGAGAAGTGCAAGTTGCAGCGCTCCAAAATCTTGGAACTACAGACTACCTAGTGTTAAAAGAACATTCGGGATGTGAACAGTCCCTAGGAATGGGTTGTTTTAATTTGTCTGATTTCTCTCACACTGTTCAAGTTCAGTTGGACAATATCCACCATATCATAGACAAGTTTTCACAAATGCCTAAGGTGCCTAACTGGTTTTCTTGGTTTCACTGGAGATGGCTGGTAATTATAGGTCTGCTTTGGTTATGTAACTGTATTCCTATTATGCTAATGTGTGTATGCAATTTAATTAGTAGTTTAAAACCTATACATGCTTAAGTTACTCTACAAGAAGATATGTCAAAGAAATAATCAATCTTCCCATGTTATCTTCCGTCTGCTACTACTATAGCTTTTCTTCTTCCTTCCTAATTACAACCCTTAAATAGAATTCGTGCCTCATATCGAATTTACCGAGTATCATAATTCTTCCAAGTGGTAAAGATACCTCAAGACAAATGCTGGGCATAGAAGCCACAGGGCATAAATCTGCAAAGAAGTAAAAAGCCAACCTTTTCAAACAATATTGCCTCTCTCTCACTTACCAACTTTACATTTCCCTGTATGGCCCCGGAAATGACTGGTTAGCCAGAGACGGGTAAGATTCCTCAAGGGAGGAACAACCTGAGACAGACACAGTCGCAGGGGGGCCATCAGGTGAGAAATTGGGGATCAACAGAGGTGAGGCTTAGAACCTCACACCTCCTGTTTTGAGAGAAATCTTCTGCATCCGTGGATGTTTTACTGCCCTTGTCTAGCTAGGATTAACTCTTAGTCTACAGGCACACACGTGATCATCTACATTTGCCCTCTTACAGCACTAAACTATGTTTTCTACTTTTATCTTGCATCTACCTACCACTTCAGCATTTTATTTAAAATAAAAAATAATAATAATAATAATAATAAGGGAGAAATGTGGGATTCACATATAAATCAAGTATAAAAATCAAACGAATATTCATATTTGACCTGATTGTTTATAGTTAATAATATGTGATCAAAACTGAAAGCTTCTGTGATGACTGCCCTTGTACTGTTCACCATGTAAGAATTTATTCACTATGTAAGAACTCGTTCACCATGTAAGAACTTGTTCATTATGCTTCAGAAGATTGGAGACTGACGAGAATTAGGCTTGGGGTGGATTAATGAGTGTGTAGAATGATATTGTTGTTAAAAAACATTTGATCAATAAATATGAGATGCCCTCTCAAAAAAAAAATTTCATTATAAGCTATGTCTGCTAAATATTTTATTACTCCAAGTGCCCAGTATAACGTTCTATACATAGTGACGATCACTGATTGACTAGCAAGAATTAAATGCAAAAAAGTAACTAAGGAACGTGTCTTGTTACAGCTTACTTTTCAGAAAATAAATAGCTTGATGTGTTCCAAAAAACTGTCTTCTCGAAGAGGCTTTTTAAATGAAACAACAAAAAAACTGTTAGAAATTTTCAGTTTATTTAGTTTTACAATTCAGAGAAGCTCCTGCATTCATTCCTTTATGAAAACAATAATTTTTGAGCACTTATTCTGAGCCAAGCCTGGTTGAAGGCACTGGAGAGTCACTGATGAACAAGTCTAAGTGTCTGCTGTCGTGGACACATACACACAGAGATCAAACACCCAAACAGTGAAGATCGAGAAGCCAAGAGACAAGGCAACATGATGGCATGATGAGTCACCTCCTTGGGTAGGCCTCATCAGAATCATTCTGGGCCCAGCTATGAAGCAACAAAGAGCTCAGAAGTACGCAACTATGGCACAGCGGCCACTCAAAATTGGAGCCCTGCATGCCAGTAGCCTCCCCATTACGCTCAGTATGTAGAAGGCACACATCCCTGGCCTCTGACTGAACTGCTCACTCAACACAGGTGACCACTGAACTTCAGGGAGAGCAAAGCAGGCCACAAGCAGATGCATATCCACCCCATGGTTCCCTGATCTCACGGAATCTCTGCCCTGTAGACCGTTTGCTGGGTCAGTGGTATAAATCAGGGAGAAAGAAAACATAAGCTGAGACCCTGTTGTTGCCAGTTTTTAAACTTGGATCAGCATTATGCTCTCTTTTAAACTTTCTCTTAAAATTTTAAAGATATTTATTAGCTAGGATCATTCAAGGTTGAGAGGGTTCAGACCACATTGGTTTTTCTGGTCTCTAATATATTTTTGTAAATGAAGGGAAAAGCAGGAGTACAAAGATTTTGATGTATTTAAAATAGTCATATATAAAAAATTAACAATGTTATCACACACATAAATCTCATGGGAATTTTGAAATAAAAATGTCAGAACTCTTAAGTGTGATGGCCTTCATTCACACTGACCTTCACCTTTCAGACCTTCACCTTTCAAGTTAGGTTCAAAAAAATATCTGAAGCACATGAATCTTCATTCCATGTATCAGGCTTATGCATATCACTCGATACTCTCCTTAACAATAATTTTGCAAAATATTCAGAAATGCTCTATATATTGCTATTTCTTACAGCCATCCTTAATAAAAGGGAAGGACATGTGAACTTTCAGGTGTACTAAGGAAACTCTACAAGTCCGAGCATTCTCAAGAAATGAACAGATGCTGTACTGTATTCTTTAGAGGACAGGTCTCCAATGCAAAACCACGAACTACCAGACCCTTGGAAACTTTCTAAAAATACAGATTACCAGACATTGTCCACAGGGATACTAATTCAAAAGGTTAAGATGAAGTCCAGGCAATTCTGTCTTTTAAAAACTCTTTATTAGTTGTAATCAAAGAACAGGTTGGTTACCACAGCGTTCAACTAAAACTTTTCAGTAGCATTACATAGTCTGGGCTTTTTGTGCTATTAACCTTCTGGTCTTGTTTTCCCAAGCACCGATCTTTTGTTACATAGTCACAAAAATTAATTCAATTTCCTTTTCTTTTTTTTTTTTTTACATTTTTTAAAGTTGAAATATTCAAGTTAAAAAAATTCGAAGCCGTATGATTCCACAAAATAATAATGCATATAAATAATTTACTTAACATGTTACTTTTAAAACTCAGAAACACAACAGTGGTACCAATTTGCAAAAAGCAATATTACTCAGGCATAAAAAAGAAAGAAAACATGCCATCTGTGACATGATGGACCTAGAGGGTATTATGCTAAATGAAGACAGCCGGACTAAGACAAATACCATATGATTTCACTTACATGTGGAATCTAAAAAACAAAACACATGAACAAACAAACAAACAAAACAGGAACAGACGCCCCCGCCACCGCACCGCACATTAATGCCGGCCGCTTGGCGCACTTGTCAACCGAGCCTGCCAACACCCCGACTCCCGCAGCCGACAATGAAGCAAGGCCGTGTCTACACCGTCCTCGAGTTTCCGAGAATTCGGACCTCTTTTTTAGGGGCCCGGAGTGGGGGTGCGGCTCCAGGCCCTGCAGGGGACAATCAGGCAATGCCGCCCCCACGCTCTGCGGGCCCCCGAGGCGCCCCAGGCCGAGGCCCCCAAACTGACTCCCCCAGTCCACTGCGTACCAAGTGTTTTCCTGACCGACACTGCCGTTAATCAACACGACTTCCCCCATTTCACAGAAACCACCATTGAGCACCGAAGAGTTTAAACCAGAGAAGCAGCGTCTCCCACACTATTTCCGCGCTGCCTCCGGCCCCACTTCCAAGCCCCAGACCCAGCGCACGGGAGGCGCGCAGGCCTGCAGCGCCCGATCCCGGCGACGCCAGCTGGCCAACCGAGGCCCGCACCTACCTCCCTCGGGCGGACAAGTGTTGCAGACAACGCCCACGGCCGCGAGGATCCAGAGAAGTTGGTAGAGACTCGCGGCCCGGTGCTCCAGGGTGCAGAGCGGGCGGGCACCCACAGGGTGAGCGGCAAGCACAGCGCGGGGGGCGCACGGGGCCGCTGGAACGATCTCGGGGCGTTGGGGCGCGTGCCAGGGGCGCGGGAGCTGGAGCCCTTCAGCGAGCTGGAGCGGCGGCAGCGCAGGGCGTGCAGGCGTTGGGTCCGGGACGCAACGGAGCGGAGCTGGGCTGGGCTGGAGCCGGCGGCGGGGGCGGGGCTGCGGCAGGGCGGGCGCTCACGGGGACGCTCCCCTGTGGCCGTCCCGGCTCCTGCAGCTGCCACGCAGGTCTGGACTCCAGCGCAGGCGCTGGAGCTGAGTCCGCGGCGTCCCAGCCAGCCAACACTGGCGTGGGATCCAACGCGTGGCAGGCCTAGCTAGCGCCTACCCGCCAACGGGGCGCCCCCCCCAGTGGGTAATTCGAGAAGGGGCTGCTAACTCCTTCCTCTGCCACCCCACCTTCCATTCCCGTCTACTGCCTACCTAGTTCCGGTATTGGAGTCCTTTCCAAAATTAATACTAATTGATCTCATTGTTTGTATGAGTCTTCATGCGTAACCTTAAAATTTATTTATCGGAAATTGCTTGGCTTTTGTGTTTGTGTGTTTAAGTTCTGCTTTGTAAAAACTTAGGCCCTTAAGACAATTCCAATTATTTGTGTAATTATTTAAGATCACCTCTAGGCGTTACTTAACCTGTCTTATACATTGCTGGATTGTGAACTCCTAGCACAAGGCCTGGAACATAGTAAATGCTTAATAAATACCTGTGTAATGAAGGAATAAATATGGAAACGTATAAAGAAAAGGTAATAAACTAATGATAATGAGTGTGGAAAAAAAAAAGAACAAATGAGGCCTAAAGTCAGCAGAAGGAGGGTCATAATAAAGATCAGAGAAGAAATAAACAAAACTGAGAAGAATAAAACAATAGCAAAAATCAATGAAACCAAGAGCTGGTTCTTTGAGAAAATAAACAAAATAGATAAGCCTCTAGCCAAACTTATTAAGAGAAAGAGAATCAACACAAATCAACAGAATCAGAAATGAGAACGGAAAAATCACGACAGACTCCACAGAAATACAAAGAATTATTAAAGACTACTATGAAAACCTATATGGCAACAAGCTGGAAAACTTAGAAGAAATGGACAACTTCCTAGAAATATACAACCTTCCAAGACTGACCAAGGAAGAAACACAAAAGTTAAACCAATTACGAGCAAAGAAATTGAAACGGTAATCAAAAAACTACCCAAGAACAAAACACCCGGGCCGGACGGATTTACCTTGGAATTTTATCAGACACACAGAGAAGACATAATAGCCATTCTCCTTAAAGTTTTCCAAAAAATAGAAGAGGAGGGAATACTCCCAAACTCATTCTATGAAGCCAACATCACCCTAATACCAAAACCAGGCAAAGACCCCACCAAAAAAGAAAATTACAGACCAATATCCCTGATGAATGTAGATGCAAAAATACTCAATAAAATATTAGCAATCCGAATTCAAAAATATATCAAAAGCATCATACACCATGACCAAGTGGGATGCATCACAGGGATGGAAGGATGGTACAACATTCGAAAATCCATCATTATCCACCACATCAACAAAAAGAAAGAGAAAAACCACATGATCATCTCCATAGATGCTGAAAAAGCATTTGACAAAATTCAACATCCATTCATGATAAAAACTCTCAGCAGAGAAATGTGGTAGCCACATATAAATCAAGTATAAAAACCAAATGAGTATTCATATTTGAACTGACTGTTTAGAGTTCATAATGCATGAGCAAAACCGAAAGTTTCTGTGATGACTGCCCTTGTACTGTTCACTATGTAACTTATTCATTATGTAAGAATTTGTTCTCCATGTAAGAACTTGTTTGTTATGCCTCAGAAGATTGGAGACTGACCAAAATTAGGCTTGGGGTGGATTAATGATTGTGCATTGAGCACTGACTCCCCTATACAGAATTTTATTGTCGTTAACAACCATTTGATCAATAAATATGAGAGATGCCCTCACAAAAAAAAAAAAAAAAAAGACAGACTTCCAATGGTAAAATAAATAAGTAACCGGGATGTAATGTGTAGCATAAGGAATTAGTCAAGATATTGTAACAGCTTGGTAGGGTGATAGCTGGAACCTAGAATTATGTATATAAATGTTCTACCACTGTGTTGTACACTTGAAACTAATGTAATGTAATACTGTGCGTCAACTACCCTTCAATAAAAAATAATTATTTTTAAAAAAAAAAAACAACTCTCAGCAAAATGGGAATAGAGGGCAAGTACCTCAACATAATAAAGACCATGTATGATAAACCCACAGCCAACATCATAATGAACAGTGAGAAGCTGAAAGCTTTTCCTCTCAGATGGGGAACAAGACAGGGATGCCCACTCTCCCGACTGTTATTTAACATAGGACTGGAGTTCCTAGCCACGGCAATCAGACAAAACAAAGAAATACAAGGAATCCAGATTGGTAAAGAAGAATTCAAACTGTCACTATTTGCAGATGACATGGTATTGTATATAAAAATCCCTAAGACTCCACTGCAAAACTACTAGAACTGATATCGGAATATAGCAAATTTGCAGGATACAAAATTAACACACAGAAATCTGTGGCTTTACTATACACTAACAATGAACCAATAGAAAGAGAAATCAGGAAAACAATTCCATTCACAATTGCACCAAAAAGAATAAAATACCTAGGAAAAAACCTAACAAAGAAGTGAAAGACCTATACCCTGAAAACTACAAGAAACTCTTCAGATAAATTAAAGGGGACACGAACGAATGGAAACTCATCCCATGCTCGTGGCTAGGAAGAATTAATATCATCAAAATGGCCATGCTGCCCAAAGCAAGATACAGATTTGATGCAATCCCTATCAAATTACCAGCAACATTCTTCAACGAACTAGAACAAATAGTTCAAAAATTCACATGGAAACACCAAAGACCCCGACTAGCCAAAGCAATCCTGAGAAAGAAGAATAAAGTAGGGGGGAATCTCACCCCTCAACTTCAAGCTCTACTACAAAGTCATAGTAATCAAGACAATTTGGTACTGGCACAAGAACAGAGCCACAGACCAGTGGAACAGATGAGAGACTCCAGACATTAACCCAAGCATATATGGTCAATTAATATTTGATAAAGGAGCCATGGATATACAATGGTGAAATGACAGTCTCTTCAACAGATGGTGCTGGCAAAACTGGACAGCTACATGTAAGAGAATGAAACTGGATCACTGTCTAACCCCATACATAAAAGTAAATTCAAAATGGATCAAAGACCTGAATGTAAGTCATGAAAACATAAAACTCTTAGAAAAAAACATAGGCAAAAACCTCTTAGACATAAACATGAGTGACCTCTTCTTGAACATATCTCCCCGGGCAAGGAAAACAACAGCAAACATGAACAAGTGGGACTATATTAAGCTGAAAAGCTTCTGGACAGCAAAAGACACCATCAATAGAACAAAAAGGTATCCTACAATATGGGAGAATATATTTGTAAATGACAGATCCGATAAAGGATTGACGTCCAAAATATATAAAGAGCTCACCCACCTCAACAAACAAAAAAACAAATAATCCAATTAAAAAATGGGCAGAGGAACTGAACAGACCGTTCTCCCAAAAAACAAACACAGATGACCAACAGACACATGAAAAGACGCTCCACATCGCTTGTCATCAGAGAAATGGAAATTAAAACCACAATGAGGTATCACCTCACACCAGTAAGGATGGCTACCATCCAAAAGACAAACAACAACAAATGTTGGCGAGGTTGTGGAGAAAGGGGAACCCACCTACACTGCTGGTGGGAATGTAAATTAGTTCACCAATGTGGAAAGCAGTATGGCGGTTCCTCAAAATGCTCAAAATAGACTTACCATTTGACCCAGGAATTCCACTCCTAGGAATTTACCCTAAAATGCAGCACTCAAGTTTGAAAAAGACAGATACACCCCTATGTTTATCGCAGCACTATTTACAATAGCCAAGAATTGGAAGCAACCTAAGTGTCCATCAGTAGATGAATGGTTAAACAAGAAGTGGTACATATACACAATGGAATATTACTCAGCCATAAGAAGAAAACAAATCCTACCATTTGCAGCAACATGGATGGAACTGGAGGGTATTATGCTCAGTGAAATAAGCCAAGCGGAGAAAGAGAAATACCAAATGATTTCACTCATCTGTGAAGTATGAGAACAAAGGAAAAACTGAAGGAACAAAACAGCAGCGGAATCACAGAATCCAAGAATGGACTAACAGGTACCAAAGGGAAAGGGACTGGGGAGGATGGGTGGGTAGGGAGGGATAAGGGGGGGGAAGAAGAAGGGCGGTATTAAGATTAGCATGCATGGGGAGTGGAGGGAGAAAGGGGTGGGCTGTACAACACACAGAAGACAAGTAGTGATTCTACAACATTTTGCTATGCTGATGGACAGTGACTGTAAAATGGTTTATAGGGTTGACCTGACATAGGGGAGAGCCTAGTAAACATAATGTTCTTCATGTAGTTGTAGATTAATGATAACAAAAAAAGAAAGAAAATGGGGATTACTCCCTGTTAGGATAAAACTAACTGCAAATCACCGATTAATGCATGCTTTAAATACCCTTAATTTTGATCATTTAAAGGGTGTCAGATGATCAGCTATGGAAGTACATTTTTCTGATAATATTCCTTTCTCTTTAAAAAAAAAAAAGCAGTTCCTGTGTGGTGATGTCCAGTAAGTTCTTCGCAATGGTATAAAGGGCATATCAAAGTGTGGGGAAAGGGTTTGTTTGTGTTTATACAGAGGATCAAAGTCTAATTTGGCTACCCAGAAAACGAATTAAGGTACGATATGAAGAACTTCCAACATCAATATTCTCTGCAAGAGTCATTCCAGAAGATGATCATCAAAAAACTTCAACAAAGATCCTGGTGCTGTTGCAGTTGTAGCTGCATTCATCCCACCGGTTCCTGGACTTGCCATTGGAATGAAGAAGGAGATATCTAAGCTGGCCTGTGCATGCAGTAAAGCATCAAATTTGACTGGATCTATACGGTCAGAACTCAACCAAGAATTAGGAGAAGTGCAAGTTGCAGCGCTCCAAAATCTTGCGACTATATACTATCTACTGTTAAAAGAACATATGGGATGTGAACAGTTCCCAGGAATGTGTTGGTTCAATTTGTCTGATTTGTCTCAAAATATTCAAATTCTGTTATACAATATCCATCATATCATTGATAAGTTGTCACAAATGCCTAGGGTGCCTAACTGGTTTTCTTGGTTTCACTGGATATGGCTGCTAATTGTAGGTCTGCTTTGGTTATGTAGCTGTATTCCTATTATGTTAATGTGTGCACACAATTTAATTAGTAATTTAAAACCTATACATGCTTCTGTTACACTACAAGAAGATATGTCAAAGAAATAATCAATCTTCCCATGTTTTCTTCCGCCTGCTACTTCTATAGCTTCTCTTCTTCCTTCATAATTACAACCCCTAAGTAGAATTCGTGCCTCATATCGAAATTACCGAGTATCACAATTCCTCCAAGTGGTAAAGATACCTCAAGATAAATGCGGGGCATAGAAGCCACAGGGCATAAATTTGCAAAAAAGTAAAAATACAACCTTTTCACACAATATTGCTTCTCTCTCACTTGCCAACTTTACATTTCCCTGTATGGCCCCGGAAGATGACTGGTTAGCCAGATACGGGTAAGATTCCTCAAGGAAGGAACAACCTAAGACAGGCACAGTCGCAGGGGGGCCATCAGGTGAGATATTGGGGATCAACAGAGGTGAGGCTTAGAACCTCACCCCCCCCTGTTTTGAGAGAAATCTTCTGCATCCATGGATGTTTTGTTGCCCTTGTCTAACTTGGATTAATACCTCATCTACAGGCACACACGTGATCATCTACATTTGCCCTCTTACAGCACTAAACTATGTTTTCTACCTTTATCTTGCATCTACCTATCACTTCAGCATTTTATTAAAAATAATAATAATAATAATAAGGGAGAAATGTGGGATTCACATATAAATCAAGTATAAAAATCAAACGAATATTCATATTTGACCTGATTGTTTATAGTTCATAATGCGTGATCAAAACCGAAAGTTCCTGTGATGACTGCCCTTGTACTGTTCACCATGTAAGAACTTATTCACTATGTAAGAATTTGTTCACCATGTTAGAACTTGTTCATTATGCTTCAGAAGATTGCAGACTGATGAGAATTAGGATTGGGGTGGATTAATGAGTGTGTAGAATGATATTGTTGTTAAAAACCATTTGATCAATAAATATGAGAGATGCCCTCTCAAAAAAAAAAAAACAGAAACAGACTCATAAACACGTGCAGCAGACTGATGGCTGCCCTGGGGGAGGTGGGGAACAATATTAACAAAGACACAGAGGTTGGATTTTTTAGATTAATGACAACTCTGAAAGTTATGCTTATTTGAAGGTCTCATCATGTTAGCCACAACTACAATCTCTTAGAAGTTGAACAAATTAAATGGAAGAAAGAGAATTACAATTGCAGGTGAAAGAAGTTTTAGACTGATGGAAAGAACTTTTAGAATTCACAAATATGAGAAAGTGGTTGATTAAACCAAGTGGGATGTTTAAGAAATTCTATGTTGAGTATAATTTTAATTACTGAAGAGACCATGAAGAAGTAATTATATAACAATAAGAAAGAAAAGAAAGACAATCCTCTAGTCCAAATTGTTACATCGGAATAACCTTTTCCATTTTATTACAATCTGTTTATGTAAGTACAATTTGTTACATTGATTTAACAACTGGAAAAACAATGTTGTTTGTTCCACTGCATGTATTGTAGTTAGGCGCCAGGACTAGGAGGGGTAGTATCTAAACATGAATTTGTCAACAAAATGAAAAGGCAAACCTGCCAAGTGGGAGGAATTATTTGCAAATCCTGTATCTGATAAGGGGCTAAGACCCAAAATACAGAGAGAACTCCTGTGACTCAATAGCAACTCAGAACTCAAAAGCGATCTGAAATGGGCAGAGATTCTCAATATTTTTCCAGAGACACACAGGGAGCTGGTGTTCCACGTTGTTCACACCCAGCCGGCCAGAAGGCAGCAGAGGAAGAGCACGCCCTCCCTGTAAGAAAGTATCTCCGAAATTGCATATACCGCTTACCCTTTCATTCAGAACCTAACCACACTTACTCTTAGATCACAGAGACAGGAAAATGGCTTTTGAGTTTGGATGGCATCTACTCAACAAAATTTAAAATCACAAATTGTATCACCATAGGAAAAGGGAAGAAAGGACATCAAGAAATAACACATAGTTTCTTCCTCAGAAGGTTAATATTCTGTTGCAATAGGTTAGGCTGTGAGTAATTGGTGGGGAAATTATCAGATGAAATTGCCAGTAAAGTTTCTGGATACACATGGAGAAAGTTCATTTTTCTGATTTTCTCACTACTACTATTTTAAGTGGATATTTCCAAATATTCCTGTGTTAACTATAAATGGAAACTGTTAGCCACCTAAATAGTAACCTTACTTTCAAGGGATAGGAAATGAAAGGGGAAGTATCAGAGTCTAGGCAAAAAGAATTCCTTCTCAAACTTCAAGTTACTTGTTTTCTTGCCTCTTACCTACAGGCTAAAATGTTAAATACGTGAGGTACTTTTCTTAGACTGTCTCTTCAGTGCCAAGTTCAGTGTTAACTCTAATAGATTCTGTGAAAAGCATCTCTTCGACTCTCCGGAGGCATGCTTGGGAGATCCTGGTCTGTAGAACTACTTATGGAAAGTCCTAAATGTGGTTAACAGAAGCCAAAGACCAAGATGAGAATACTGTGGATAAAATGAGAGTTCCGGTGGCCAGGATTCTCACCTGGCCCTGGTTGACTAGCTCACTGCACACCTGTGGGCAATACATGGCTGTTGACTCTATATAAAGAGCTCTGCCCAGTGCTCTGGGCGCAACATGGTGGCAGGGCTGCAAGGCTGCAGGAGAGCAGAGCAGAGGCTGGAGTGGTGGCAGCACCGAGGACAGAGGCCCAGAGGACAGCTGTGCAGGACAACTGTGCAGAGAGGCCCAGAGTTCGGCTGTGTGGGATGGCCGTGTGGGATGGCTGTGCAGGCAGAGAGGCCCAGAGGATGGTCATCTGGACAGATGGGCCCAGACACAAGGGGAGAGACCAGCTTGCTGCATGCAGACTTGCTCTAAGTGAATGGGATTTTAGTGACTGACCTGCCACCTGGAAATAAAGTTGGGTATCTCCCTTTCACCCCAAGAATGTTTTGCTGTCATTTTCTTTGGTCACACTGAATCCATAGCGAACTTGCCTGGGGCTGAAACCCATTGGCAAGACAATACTTAAGGTGATTCGTCATCTGAGATAATGGCACCCAAGAATGGGAACGACTGGCTGCCACCAGAGCTCAATTTTGAACAAAAATAAGTCACCATGTGTGAGACAGACCTAGGCATAGAAGCATACAGGGACTTGTGTGCTGATACTGTTATCAGTTAATAAGCTCCAAGTACATGTCTGGTTCAGACCACAAAAATAACTCTGTTTCAAGTGGTATCTTTAAAAAACATTCAACATGAATCCATTTCCTTCAACAGTTTTAGATTTGTTTTAAGTAATTTTTAAAAAGTACAAAGAAGAGTAATGGAGGGATCTGGCAGAGGGTAGTTGAGCCAAGTGAATGAAGTTGCATCAGCTGTGATGAGACAAATTGGTACCATGTGCCTGATGTTTTCCAAAGGACACATAATCTCTTCAATGATATTGACCAGAAAAACACATAAATCATAATCTAAATCTAATCATGAAAAACATCAGTTTTATTCAAACATCAAGACACACAGAGCACCTATATCCCATAATCTCTAAAAATTCATATAAGTAAACTGTCTTTAGCATACCAGAGAGCCTGTCCCTTCTAATTCGTCTTATTTTTTCAGAAATTTCTGGTTATTCTGGGCCATTAATGCCATCCTATTTAGATGTGCATTTTCTTTATCCTGTTCTTCATGGAACTGATGGAGCATCCGGATGGGACCTAAAGACTACATATTCTCCTTCTCCCCTGAAACCCCAGCAGCCTGTACCCCCCTTCATCCCACATAGGGGTCTCGGATATCAGCGCCTTCCCGACTTGATTTGCCACAAAGGGGACATTTTCAGTGGTGGCAAGTCATTAATCAAAGGCGGGCGTTGCTCAAGGCACATGGTGAAAATGGAGAGAAGGCTCTGGGATGCAGGGGAGAAGTGTTCTAAAGAACGAACCTTGTCTGACAAAAGAGGAGCAGGGGGAAAAGTAGCTGAAATCACACTTGTTAGGCAGGCACACCAGAGACACCGAAGTAAATGTTGACACATTCTGAAACCGCGGCACCTCAGGAGGGAAAGAGGGCAGAGCCCTGGCACAGGACATGTCCTTTACCTGAGAACCTGCCATTTCTTCCTCTTCTTTAGCTGAGTTTCCTCCTCGGGTAAGACTATGAGGAGGAGTCACCTATGCTTCTTGAGAATATGACTTCAAAGCCTTGGGCACAGACCCTCCACCGGCCACCACCACACCCACAGGCAGATGGGACTTGAAACCCAGAGAAGTCCACCTTTGTCTTCTGTCTCTGGAGAGATTCAAGAACAATGAGCTGCAATGAAGCGACCAAACTTGGGGTTTCTCCTCCGTCTCAGGGGCTCTCTCCGTCCAGAGACGCCCTAACGCGCTGCTGCGGCTGACCCGCCCGGCTGCCTGAACCGCCCCGGTTACCTCCCCCGCAGCCAAAGGCCGGGCTCGACTCCCACGGTCATCTCGGGAGCCCCCATCCTTGGCCCTGGCCTCACCTGGAATCACCTGGGGCACTTAATGAACACCACGCTGGTGCTCACGCCCTGCCCGAGAGTCTCTGGGAGGAGGGCACGGCGATGGCAGTTCTCAGAACTCCACGTGTGATCCTGACTGGGAGTCCGAGATGAAAGCTACTCATCTAAGCCTTGCTTCTCAAGCCTTAATGGCCGTAAAAATAATTCAGATGGATGTTCACTAGATTTACTGTGATTATTCTGAAACATATGCAAATATCGAATCATTATGTTGTGTACCTGAAACAAATACAATGTTATACGTCAATTATGTCTCAATAAAAATATCACTTGGAGATCAAAAAATAAAAATACACAGATTATAATTAGAATCAAGTCCTCTCTGGACCTCTCAACGGCAGCCTAGAATGTGACCGGGATTATTTGAACTATATGACTTTTCTAGACAGGAAAAATGAAGGAGAATAACACTTCGAAGAGATCCTAACTTATTATTTATTTCCTCTCCTCAAGGTCTATGTTACATTTCAAGGAGAGGAGCTATTCCTTAAAAAAATAAAATAATAAAAGAAAAAAATGAACGTGGCTAATATGAGAAAAGACCTCTTAAATTACTACAGGATATTTAGGCAGCAGTAGCCACCCTGTTTACAGAATTTCCCGGGGCAAGAGCAGAGACAGAAAGGTGGGGGTGCAGCGTTACGCGAGGCTCTTATGTGAGCTGCGCAACAGATGAGAAGCCCATCTGAGATCACTAGTGCGTCCCCTGAGTGTAAGTGTTGAAAGAAGATCCAACCTAATACGTACGCCCCTTTGATGGCGCAAATTGAATATTTTTCAAAAACAAGAATCCAAGCATTTAAATATGATGAAACATTCCAATACCTACTACATGGGAAATTTCCACTGCAAGGCTTTAGAGTGCTGGTCCCTACTGCCCGGATGCTTCCAGAGGCACCAGGGTGCGGTGAGCCAGTGAAACACACCACCGAGGCTTTGAAACATGCATTTTTCTTCCATATGTTTTAATTGCATACCGGTACCATCACTGATGACTAAAGAAAGGCATTACTTTTCAGTGTGAAGGTCAAATTTAGATTTTTTTAAAATCTCCTTTCTTTTTGGTCTCATTTCATTTTATTTTACATTATCTTATGACAGGAACATGAAACAAAAGGAAAAGGAAGTTTACACACATTTTGTTTTAAGTTACAGTTTAAATGAGCATCATGCAGGAGTGTTTTATTTAATTCGTTGGGTTGATACCTTTCTGGTTTCCTGAAATATAATACCCATTAATCCTTGTTTGCAGACACCTTGGAATATTTATTGAATAATACAATACAGATTCTAAAACGTAATCTTCTTTTATGAATACTGGCACAATTTCACCCAGCTCTGCAGAAGATTTAAGAAAAATGGCAGGGCAAGATCAGACACACCTCCAGCAAGACATAACTTTACTCTTGGCTGACCTTTAAGCAAACGCAATGGTTATGTAACCAAGTAAGCTAAAAACTGAACAGGAAAAGTCACAGAGCTAGGAATGAACTACAAACTCACACTATTTGTTAAACTGAGATTTTTATTATGTTGCTCAAAGAAACACTGAAGTTTTCCAATTGGAAAAATGTGACTGATATTTTATCTTTGCTATCTGGATGTATGCATAAATATTTCAGTATTTGAAAGAAGTTATTTAGGAGTCAACTGCAAAATGCACTGGAGAATTTTGTGATGTTAAGCAGTATTACTGGTTGACCAAATGAAATTTTTGAATGAACTGCATTCTCTCTTCATGTAAATATTGCTCATAATTAATGTTTACAATGATTGTTCCTGAAGCATACATCCTTGACATTGTTCTTAAACAGATTTATCTTTGTAAAGTTTTAAGTACAGCCTTGTCAAGGGGCAGAAGAATAATTTGTTAAAGTCCTCATAATCAGAGTACCTTTAAATTTTTGACAGAATGGAATCACCTAGTATATTTTCTATTTCATCTGCAGTAGAATCTTTAATATATCTGTAAGTACTTTTAAAATCATTTAAACAATGAAGCTATAATGTGAATTGCTGTATACGAAAAGAAAGTTGGAGAGAAAATTGCATTAAAAATGTATGAATTGGAGAACATGTTAGGTGCTGTGTATTCACAGATGAGCAGGACACAGACTGCTTACCGTCTTGTGAATGAGATGCAGACAGAAGATAAACAATTGAGATACGGTGGCCCAGTAGTTTAACAAGGAAAATCATATCCAAGTACCTTGCAGGGGCACCTAAATGAGTCTTGGCAGAGGAAGGGTCACTGCAGAAGAACTCTCTTCTAAGGAGCAACAGCTAGCCAAAGAGAGTATAACTCATTGTAAATGTACAGGACGTTTGGTGTGGCTAGAGGAAGGGACATCGGAAGCTGAAGGATGAGGCTGAAGAAGGAGCAGATGTGGACATCCCTGGGGCCATGTAAGGAGCTTACAACTTCTTCTAAAGGAACAAAAAGAAAAACCAACCACCTCACCAGAGCGTTTTAAACAGCTGACTGATGTGGCTGCGTTAGCTCTTCAGGATGACCCTTCTGGTTGCATTTGGATGATGAATGGAAGGAATGCAAGCCAAAATCTAGGAGAGGATCAGCATCGGGAGCTCTGTTAGTCAGTTTTCCAGAGAAACAGAACCACTAGGGCATCTGGATTTACATGAGAGGACGTTTACTATAGGAGTCGGTTCCTGCAGTTAGAGGGGGCCGAGAAGCCCCCTAGCCTGCCGCCTGCAGGCCGGGGAACCAGAAGAGCCAGTGGTGTGATTCAGTCTGAGACTGGACCCGAGACCCCAGGGAACCAATGATGTTACATCCAATCAGAGGCCCGACGCCCCAGAGGTGCAGGGGTCATGGTAAGGTGTCCCAGCTCAACACAAAGTGAGAGGGAGGGAGAGAGAGGGGGAGAATTCGCCCCTCCTTCACCTTTTTTTGGTCTGTTTGGGCCCTGAATGGAGTGGATGAGGGGAGGTCTCGCCCCTTAGTCTACTGAATCAAACGCTAGTCTCTTCCAGAAACATTCTCACAGACACACCCAGAAATGTTTCACCATCTTTCTGGGCTCTCCATCCAATCAAGTTACACAGCGTCAATCACCACAGGAGCCTATAGCATTAGCCCAGGGAGCGGTTATAACAGCACCGAGGAAGGAGGGAGAAGGTGGATTCGGAGACACTTAGAACATATTGGGCTGACTGTGCTCAGTACAGGAAAGAAAACAGGCCATTGCATTCGCTGAGACAGGTACACGGAAATAGGACTAGGTGGGGGCAAGGAAGAAGAAAAAGGTCACGTTAGACATGCCACCTTTCCTTTGCAAAGTTTGGATGTGGATGTCAATTAAGCAACTGGATACATGGGAAAATCTGGACAGTCATTAGGGAGTTTTGAAATATAAACAAGATTTAAACATTGCCATCTTTCCAAATATACATACACAACTCAAAGAAGACCACAATCTAAACGCATTACATATAAAGATTTTACTAAAGTGAAAAGAGTCTAATCAGGAGGGTAAACAACTGGGAGAGGAATTGGAAGATAACCTATGAAAAATTGTTTTTTAAAAAAAGGAATACAGGAGGATTAGACTGTAAATGAAACATGTCAGAGGGCTAGGTTCAAAATTTGTCTTTTATTAAAGACACAGACCTAGCCACTGCTCTGATGTTGCTCTTGTGTTTCATTTTTCTGTTTGTTTCTGTCTGCGGAGTCTGTTGGTCTTGGTAAGATCACTCAGCTCTCACAGCACCGCAAGGCGATCTGTACTAAAAAGCTGCTGTGACTACCTGTTTCCCGTGGAGGAAAAAATCCATAAATTGCAGCTCAGGTTATTTGCCAGTTATGTAGTTTAAAATTTCTTTGGCAGATAGGATTAAAGTGTGAGAATTGATCCTGAACTCCAGCTGAGGGACTTGTGAAATTATAAGGATAATATATTCACTACGGCATCTCCTGCTGCCCAATTTAAAGGTGCTGGGTAGGAGGTCAGTGGAAAGGGAAGGCAGTTACACGGCACTATTTGAAATATTTTAAATAAATGTTTTGGAAGAGACTGCTGCATTATGTTAAGGAATGAATTTTTTTTTTTTTTTTTTTTGCTAAGCGGAATCTTTATCCAATCATTTGACTTACAAATGAGATTTCACTTAGACTCTTGAGTCTTCCGGTCAACCCAGTTTCCAGCAGAGCATTCCTTTCCATATGGTATAATTGTAATGCCTGGTTTAACCTCATTTTCCAAATGAGTAATAAGAAAGGCTTTATTTTTTTCTTCATACTTTCCCCTCAACAAAACTTTCTGTTGTCTCATCATTCTCAGAGAGAGGAACTTGCTGACCACATTCCGCAGGAATCCTTAACCACGTTGTGGGCTTATCTGCTGCTCCAAAGCAGGGCTGAGCCTCTTACAGATCCCCGGGTTGTCACACTGTAAGTTGGCTGTGTGATCCAAAACAAAACAAGACAGCTGAATCTCTGGGTTTTCCTTTGGAACGACCAGGTTACCTGAAATCAAATGGTTAATTAAGTAGGCACAAAAGCCAAAGTTGCTTGATCAATTTGTTCCAGAAGGGTTTTAGGTATTTACAAACATGCATACAATGTAGCAAAATAAAACTTTCCAACTTGTAGTAAGAATGAAAGATAAAGAACATGAAGGAGGAAAGGAGGAAGGGAACAGGAATGAAGGCAGGATCCCAGATACAAGAGGTGGTATCCACTTGCAGAAGAGGAACTCAAAATGTGCTCTAAGCTTGTATCATCAAGGGGAAAATTACATTTAAATGCAAGGATGACGGTATCTATGAGGTAAAAAAATCAAGCGTTAGTGCAGAAGTCTGTAGCATTTTGATGTGCAATCTGAGTGTAAGAGAGGGGACACTTTATAAAGGAATGAACAATAAAGTCCCATCATTATAAGAGACATAGCAAGGAGCTGTGTCTAATGATGTCCCTTATAGAGGCAGGTGATGCAATGCCTGTGTTATAAGAGAAATCTCAGAAGCGGGAGAGAATTAGGTGTCAAATTACCAATATGAATCCTAGCCAGGAAAGGTTGAGAACCCCAAGTATATAACTATAGCTTGTTATTTATTGAAAAAAGATAGTAATAAAAGAAACACCATGTTGTGCAAGATGTATTAACAAGCAGGAATAGCCAAAGTTAATTATCCCAGAAATGCAACTGTGGCTGAGTGGAAAGGGCACTGGATTGGAGAGGAGCCTGCATCTGCCCTCTGGCACTGCGAGCTCCCAGCAGTGGGGTTCTGCGGGGCAGGTCATGGATGACCTATGCGGGCCCATATTTCACATCTGTAAAATGGTGTGAATGATACCAATTCATTAGGTTTACTGAAGATTCAGCAAAATATTGCACATAAAAAGCATTTCATTACACCATCTGAAATATTCTTTACATTATGTGAAAGATCTTTTAACTATATTTTGAAGATATATTTCAAGTATATTGTAAATTGTTTTATAACTGTCCCACATGATAATCTATTTTTATGTGAATTCACATAAGATCTAGTGCAAGATATTTTGTTATTATTACTAATAGTACCCACACTTTGAGCTCCTAGAATGTGAAAATCAATCTAGACAATGCCTGATGTGCTTTATGTTATGTAACCTTAAAAGATCATTTAGAAGCAAATATTATTACTCTACCTGTTTTTAAGTTGTGAAGTTAAAGAAAGAAAGATTCTGACCTGGGGTTAGAAATTGACATTTTTCAAAAGAGGAGAGGGCAAAACTAAAAGGAACTTTATGATGGAGGCAAAAAAAAGAAATATTTAAATACAGAAGATGTCAGTTACACAATAAAATAAGATCTTTTAAGTTTTTGGTATTTATTGGTATCAGGTATGTAATTCCTTTACAAGAACATATTTGAAGACCAATTTTTGAAAAAGATATGTTTGGGATCTGGTAAAAGTTTTCAGGTGCTTTGTGTAGAGCATCCCAATCTTTAATGTTCAAATCCCAGGTAGCCAGGCATGCCTCCCGGTCTGATGTCCACCCAGGGAGCAGAGGTGCTTCTGGGATGTGTGCACATCAAGACCCTCCAGGCACTGATCTGAGCTTTAGGGTGTCAGTGCAAATCATCATGTCAGTTCCTAAATGGTCATTTTGCTGTTGAGTATGTTTTGGGAAGAATCCTTTATTTCCTTTCAAATTAGAAAGTTAGTTTTTAAATGATCCCAAATAAAGACTAATGTTTAGATAAACTCACAACTAGTTATTAGAACAGATGCAATTCGCTTTGCTCATTTTTGGTCAAACTGCATATTACAAGAAAGGAGAAAAGCAGAAATAAAGACCTACCTTGCTTTCCATCTAGGGGTTATGAAATCCAAGTGGACAACAAAATAGAATTATTGAATAATAAAAAGCACTAAAAATATTAAGAAAGTGCTAAGACATTATGTTACTCAGAACAGCAAGTATGCATGTAAGATTCTAGCAGGCCAGAGTACCTGTGTTAGCTCACTAGGGCTTCCATAGCGAGGTGCCACAGCCTTACACAACAGATACCGAATTTCACACAGTTCTGGAGGTCTACCTCAAGATTGTGTTGGGGTTGGTTTCTTCTGAAGACTCTGCTTTTGGGGACAGATGGCCATCTTCTCCCTGTGTTTAGATGGTCTTCCCTCTGTGCCACTGGTATCCTAATTCCTTTTCATATAAGGTCATGAGTCATGTTGGGCTAGGGCTCACCCTCATTTCAACTTACTGGCCTTTGGAAAAACACTGTTTTTAAATACAGCCACATTCTGAGGTGCTGGAGACTTCAAATACAAATTTGGGAAAGGGGCACAAAAAACAGCCCATAACATTAACATAGTGTAAGCACAGAGAAAGAATAACAATGTATGGCCTAAATATTTTTCAATAAATAATAAGAATAGCAGTGTAAATAGCAGATAGTGAACATACATCATAATAATTTAATATTTTTTATTGATTCCTGATCTTAAAGTGCCTGAAGAGTATCAATTTGCTTCTGTGTTATAGTTGTAAAAGCCGAATACTGGAAACTGGTTCTGTATTCCTCCCAACATCACCCCACCATCC
The DNA here is from genome assembly GCF_030020395.1 of Manis pentadactyla. Lineage (NCBI taxonomy): Eukaryota > Metazoa > Chordata > Mammalia > Pholidota > Manidae > Manis > Manis pentadactyla. The sequence goes on from NC_080033.1 coordinate 17,177,290, forward strand.
TTATGTGTTTATTGCTAGGAGCTAAGAATCTAAAGGGAAAGAATGTACAGACCCTAGGGACTTAATATCTAGTTGCAGCAACAGCGTGGATGTTTAAAAGAGAAAGAAAAATAAATAACAATACAAATTTGCATGTCCTAAATTCCAAATGGAAGATGATCTGTCTTCTTGATTCTGAGGTCACAGCAGCCAGCTCTGTGTTGATTTCTAAAGGATTCTAGGAGAAAACCAACATTATTTCTATTAATTATATAGATAATTAGTGGAACAGAATTTCCGAAGAAGGAACAACAGTGATACAGCTGTTGAACGCTCCTGGTTGCAAGCTGCTTACTCTTTCGTTGCTTTTGAGTGAGGGAGAAATAGAATGTTAAAAAAATCCCCACATTATTTAAAAGTTCCATCATTTGGGGTCCATTCAATTGAAGTTTTGCTATATTACATAAATGATAGAGGAAGAGATTTTTTTCGTATTTAGTTGATGTGAATTCAGTAAACAAAGTAAATACAACCCAAGAGAAAGCAGGGTTGAATTATTTTGACTGTCTGAATCAGCTTTAATGTCTTTTTAGTGGAATGAAGATTTGGCCTAAGTCAGTCCCCTGTTCCACTGTCAAAAGGGGGAGTAAAAGGGAGGAAAAATGTTGGTTATGTTCTATGTGTACAAACTTTTACAGAAGTTTCTGATGAGGAGATTAAAAAAATACCAAAATATTTTACAATGGCCAAAATACTAGAGTATTTGATTTTGTGGGTAGAAGAACTTGGCACTGAAGTTAACAGATTCTTGTTAGCATTTTAGTATATTAAATGCAGATAATGTGTTCGTTTTAAGCAGGTAGAGAGTCTGCTAAAAGAAGAGGTTGGAGAAGCAGTGTAGTTTCAATGGTTAAATATCTACACTCTAAATCAAAGCGCTTAGACATGAAACCCCTAACTTACTACTTCCATGTCCTCAGGCAAATTACTTTTTCTATCTCAGCCTTAGTTTTCTCATCTTTAAAAGGGGATAATAATGGTATCTGTCTCATAAAATAACAATGAAGATTTTAGTTAGAGAATACATGAGGAAAATACCTAGCACAAAATCAACAATAAATGTGACCTATTAATGGTGGCCAATAATTAAGAACGTATTTTACATTTACTTAGTTTCTAAATAATGGTTTTCAATATCATCAGCACATTAAAATCATCTGAGGATTTTTTTCTTTAATTCTACTGACTTTACCCTTAGAGATTTTGATTACATTAGTGTTGGGTGAGACCCGGACATCTGTGAGTTTTAAATGTTCCCTCAAGTAATTCTAACATTCAGCCAGAGTTGGAGAGATCTGATGCAGGTAACCCACACAGATGTGTAGCACTGGAGAGCTCGGTGAGTATCTGGCCAGTCCTAGAGGAACTCTCCCCAACTGTATTCTGCATAATACTGGCCCCTCAAAGGCTCCCTCCCACAATCAAAAGTAACTCAGAAGGGATGGATGCAGAGTGATGACGAATGTATTTCCGGAAGATTCATCTCTCACACTAGCCTTCTAAAAGTCTGAATAGTCCTGCTTTCAGTAAATTTGTTTACTACTGATGAACCCAGATTTCCCCCCAATTTTATGTAATAAGGAAACAGTCCCCTAAGGAATACTTAACTTACTGCTGTACAGCATAGTTTGCCAACTATCACTCCTATTTGCTACAATATCAATCAATTAATAATTGTGTCAATAGTATGACATACATTATGAACATCTGCTAGTTCCAGGCCCTGTTCTAGGTAGTCCTAGGAATTTAAAACTCAAAGGCACAGGGTTTGCCCACTGGGATCACCTGTGGAGTCTTCCCTTTAAATTACAGGTGCCTCAACTTCACAGCAGACCTCCTCTTCTGGGAGAGCGGCCCTGCTGAGAGGTGGTCCTTCACCTGCCGCTGAGATTCCAATCATGAGCCGGATTTGGGAGTCACTGAGGCGTAACCGAGCCTTTCATCCTAAACCACTCCAGTTCCAAGCTGTTCTGCAACTATCAATGAAGAAAACAAAGCTGGCAAGAGAAACTATGGACCAACTCTAAAAAAGAAAGGCTACAAAAAAGGATAGATAAGAAAGGGGAAGTAGACCCCCACCGAGGAAACGCAGGGGAGCTGGGGAGGGAGCAGAAAAAGAGGTGCGCTTTGGGTCCAACATGGGCTGAGGGGGAACAGCGCTCTCACCTTTATCAGAGAATAACAAACACCTCCTGCCTCTTAAAGATACTGGGATGAATGGAAGAGGAGGGAGACTGTGCAGGAGGAATGAAGTGATTGCAAACTTGCGAACTGAATGGTTTAAGACGACGGACTTCAAACTTGTTCTGACGGCAGAGGAGTTTAGGGATCATCTTGTTCGTGAGGAACCGTATGAAATACTGACGTGATAGACTTAGAATATATACACACACTTCTTTTTTCTAAGTCAGATACTACCATTTCCTAGTGGAAGCAGATGATGGGGTGTAAGATAAATATAAAGGACGGGACTTCAGAGAATGTTACTGTGCTTCTTTGAATAGAACTCTGTTAAAGGTGGGATTTTGAAAACTGTATGATCTTGCTTACATTATGTAAAGGCTATTTTTAGAAACAGAGAGTAGAACGGTGGTTTCTAGGGACTGAGGGATAGGGTTTATGGGGAGATACTGGCTAAGGGTACAAGCTTCCAGTTATAAGAGGAATATGTTCTGGAAATCTAATGTACAGCATGTTGATTATAGTTAACAATACCATATTATATCCCTGAAAAGTTGCTGAGAGAGTAGAGCTTGAGTGTTCTCACTGCCAAAAAATAAAATGGTGAATATATGAAGTGATGGATGTGTTAACTAACATTGTTGTGGAAATCATTTCACAATACATATGTGTATGAAATCATCACTTTGTACACCTTATAGTTACATTATATTACATATCAATTATATCTCAATGAAGCTGGGAAAAATAGGTGGGGTTTCTTGGGTGCCCCTTTTCCATTCTGGGGATTCCTAAAGCGATTTTTACTTTCAGGTAATATATGTAACTGTATCTCAGATTAAAACATAGAAACTTCATCTTGTTGTTGGAATTTTGTGGGAAAAAAATGTGCCCACTGTCCAAATATTGGATGCATGGTTCTAAGAATACAACCTCAACATTAGAGACATATGGTAGATATAATATAGATTTTGGAATTTCTATTTTGGAGGAAGTATACCTCTGTTTAAGACTGGATCTTTTAAGAAGAAAGCCAGATTTATGTGATATTATATGTAATTTTCAAAATTCACTTAATGAAATTGTAAAATGAAACTTAATTTTAACTTCAATTTCGGTGGACAGAGTTTGGATAGAAAGAAGACATCAATGTCAGAGCTCCCAGATCGGTTCAGGGATGCTGCCCGTCCTCCTGCAGAAACGGAAGACCCGGGACGTGGCTGCCATCCCGCGGTTTGCAATCAAGCAGGCTTTGGGACCACGCAGGGGCTATTTCCTACCAGGAGACAAAGGATTTCCGGCAGCACTGTACCCGGGACAGGAGCAGAGACTTAAAGCCATAAGTAGATCATGGAATCCAAATGCTGCAGAAGCATTAGCCCTGAATGCTGAGAAATGACAGAGACTAAGTGAGGACCTATTGGGAGGATTCTCTGACCTGAAGTAATTGTGACTTGATTTCTTTGGAGGATTTTCCCTTCAACAAGTGTATAGAGAAGTGGATAGGGGCTGGGCTTTATAGCTGCAAATCAGTAAGAGGGCAGAAACGTTCCGTATCTGTGTTAATGACAAGCTTTTTGACGACAAGCTTTTTGTCAGCAAGCAGTAAAGCACAACTAAAAGGACAAATCATTTCTTTCAAAGTAGAAGCAGAAACCAGTTATAGCCAGGATTCATTAAGCAACCCTGAACTTGTTTGCAATGCAAAGCAATCTGTCCAGTTCTCTCTGTGGCTACGTTGGCCACACACCATAACCAAGTCTGAATGCTAGAGCTCAGGGTCACGATGCTGGGAAGAATCTGGCAGGCTGGAAGGGTGGCCCAATATCCGGTGGCTCAGGATAAGCTCATTCTCCAATCTTCATGTGGAATTCCCTACAGCTGGAGAGGTAGACCAGTTTTGCATGGAAAGCTGAAAGTCTAGATTGACCTTTCTTATGCAGGAGAGTATCTCATAAATTCCTATAAGCAACTGCTACTTGCCGCTAGCACTTAGCAGACCCAATTCTGAACAAAATAAGTATAATAATGACATGAACTGGGCATAGAAAAATATATTTTTCAATTGTTATTTGAGACACTAAGAGAGCTAAGTGAGAGGCACCAAGAAGCTGTGGGGACACAGAACATGTGAAGGAAACAAGACAGGATTTAGGAAACACTGCAGTGGGCTCTGAAGTAGGGTGCACTTCATGTTCCTGAAGAGAAGCAAATGGAGATCAAACTCTCTACTAGCCCTTTGGCTTGGGCCAAATATACTTTTGAGTTTGTATCTAGGTTATAGAAGACTTACTGAGTCCCATCTACTGTGGGCAAGCACCGGGCTAGGTAGATACTTCACATGTGTCACTCCCTTTCCTTTTCAGAACAACTTTATGAAGCAAAGAGATTCTCTCTGAATCTCTCCTCTTGCCTAGTGGCATAATCAGAATTTGAAACCAGGCTGGACCGACTCGATAGCATGTGTTATTTCCACTATACCAGGAAATCATGAGTCATTCTCTACTGATGTATGTTTTTTATTACATCTAACTAGGAGCAGACTTGCAGAAGCAGCTGACAGTAGTTATTAATTACTGTCAGAAGCAGCAGCTTAATAAAAATTATTACCATGTCTATTTGGTAAACATTATTATTCAGGTAAAAAATACTAAAAACCCCACTCAACAGGTCAATTCATTCAGCTACTTTGGCTGCATTTTGCTGCCCACTCACCTTGATTGGCTACCATGATAAAGTACTTTGCAAAAGAACTAAGCATTTCACAGGGCACATAAAACTTATTCCTGTCCAACTCACTTCCACTATTAATATGTACCATTACATTTTTTTCAGGACTAAATGCCTTTTCCAGGTTGTATAATGAAGCAATGAAACATTTAATACCAAAGTACATTTTTTCAAAAGCTGGAGTGGTTTCAAGGCTCCTGTTAAGGAAAAATATAGTCCTTTCAAAAGGTACCCATGGCCCACTCCTATGTACCGATGGGCTGGCTCTTTGCAAGAAAGTACATTTTGAGTTCTTCAACTTTTATAAAGGAATATTAATTCTGCACCAGGCATGTTTGATTAGTAAAGCTATGGATCTCCTTTCAGTTAATAACACAAAGAAATAGCTCATGAATTGACTTCCATTCTACGCTTGCATAAAACTCATTTGAGATTAAGTGTCCATCTCTCTAGATTCTCCAAGCCTCATCCTCTGATAATCTGCATTACCAGAAATCAATGTTCTTGGACTCTGTGCATACAGAGAACTGGGTTCATGTTCTAATCCTCCACTATATATATGTAAATATGGGACCTTCATAAAAGTGCTAACTCACCTTGAACCCAGTTTTACCACCAGCAAGAGAATTTTAGAAATCCAATTTAGTTCAGCAAACATCCTTAGAATAGCTGTTACATACCATGGTTTGCGCTGGAGTTAGGTATAAGACAAACTCATTCATTTATTGATCTAATTTATTTTGAGTATATACTGTATGTTAGGCATTGTCTTGAGGGATAAGGACAAATCTTTGAACAAGCTGACAACGTCCCCCTCCTGGGAGCTTGTATTTTAGCAAAGTGTTCAGAAAATAAATGAGGAAACCAAGAACTAATTCAATATAAATTCAAATAAGTGGTAGGAAATATGCAGAAAATAAAGCAGAATGAGCAAGTGAGGTTGTGGGAATACCGTTGCTTTAGAAATAGTAGTCAGGAAAGATTCCATCCAGGACATGAACATTTATTTGACAGAGGTAGGAAAGGTAAGACAAGATCATCAAGAAATCTCTGAATCAATGCGGGGAACAGAGGAACAAATACAATGTCAGTTAAGTGCTAGTGTAGACATGCACAGAGATTTTCTTGACAGGATGTATCTAAGCAATGTAGAAGTTCCTCACATGAAGTTATGTGCAGATAGGTACTTGCCAAATGTTAGTCATCTTTTCTTTCTTTAATATTTAGCATGATGTCCTTCTCCTTTAATCAATATAAGAGAGAACCACTTGAACTTTCATGACTTCTAACTCAGAAAGGTAAACTTGGTCTAATTAGATGTCTAAGGAGCATATGCTTTCTTTTTTTGAGGCAATACAAATTATAAAATGCCAGAGCCTTCCCTCTTCTCTTGGCTTCTAGTACTAGCTGTGGTGCTGGATTTCTGCCATGAGCCTCTACTTCTCATTGTGGCTTTATTTCTAATTGCCTTTATTATTATTTTAATGTCATAAGCTGTCTCTATGCTTTTATATATCTAGACAGAAAATTTTTGAAATAAAGAGCATGTTCACCCAGTTCAGTTATTTTTTTTGTTTGAAGTGTACAAAATAGTTCCAATATTGCCTTTTCCACACAGTCCCCATCTCCGGTATCTTGGATATGATAGAGGCAAGAAGTTAGTAGAGAAAATCACTTTAACCCACTCTATTACTTTACCATCAGATATTTGGGTTTTTTTCAAAGCATATAATCTACACTAGAACCTTATAAATGCAGTCTTACTGGAGTTGAAGGTAAACCATTAATAAAAATCTGAAATATAGACTATCTTCTGCACATGTAGAACTTAGTGAGCATTTAAGAACATGCCCTTTGGACTCACACACTGATGATCAAATATTGTTTCCTGACTGAGGCTTAGTATGTGTTTCAGTCTCGCTGAGTCTCATCTGCAGAGTGTGAGAAATAACACCTACCTCATAGGATTCTAATGAGGCTGAAGACTTTACATAGATTAAACAATATTTATAAAGTGCTTAGCAAAATACCTGGTACATAGCCAGCAACCAAAACAGAAATTATTATTCAGATTTCCTATCAATTTTATCTACAGAACAATTACTGGGCTGATACATGCTGTCACAGGGAGATGAAGTCTTGGAAGACTAATAATTTTTGTCAAGGATTACAGTGTACCAACAACCAGGTTGCTCAGAAGCCCTGCATCCCATCACGCTTCAAGCACGAGCAGCAGCAGGCTGTGTCAGAACAGCGTCTATCCACAAAAATCCAGTCACATCCATACGGTCAGAGCCGACGGGGCTAATCATGGGAGAAAGGCCAAGAGCTGGTGTTTGTAGTGTGGGGAAATAGGAATGTTAGGTTAAGATAAGCCTAGAAGTACAAGAGACAGGCAAGCTGTGAGTACGGTTAGCTGAAGAGATGGGACCAAATCTAAGAACCAAATCATCTTAAACCTGCGTGGGCACATGACCATTCTAGGGCAAGGGGCTGTGTTTGCTAGGAGTAGGGCAAGTGGGTGGACTGGGATTGTTTGATCTGGCCATGGGCATGGAGGAGCCCCAGAAGAGAGAACTGGGTCCAGGAGAAGCAATTCCAATCACTGCAGGGATTCAGGCATAAGGCAGGAATCCAGGCTGCAGGTCAGAGGACCAAAGCAAGCCTCCATTCAGAGCTCATTCTGTAACTGCTTATGTTTTCCTTCCGTAGAAAAAGATGTTCCCAAATCCAACTGAGATAAAATGGTCTCAGCGGTAAAATGTCTCAAAAAAGGAGTAGAAGCCCAACAGCTTAACAAGTCCCACAAGATACAGAGACAATTTTAAAGGCAGAGAGTTTGCTGTGTAACCAAATATGACACAATGACTTTCATTCATTTGGGATTTTACACAGATGGTATACACAGCAAGGTGAGGTTGGCTAATTTTCTGATGCCTATTATTTTCTTCTAGTAGCTTAAAACTAATAAATTCAACTTCTAAATCTCTAATTTTTAAAACTGATTTGTAAAACTTTGAGGATTAGCAACAGAAAAACAATGGCTGGAATGGCAAGAAGTCTCTCTCTTCTTTCTGTTTACATTTGTGCAAAATAAATAAATAAGTCTCTTCTGCCTGAGGAATTTTGTGTTTATAACCTGACATTGATAAAATCTCCATAGAAACATGCTTACTGTATCTAGTGACTGGAAGAGAAAGAAATAGAAACCCTAGTCTTCTGGCGCAGATGCAGCTATAGAGATGATGGATGTCGGCAGCAGGGAGAAGCATCTGTTAAACTAGTCATAGCTGACACCCTGTTCCAGCACATAATGTTTGACACTTACTCACAGGTTACTAAAAGGATTATGTGCTCAAGAGTGAATCCATGTCGACAAACCAACCTTTTCCTGATGAAAAAGGAGCCTGCAATTTTAAAGAGTGATTCCAATTTAGGTTTAGCTTTAAAGTCTATATTAAAAGTTTATTTAAAGTATATTTAAAGTCTATATTTAAAGTTTATATTAATAAAAACAAGGGAACTTTCAGCACTGAGACACAATAAATAAATAGCCCCTTTTTTGTTCCTTTTATGCTGGCAGCAGTGAAATCAAATCAGATTTAATAAAAGCTTAGAAGACAATGTGACATAGACTACCTAATTGAACCATGATTTGGTAATTCAAAAAATTGTTGTAATCCTAATCCTAAACAGGAATGCCAGAAAGGTCTGACACATCGATCAAGCAATAAGAAATGTAAGGATTGTTGTATCTCCTAAATAAAAAATAGTATTCCATTCTCCTTAAATGTTCTCTTGTGGTCATAAAAACTGGGTTACAACTTTGACTGTAAGCCATCTTTTAGCTATTAGCAGAAACAACTGAAAAACAGCCTACCAGACCCTGACAGAGGGAGGTCAAGTTTCCATGGGTAGAGGGGGGAATGGCAGCATTAGAGCCTCCTGAATTTTCTCAACAAGGATAGATCCTGAGTTCAGGAGCCAAGAGCACCAGAAGAAAGCAAGACGTTCTGGCAGCAGGTCCAAGTGCAGGGAGGTGACAGGGGGATGGTCTCTGTTACTCGTGTGGTTTGTTCACAGGTCATCATGCAACATGGCCCTCCTGAACTCTTACAACACATCTCAGAGGACAAATGCTTGACTTAGGCAGTATCAACAAATTTTAACAAGATTCATTAAAAAGCTTTCTCAAATTAAAAATATATTGTTATTCAGCTAAAGAATTGTATGAACATTTCAGCATTTTATCTCCTACTATTGCATTTTTTTTATATACTGATGTGCTCGAAGCATGAAAAAATGAAGAAGAGAGGCGGAGCCAACATGGCGGCGTGAGTAGGACAGTGGGAATCTCCTCCCAAAAACATATATACTTTTGAAAATACAACAAACACAACTAGCCCTAAAAGAGAGACCAGAAGACGCAGGACAGTGGCCAGACTGCAACTACACCAGCGAGAACCCAGCGACTGGTGAAAGGGGTAAGATACAAGCCCCGGCCCGGCGGGACCCGAGCGCCCCTCCCCCCAGCTCCCGGCGGGAGAACAATAGGCAGAGCGGGAGGGAGACGGAGCCCAGGACTGCCGAACACCCAGCCCCAGCCATCCGGGCCAGAGCGCAGACACAGTACGTGCCCAGGGGGCCCTGGATACTGGGGGAACAGGGAGTAAGACCTCTGAGTGGGTGCTGAAGCTGATGCCCCTGTGACAAAGAAAAGCGGGGGCTTTTTGAAAGTCTTAAAGGGACAGGGACTTAACAGCTTGACGGAAACAACCCAGGTCACAGTACAGCAGCTGGAAATTACAGGGAAAACCGGGTGCACTAACCCCCTGGGCAACAGCTCTGAGACCCCTCACGGAGGCAAACAGTCAAGCAGCCCCCCCATCCATCACCCCACCGGGCGCTGCGAAAGCAGAGAAGCAGCCTGAGACAGATTCCGCCCACAGAAAGGGAAATTTCTTCCTCCCCGCCAGGCAAGACACAAAGACCCACTCTACACGCAATTACCCAACACAAGCCACTAGGGGTCGCAGTTGCCCCAGTAAAGAAAGGCCAGTAGCAAGTGAAAATTTTGGCCCTCCCAGCTGACAGTCAATAGCACCTGTCAACATGAAAAGGCAAAAAAATATGATCCAGACAAGACTAACCCAGACAGCTTCAGCATCTGCTACATCTTCCCCTGAGAAGGAATCTGGGGAGATAGATTTAGCCAGTCTACCTGAAAAAGAATTCAAAACAAAAGTCATAACCATGCTGATGGACTTGCAGAGAAATATGCAAGAACTAAGGAAGGAGAATTCAGAAATAAAACAAGCTCTGGAAGGACTTCAAAACAGAATGGACGAGATGCAAGAGACCATTAATGGACTAGAAAACAGAGAACAGGAACGCAGAGAAGCTGATGCAGAGAGAGATAAAAGGATCTCCAGGAATGAAAGAATTTTAAGAGAGCTGAGTGATCAATCTAAAAGGAATAATATAAGAATCATAGGCATTCCAGAAGAAGTAGAGAGAGAAAAGGGGATAGAAAATGTCTTTGAAGAAATAATTGCTGAAAATTTCCCCAAACTAAGGGAAGAAATGGCCTCTCAGACCACAGAGGTACACAGAACTCCCATGACAAGGGATCCAAGGAGGGCAACACCAAGACACATAATAATTAAAATGGCAAAGATCAAAGACAAGGACAAAGTATTACAAGCAGCCAGAGAGAAAAAAAAGGTTACCTACAAAGGAAAACCCATCAGGCTATCATCAGACTTCTCAACAGAAACCCTACAGGCCAGAAGAGAATGGCATGATATACTTAATGCAATGAAACAGAAGGGCCTCGAACCAAGACTACTGTATCCAGCACGAATATCATTTAAATATGAAGGAGGGATTAAACAATTCCCAGACAAGCAAAAGTTGAGGGAATTTGCCTCCCACAAACCACCTCTACAGGGCATCCTACAGGGACTGCTCTAGATGGGAGCACTCCTAAAAAGAGCACACAACAAAACACCCAACATATGAAGAAGGGAGGAGGAGGAATAAGAAGGGAGAGAAATAAAGAATCATCAGATTGTGTTTATAATAGCTCAACAAGCGAGTTAAGTTAGACAGTAAGACAGTAAAGAAGCTAACCCTAAACCTTTGGTAACCACAAACTTAAAGCCTGCAATGGCAATAAATTCATACCTTTCAATAATCACACTAAATGTAAATGGACTGAATGCACCAATCAAAAGACACAGAGTAATAGAATGGATAAAAAAGCAAGATCCATCCATATGCTGCTTACAAGAGACTCACCTCAAACCCAAAGACGCGCACAGACTTAAAGTCAAGGGATGGAAAAAGATATTTCAAGCAAACAACAGAGAGAAGAAAGCAGGTGTTGCAATTCTGGTATCAGACAAAACAGACTTCAAAATAAAGAAAGTAACAAAAGACAAAGAAGGACATTACATAATGATAAACGGCTCAGTCCATCAAGAGGATATAACCATTATAAATATATATGCACCCAATACAGGAGCACCAACATACCTGAAACAAATATTAACAGAACTAAAGGAGGAAATAGAATGCAATGCATTCATTCTAGGAGACTTCAACACACCACTCACTCCAAAGGACAGATCCACCAGACAGAAAATAAGTAAGGACACAGAGGCACTGAACAACACACTAGAACAGATGGACCTAATAGACATCTACAGAACTCTACATCCAAAAGCAACAGGATACATGTTCTTCTCAAGTGCACATGGAACATTCTCCAGAATAGACCACATACTAGGACACAAAAAGAGCCTCAGTAAATTCCAAAAGATTGAAATCCTACCAACCAACTTTTCAGACCACAAAGGCATTAAACTAGAAATAAACTGTTCAAAGAAAGCAAAAAGGCTCACAAACACATGGAGGCTAAACAACACGCTCCTAAATAATCAATGGATCAATGACCAAATCAAAATGGAGATCCAGCAATATATGGAAACAAATGACAACAACAACACTAAGTCCCAACTTCTGTGGGACGCAGCAAAAGCAGTCTTAAGAGGAAAGTATATAGCACTCCAAGCATATTTAAAAAAGGAAGAGCAATCCCAAATGAACGGTCTAATGTCACAACTATCAAAATTGTAAAAAGAAGAACAAATGAGGCCTAAGGTCAGCAGAAGGAGGGACATAATAAAGATCAGAGAAGAAATAAATAAAATTGAGAAGAATAAAACAATAGCAAAAATCAATGAAACCAAGAGCTGGTTCTTTGAGAAAATAAACAAAATAGATAAGCCTCTAGCCAGACTTATTAAGAGGAAAAGAGAGTAAACACAAATCAACAGTATCAGAAATGAGAAAGGAAAAATCACAACAGATCCCGCAGAAATACAAAGAATTATTAGAGACTACTATGAAAACCTATATGCTAACAAGCTGGGAAACCTAGGAGAAATGGACAACTTCCTAGAAAAATACAACCTTCCAAGACTGACCCAAAAAGAAACAGAAAATCTAAACAGACCAATTACCAGCAACGAAATTGAAGCGGTAATCAAAAAACTACCAAAGAACAAAACCCCCGGGCCAGATGGATTTACCTCGGAATTTTATCAGACATACAGGGAAGACATAATACCCATTCTCCTTAAAGTTTTCCAAGAAATAGAAGAGGAGGGGACACTCCCAAACTCATTCTATGAAGCTAACATCACCCTAATACCAAAACCAGGCAAAGACCCCACCAAAAAAGAAAACTACAGACCAATATCCCTGATGAACGTAGACGCAAAAATACTCAACAAAATTTTAGCAAACCGAATTCAAAAATACATCAAAACCATCGTACACCATGACCAAGTGGGATTCATCCCAGGGATGCAAGGATGGCACAACATTCGAAAGTCCATCAACATCATCCACCACATCAACAAAAAGAAAGACAAAAACCACATGATCATCTCCATAGATGCTGAAAAAGCATTTGACAAAGTTCAACATCCATTCATGATAAAAACTCTCAGCAAAATGGGAATAGAGGGCAAGTACCTCAACATAATAAAGGCCATCTATGAAAAACCCACAGCCAACATTATATTGAATAGCGAGAAGCTGAAAGCATTTCCGCTGAGATCGGGAACTAGACAGGGATGTCCACTCTCCCCACTGTTATTTAACATTGTACTAGAGGTCCTAGCCACGGCAATCAGACAAAACAAAAAAATACAAGGAATCCAGATTGGCAAAGAAGAAGTCAAACTGTCACTATTTGCAGATGACATGATACTGTACATAAAAAACCCTAAAGACTCCACCCCAGAACTACTAGAACTGATATCGGAATACAGCAAAGTTGCAGGATACAAAATCAACACACAGAAATCTGTGGCTTTCCTATATACCAACAATGAACCAACAGAAAGAGAAATCAGGAAAACAACTCCATTCACAATTGCATCAAAAAAAATAAAATACCTAGGAATAAACCTAACCAAAGAAGTGAAAGACTTATATTCTGAAAACTACAAGTCACTCTTAAAAGAAATTAAAGGGGACACTAACAGATGGAAACGCATCCCATGCTCATGGCTAGGAAGAATTAATATCGTCAAAATGGCCATCCTGCCCAAAGCAATATACAGATTTGATGCAATTCCTATGAAACTACCAGCAACATTCTTCAATGAATTGGAACAAATAATTCAAAAATTCATATGGAACCACCAAAGACCCCGGATAGCCAAAGCAATCCTGAGAAAGAAGAATAAAGTAGGGGGGATCTCACTCCCCAACTTCAAGCTCTATTATAAAGCCATAGTAATCAAGACAATTTGGTACTGGCACAAGAACAGAGCCACAGACCAATGGAACAGACTAGACAATCCAGACATTAACCCAGACATATATGGTCAATTAATATTTGATAAAGGAGCCATGGACATACAATGGCGAAATGACAGCCTCTTCAACAGATGGTGCTGGCAAAACTGGACAGCTACATGTAGGAGAATGAAACTGGACCATCGTCTAACCCCATATACAAAAGTAAACTCAAAATGGATCAAAGACCTGAATGTAAGTCATGAAACCATTAAACTCTTGGAAGAAAACATAGGCACAAACCTCTTAGACATAAACATGAGTGACCTCTTCTTGAACATATCTCCCCGGGCAAGGAAAACAACAGCAAAAATGAACAAGTGGGACTATATTAAGCTGAAAAGCTTCTGTACAGCAAAAGACACCATCAATAGAACAAAAAGGAACCCTACAGTATGGGAGAATATCTTTGAAAATGACACATCCGATAAAGGCTTGACGTCCAGAATATATAAAGAGCTCACACGCCTCAACAAACAAAAAACAAATAACCCAATTAAAAAATGGGCAAAGGAACTGAACAGACGGTTCTCCAAAAAAGAAATACAGATGGCCAACAGACACATGAAAAGATGCTCCACATCGCTAATTATCAGAGAAATGCAAATTAAAACTACAATGAGGTATCACCTCACACCAGTAAGGATGGCTGCCATCCAAAAGACAAACAACAACAAATGTTGGCGAGGCTGTGGAGAAAGGGGAACCCTCCTACACTGCTGGTGGGAATGTAAACTTGTTCAACCATTGTGGAAAGCAGTATGGAGGTACATCAAAATGCTCAAAACAGACTTACCATTTGACCCAGGAATTGCACTCCTAGGAATTTACCCTAAGAATGCAGCAATCAAGTATGAGAAAGATCAGTGCACCCCTATGTTTATCGCAGCACTATTTACAATAGCCAAGAATTGGAAGCAACCTAAATGTCCATCGATAGATGAATGGATAAAGAAGATGTGGTACATATACACAATGAAATACTACTCAGCCATAAGAAAAGGGCAAATCCAACCATTTGCAGCAACATGGATGGAGCTGGAGGGTATTTTGCTCAGTGAAACAAGCCAAGCAGAGAAAGAGAAATACCAAATGATTTCACTCATCTGTGGAATATAAGAACAAAGGAAAAACTGAAGGAACAAAACAGCAGCAGAATCACAGAACGCAAGAATGGACTAACAGGTACCAAAGGGAAAGGGACAGGGGAGGATGGGTGGGTAGGGAGGGATAAGGGGGGGAGAAGTAGGGGGGTATTAAGATTAGCATCCATAGCGGGGTGGGAGAAAGGGGAGGGCTGTACAACACAGAGAAGACAAGTAGTGATTCTACAACAGGTTGCTACGCTGACGGACAGTGACTGTAAAGGAGTATATAGGGGGGACCTGGTATAGGGGAGAGCCTAGTAAACAAAGTATTCGTCATGTAAGTGTAGATTAATGATTAAAAAAAAAATGCAGTTCCTATGTGGTGACCTCTAATGAGTTCTACACAATGATATAAAGGACATATAAAAGTGTAGGCAAAGGGTCTGTTTGTGTTTATACAGAGGATCAAAGCCTAATTTGGCTACCCCGAAAATGAACTAAGATACGATATGAAAGAGAACTTCCATCATCATCACTCTCGGGAAGACTCATGCCAGAAGATGATCATCAAAAAACCCCAACAAAGATCCACGCACTGCTACAGCTGTAGATGCACTCATCCCACCAGCTCCTGGACTTGCCATGGGAATGAAGGAGATATCTAAGCTGGCCTGTGCATACAGTAAAACAACAAATTTGACTGGATCTATACTGTTGGAACTCAACCAAGAATTAGGAGAAGTGCAAATTGTAGCGCTCCAAAATCTTACAACTACAGACTATTTACTGTTAAAAGAACATATGGGATGTGAACAGTGCCCAGGAATGGGTTGTTTTAATTTGTCTGATTTTTCTCAAACTATTCAAATTCAGTTAGATAATAACCATCATATCATTGATAAGTTTTCACAAATGCCTAGGGTGCCTAACTGGTTTTCTTGGTTTCACTGGAGATGGCTGGTAATTACAGGTATGCTTTGGTTATGTAACTATACTCCTATTATGTTAATGTGTGTGCGCAATTTAAGTAGTAGCTTAAAATCTATACATGCTGAAGTTACTCTACAAGAAGATATGTCAAAGAAATAATCAATCTTCCCATGTTTTCTCCCGCCTGCTACTTCTATAGCTTTTCTTCTTCCTTCCTAATTACAACGAATTCTTAAATAGAATTCGTGCCTCATATCAAATTTACCGAGTATCATAACTCCTCCAAGTGGTAAAGATACCTCAAGACAAATGCTGGGCATAGAAGCCACAGGGCATAAATATGCAAAGAAATAAAAAGCTAACCATTTCAAACAATAAGGCTTCTCTCTCACTTACCAACTTAACATTTCCCTGTATGGCCCCGGAAGATGACTGGTTAGCCAGAGACGGGTAAGATTCCTCAAGGGAGGAACAACCTAAGACAGGCACAGTCGCAGGGGGGTCATCAGGTGAGAAATTGGGGATCAACAGAGGTGAGGCTTAGAACCTCACCCCCCCTGTTCTGAGAGAAATCTTCTGCATACGTGGATGTTTTATTGCCCTTGTCTAGCTTGGATTAACACATAGTCTACAGGCACACACCTGATCATCTACATTTGCTCTCTTACAACACTAAACTATGTTTTCTACCTTTATGTTGTATCTACCTACCACTTCAGCATTTTATTAAAAATAATAAAGAGAGAAATGTGGTATCCACATATAAATCAAGTATAAAAATCAAATGTGTATTCATATTTGAACTGACTGTTTATAGTTCATAATGCATGAGCCAAACCAAAAGTTTCTGTGATGACTGCCCTTGTACTGTTCACCATGTAACTTATTCACTATGTAAGAATTTGTTCTCCATGTAAGAACTTGTTCGTTATGCTTCAGAAGATTGGAGACTGACGAAAATTAGGCTTGGGGTGGATTAATGATTGTGCATTGAGCATTGACTCCCCTATACAGAATTTTATTGTTGTTAACAACCATTTGATCAATAAATATGAGAGATGCCCTAACAACAACAACCAAAAAAAAGTACACACTTCCAATTGTAAAATAAATAAGTAACCGGGATGTAATGTATAGCATAAGGAATATAGTCAAAATATTGTAACAACTTGGTATGGTGATAGCTGGTACCTAGAATTATCATGTATATAAATGTTGAATCACTGTGTTGTACACCTGAAACTAATGTAATGTAATACTGTGTGTCAACTACCCTTCAATAAAAAATAATTATCTAAAAAAAAAATAAAATAAAATAAAATAAAATAAATAAAAAAAAAAAAAGAAAAAATGAAGAAGAGTCCAGGACAGGCTCACACCCTATAAGAAGGTCCAAACCTCCTGTTTCTTTAACTCACACTTTCTTAATCAACTCATATTGATACACATTTATTGCATTCCTAAAGACCTTTCCGTGCAAAGAAAATCAAAATGTGGTTTAGGCTGTGAATGAATTTTTGGCTAGGAGAAAATGGAGAAATACAGATGTAGAACACAACAGTGACCCAACGTGCTCTGTGCCTTGTTGGAGGCCTACATGTAGGACCAGGACCCTTGGGTGAGCTATGTGGCTGTTCTATGTCATTGCCACCAATGAGAAACTTTAGGGTAACTGGAAAGTGGTAAATTGTTCCCAGGTCTCTTTTAGTACCTCTCCACCCTTTCTACTGGCTCCCAACCTTGAAAACCCTCATTGTCCCCAGTTGTACTCCCCTTTAAAAGCCTCTCATAATTTCCTCTACACATGGGAGAAAACTTAAACTCTTAGGAATTTTGCTTCCCCCAAATCTTTGTCCAGTACCTTCTGTCATACAGGTCTCAGCTCAGCTGTCAGCTTCCTAGGAGTATTAATGACCCTATCAAAAACACCCAATCCAGTCACTGATCTGTAACAGTCAGCACATTTTGCAATTTTATTTTCTTAATTACATTTGTCACCCTCTGAATTTTCTTTACTCATCTGTTTTCTTGGAAGCTCCACAAAGAAATGGCATGGCCTGTAGTGTTTAGCATGGTATCTCAGCACATAAAATAATGTGTGACCCAAAAGGTTGGCTTTATGGGTGCACAATCTGTGCAACTGCACGTGGCCTTCTACCTGGATAACACTCTGTTGTGGCCATCTAGAAATTCCTAGTTTTATCTTTGAACTTGTGTATTGTAAGAGAAGGGCTATAGGACAATAGAGCATGCATGTGAGTAGAAGAAACACACTCAATATACATGCCCTCTTTTCTTTGCTGTCTCACCCTCATATTGTATTCAAGTTGTCCTGTGCACACAGGATGCACAGGTGTGGGCATTTAACAAGATTCAAAGTGCTTAAAACCTAAGTATGTTACATCCATGACTGAGAGAGTGGGGTGCTGACAGCCCCAACAAGCTACACTTTCTATTCAAGCCAGAACTTGCTTCAAAAACACAAAGAACAATGGTGTTCTAAGCAACATGAATGACCGAGGAACCCTACTTTGGCCTCTGATTCCTGTTACTTCCCTAGCCAGGCACTGACACAGAAAATGACATACGAGGAAGGGGAAGACAGGGAAACCCATAGTTCTTTTTCTGTGCATTCCTTCCTTACTTGGGACAAAGGCAGGAAGTGTAGAATGTGCCCATATTACGAAGTGAAATAAGAAGTTGCGTTACTTTTGTGCAGGTTTTTTACTGTTCTGTATGAACCAAACACATTTACACATGTACAAGCTGTGAAACACAAACTGTGTATTCTGGCGAATCTGGATATTGGCTAAATGCTTTTATTATTTTAACTTAAACCTGGCATTGAACAATATAAAAATGAATGCTGATAATTAAAAAAATTTTTTTTTACTTAGAACAATAAATTGCAAAAACAAAAATCATGATGCATCAAAAGAGTGATCACTGAAGAAAGATAAAGCTTTGTGTTTCACACCTTCAGTGACACTTTTTCCTGCTTTCTGAGCAAGGAAGCCCACAATTTCATTTTCTACTGGGCCCCTCATGTTATGTGGCCTACCTGCAGATCCACAGGGGCACTTGTTGAGGACTGCTGTGTATTTACTATATGCCTGGCACTGTGTGAAGCCCTTTACATAGATGATCTCATTTTATCCTCACACCAACATTTTAAAATAATTATTACTGTCATTTTTTAATTGACTAGAAAACTAAGTCTTAGAAAGATTAAATAATTTAGCCAATATCTTAAAGCTTACTAGTAAAGAAACTAGGGCTCCAACTATGATTCACATTCGTAGGGTTCCAAAGCCCCAGATCTTGATGACTGATGTCATTCCAGCCTTCTCTTGGCTGCTGGAGCATTCCAGGATGGGCCCAAGCATTCCCGAATGGGCCCAAACATTCCTGAATGGGCCCAAGCACTGAGCCATTTCTATCTCAATCTGAAGGGCTTCAAAAAGCTCCAGTGCTGTGTCTATACCCAGATTATCATGTGGATCCATGTAAATAATTCACAAATGAGTAGGTGCCACACACCAATTCAACCAAGAATTTCCTAGAGTATTTCAGTATTTGTGACTTGGAGATGGGGGAAACTTGCAGCTCTCATTTTGACATCTTATTTAGCCCTCCAAGATGAAGCCCATTTCATCAGGGTCTTTTAAGTATTTCTGGCTGTATTCTAGAGCATCAAGAAACAATCTCTTTCAGCAGTTTTAATCTTCTTTGCCTAAATCTCACTGGCAAATACGAGTATATCTTTTATTCATGGTGTTGAATAAAAGCCTCTGCCTGGATATGCATGGTGTTTAAAATATTTTAAATAATGTTCACTATGGCAACAATATATTTGAAGTTTCTGTCATTTGGACATTAAAATGTTCAATTAGAGAGTGAAATATAGTATCCTACACTTGAACATTTAGTATTAATGAAAGGGAAAAAATCAGCATATGATCATATATCAAATACCTCTTGTTTTGATTTTAGTATTTCTTAAGAGGATAGAATCTATTTATTTAGCATATTTGTGATCAAATGTATTTTACCATTATAGTTTTAAAATCAAATATTTACTTTTAATATACGTTTTGCAATAAAAGTATTTATTCCTATAAACCCATGTGTTGTAATAGGTTCAGTATGTAAAATGGGGCCTAATCAAGGTATTTACCTTCACTCTATTTCATGGTGCAGAGATTCAGATAATTACATGGTAACATGTTCACACATCATGGGTTGTAAGAGATTTTCAAATATTTCTAATTGTGTTGATATTAACATCCTCAAATATCTGTATTCACTTTTTCCTTTTTCAGTATGAAATCTATCATAGGTACAAAATTTAGTGACCGAACCATGTGGATATCCTTTGAATTGGACTCATAATAAAATAAATCACTTAATTGCAAACTTCACTAACTTTTCAACTCTACTTTTATATGTTAGAAAGGCCAATTGCTTTTGCTCTTAATATAAGCAAGGCAACCACAAGAGAAAATTTGGTAATTCTTTCAGGCTCAATATCCTTATTTGTAAGATGGACACACATGGACTTGATGACTTCCGATGGAACTTTCCTTCTCTACGAATCTAGAAAGTTCATTTTTCTCCTCTAATAGGAATCATGTATTACGTCACTCTTCACTTTGCTTTGGTTACTAGTATTGCTTCTGCTCATTTAATTTGCTCAAAAATATATTAGCAAAGCACCCATGTTCATTATAATCAGTAGCATTATTTAGGTGACACAATATGTTTCTGTTTTAATATTTACCTCAATTCCCTCCTTCACTCTATGTTAGGTAAATTACTATTGTGTATGGTTCTGTTTCTGAAACGTATCAATTTCCATCTACTTTTCTCATGTGATGGGCAATTTTTTCCCCATTTCTTGATTAAATACATGATGCTCTATAAATGTTTACTTGGTGAAGGAGGGAAGGAAGGAGCAAAAAATAAAATAAAATTTTCCATTACCCTGAGAGAAATACAAAGCACTTTCACAGGTAATATATTCCCTGTTTTAAAAAAAAGGTACAATTATGAAACCAGAAGTGTTTGTGTATGTGTGTTTGCGTGTGTGTGTGTGCGCGCACTTGCTGGAGAGACGGGGATAAAGAAAACAATAAGGTAGAGAATAAGGAAAGAAATATGCAAACAAATCATACACTTAAATCTTTCCAAACTAAGTAAGACTGCAAGATGTTGCAACGTGTCAGTGATGCCCTACCTCAGCCTCATGAAACGTACTTAGAAAACATGAAAAATACTTAGAAAAGTAATCAAGATAATTTCCATACTTATTCTAAGTATTTAGAGCAGTTGTTCTCAGCCCTGGTGAACATCAGAATCATCCAGAAAGCTTTTAAAAAATTTCTGAGTCTCACCTCAGATCAATTAACATCAGATACTGGGCAGGACTGGACATTCCCACTGTTTCAAAAGTTCCCTGAGGGGTTCTAATGTGCAGCCAGGGCTGAGAGCATTGATTGAGAGTAAACCGTATACAGTGCAGTCAGAAATGTGCATTTAAATTTTAAGTGAGAAGGTCATTTTTTTTTTAAAGAGTTTTGAAGTCACCTTACAAAACTGATGATATATTCTGGTCATTCTTCAATTATGACCCAAACCAGAAATCAGAAGCACCTGAGACTACGTGGAGCTTGTGGGATTAGGAGTGACCAGGCAGCAGCCTCGAAGAGTGTGTGCCTGCACGTGCACGGGCCTTCTCTGCACTGTGGCCACCTCTCCAGGTCAGCTCCGGAGGACCACACCACACTGCTCCACACGGGCTCTTCTTGGAGCACTTTTTTTTTCTTTCCTGTTTGAAACAGTTAAATTGAAGTAAAAAAAAATGTAATATTCATGTGCTACATTGAAGCTACCCGAGTGGAAATTTTTATTTCTTTGCCAAAAGAAGCTAGAACAGTTTGCAGGCAAATATATTAACATAAAAATTGCCTACATTTTTAAACCCCTCTTTTATTTGGTTTCTTACTGGACCAAAGTGAAATGTGACCTGCAGCTTGGAGGTTGGCTCCTGGATGAATCATCTCCAGGTGTGTTCAAAACCATTAATTGCCTCTGAAGAGAGGAAAAAGAGGCTTCCCCGGAATCCTGGTATTTGAAGGAGAGATACTGAGCTGTGTTTGCTGCCTCAGGGAGCACCTACGGCCGAGGTATTCATGTTGTCCTTACATTACGAAGCCTGAAAGGAATAACTTGGGCAGAGAACTTTGGTGTAACTAGCATGAATGCACTGAAGGCCTTGTAAAGTAGGTTGTTTGAATTACATGTATGTTAAACAGATTCAGAAGAACTGTTTCCACCTTAGGTTTTTGCACAATAAACCCTAAATTGCACTTTTGACTACTGAGCCGAGTCATTTAACTTGCTTTTTTCCAAAATATTAAATCCCCTTAATGATGACTGTAGAGCCCTGTCACACACTGACATAGTCTATTTCTTCAACCCCTATGTCATTAAAAGATGCAACTTACTTACTTATGATGATTAATAATAATGAAATATGTATGAAGAAAGAAATTATACAAATGCCCCGCTGTACATAATAGGAAGCGATACAATTTGCCAGGCCCTGATTACCCGCGCCCACAAGCAATGGATGGCAGAACATTTCTCTCCAGCGGATTGTCCCCTGGGATCCTAACTTAGGAAGCAGGATGTGAGGAAGTTTGAAAGGTGTTTTGACAGGTTCAAATTCCTTTTTAATTGTCGATTTGCAAAACCCGACTTCTCCCCCCACCTAGCTTTCACTGTTGCCTTCACACCCCGTTATTTAAGGCAGCCTAGAACACCTGAGTCAATGCCATCTGAAGGGATGTGTCAAATCTTTTGTCTTAGCTGACAAAGAAATACCACATACCTTCCTAGCACTCTTCCCGAATATCCATGACTTAACATTGAGGGGGTGTGCTGAGCAGGGTAAGGGAAGGAGCTCTCAGCTCGGAGTATAAACAGTGTGGGTGGATGTGAAATGAGGTCAGGATGCTCACGAGGTCACTGCTTTGGAGGTGGATCGTCACCACAGCATGCTATAAATTTCCCATCACCTACTGTGTCTGTTTTCTCTGGTTAGTATGCTTATTACTAGGGAAAGAAAGGAAGACATAAACCCAAGTCCTCTGACTTTCAGATTTCATAAACAAATGGATGCAATTTTTGCTTCTGCAAAATGTAAATGAGTTAATACCTCTGCTAAGGCTGAAGTTCCATAGACTGGTTGCTGAAGTTCATAGAAGGCTGTGAACTTTCTCTTAACTTCGTTTTTCAGTTGTTCAGATACAAGTAACAGCCCTGCCACCCTAAGAGGATCCTGTCATCTTGTTTTCAGCAGATTGGGTTTGAACAAACTGGCAAAATTCCCCACTCTTAAAAAACCTGGAGCAACAGCAGACTACAGCTTCATTCTCCAAGATGATAATGCATTCACCCCAGGAGGCATGAAGGGAACTACAGGACCATTTCTAACCAAACACCGGAGATCACCCCCTACATGCTCATGGCTGTTTTTAGCTATTTTCAAAGTCTTCTGTCAAATTAATCTTTTCATAGACATTTTACACACACAAACACACATACACATTCTTACAGATAAATTGTGTGACAGAGAGAGAAACATGAGGCTTTTAAGAGATAAATATTAAGCCAAGACTAAACAAAATATGGACCTGACAATCCCTGTGTTAATTTCTGCTGTAATGGAGGCACCTGATTATTTTGGATTCACTTTTGTCAAATGTGTCATAAAATTTTTGTCATAAAAAATTTAGAAAATTGACAGTAGATCAAGTCAGTATATAACTGTGTGCTTATTTGTGATGTTATTGATTGTTTTCTGTCCCCTCTTTAGAATGCAAACTCTTTGACAGAAGCTATGGCTTTATTCATTGGGGTTTACCCAGTATTTGGCACGTACAAATTTCTCAGAAAACTGAATTTAGTGAAAACATAAAAAAAAAATCTCAGCAGAAAGGGAAAAGATATTTGAATCTTCTGTTCTACATTACCAATGGCTTATATGAAAGTTAGATGTACCAGTAGGTACTTCTAGCACCCTTCCATCTGTCATGTCAAAATCAAATTTAAATGCTATGAAAATATCCCATAAGAATTAATAAATATCTTGCATTCATCAGAAGGCAGTAATGCATAATCTCTTTATTTTTCCCAGTAATTTATAGTATTTTAAAGCTTTAATAAGAAAGTTGAATGGCCTACTATTTTATAATTCATCTCAATCTGAACTTCTCAATTTTCCTGTTAAACTGCCTTAATCATTTTATTACTTGATTAAACCTTTTTATCTAGTTCATGTAAAATCTAGATGATAGAAAATGAGTTTGAATAATAGATGCCTGAAAATAAGAAAAGTCACCATTTCAGAGTGGTTATTAAGCTTAAATTTGCATAACTCTCATTTTCACTGACTGTCAAAAATATAACTTCCTAGGTTCCACTCCAAAGCTACCGGTTCTGGACTGGGGACTAGGAATCTGTATTTTTAACTAGTACTGTACCTTGACCTGTAGGTATGAGCAAAATGATCTTTACATATTAATTGTAGCCAGAAGCAAAAATTAAGTAACAAGTATATATGTGTAAGGATTTCAAATGGTGGTTAGTGCTCTGAAGAAAATCAAACTGAGTGATGTGGAAATTTGCCTGAAAGAGGGGATACGTTTTTATACAGGACAGCAACAGAGACAGAGAAGTTTAACAAAGAAGGGGAAAAAGAAGAATCATCTCAGGGTTCTCAGGCCAGCTCCCTGCCCAGAGGGCTCCCTCCCCCAGAGGTGTCTCTCTCATCTCATTCAAATATTTGGATCCGCTGGAGTCTACTTTGTATGCTTTTCTATTAGATGGATTAATATGTATGATAATTTTAAAAACTGAAAACCATTTTCACAAATAAACTGCAGAGGCTCTTGATAGTTTTGTCTTTCTCAGTTAGGAAGACAGAATAAAGGCTTCATCATCTTGATCCATTTAGTTTAGCTGCTGAATTGAGTTGAGTCTGTGTTGAGGACACAGTAAGCTTTCCTCTGCCTCTGGTCGGCTTCACCTCTCCAGGCTCAGTCCCTGAGGAGTTCCGCTGAGAGCCTAGTGGTCTAGCAGGGCTCCTCCTTGACAGATACCGGCCTCTAAGTTTTGCCTCTTCTTATCACAGACTGCCAATAAGTCCACTCTACTTTACTGAAAATTTCTGCTTAGCTACTTAGCCACCTGCCCCACACAACTTCAGACACTGACAAATGTCGAGAAAAAATTGGCTATATGTCAAGCTCAGTTCTCTTTCTTCCCTGCTCACAGGGATCCATGCCTCTCAAATCTTTTTAACTTTGCAAGACCACTAAACACTTTCCTGGTTTCTTCATTCCCTCTGCCCAAAGAAGACCAGGTTCTCAGACTTTTGCTCTATGCTCGGAATCAGCAAATTCCTCTAGGGAAAAACTGGCTGAACAGCATTAACTCACTTGTCCCTCCTCCCTGGAATCTTGGCATTTCCAGTCTCGGTTGCCTTAGCAGCAGTCCACTGCCTTTAAGCAGATGTCGTCTGTATTACATTAGGCTTGCTCTTAGCTGAAGCTCTGGTCTGCTGGAAAGTGTTGTTATATACCCAGAAGTGCAAGTCTTCTGAGACCTCATATTTTATTAGTTATTTATTGACATGTAAGAAATTACACTTAAACTTAGTGACTTAAAAAAACATTAAGCATTCATTATCTCACAGTTTCTGTGCATCAGGAATTCTATGGGCTGGGGGCAGGGTGGTTTTGGCTCAGGGTCTCTTAAGAAGTTGCAGTCGAGATGTTGACCTGGGCTTGTGGGATAAGCTTCCAAGAGGGCTCATCTCCATGACTGGCAAGGAGGTGTGGCTGTGTCCAGGAGGCCTCTGTCCATTTTCACACAGGGCTGGTTGAGGGTCTGTGTCATGATATGGCAGCTGGCTTCCCCCATTACAAGTGAACCAAGAGTGAGCAAAACAGAAGTGGCAATGTCTTCTGTGAAGTCACACTCCTTTTGTTCTGCAATATCCTATAGTTACACAGATCAGCCCAATCAAATGTGGAGGGAGTAAACACCAAGAGACAAGAATTATTCTCAGTAGGCACTATCTTAGAGACTGGCTCCCAAAATATTTAAAAGAAAATTTTGCATAGCTATAGATATTAAAGAATCTGTTTTGCTGCACTAATGAATCATCCCAAGAGAACTACAAAGTTTTGCCTGGGTGGGTTGGTTGCAATACAGCCCTTGTCTCATTCACCATCTTCACTCAAGGTTCTAGGATAAAAGAACAACCTCCATCTGCTTTATGCTGTTCCTTGGACAGAGGGGAGTGAGAGCAAGAATCTTAACACACAGTAGGTCTTAAATCTTTGCTCAGATGTGGCATATGTCACTTCTGCTCAGTTCATTGGCCAAAGCAAGTCATACAGTCAAATCAAATAACAAGGTAGAGAAAGTATATTCCTTTGATATAAAGGTGCTATATCATATGCCGATGGTGGCGATATACATTATTTCAGGGACAAGGAGAAGGAAAAATTGGGATCAATAACCAAATATACCACAAACACTTAGTTTACAAATAACAATTCATATAATAATGAATTCCACTTCGAAAGAGCAGTCTAGTTGGGATGTGCATAGCTCCTTATAATACCGGCCTTAGTCCTGAAGAGAGGTAAATGGTCTCATTTCTACCGTTTTAAGGTTTCTCATTTTTAGTCATGTTCCAGTGGAATACTTTGGACAACTTAATGATTACCAAATCTGCAATCCCTTTCCTTATTCTACTTTTCAAATCATATAGTATGAATCTGATCCAATTGTTATAATCAAATGACACTTTAAAAGACTAGGTAGAGAAACTCTGAGAACGATCTAGAATGTTTTTAAAAATTTCTGGAAACATTATTAAGTATCCTTTGTGGGAAAAGAATGGAATTGAATCTCTAATAATTCAACACTACTGGCAAATGATACTGATTTTATAAAAATCAATGATCTTTAGGCCTGGCATGTGTAATGTATCCACTCTCTAAGAGAACATAACAAAATGATTATGGATAGTATTCTACCTAGAAATTTTATCTTTAGCATTCAAACTAGGTAGTTATAGTGTTGATTGTGCATGTAAACAATGTGATAATCCAATTTCAAGACCGTGTACTCTGATTTGGGATTATAAAACTATGGTGGCCATAGGATACAGGTCTCAAAAGATAACAGATTATTATGATTACTTAGACAAAATGCAAAATCATACTGGCTTCAAATATCCTTTCTAGACATACAGCCCTACTTTCCCTGTTTAAGTATGCCAATTAAAATTTCTGCAAGAGCTGAGTTGGTCTTATGAGTGTAGGAGAAATTCTATGCTAGCCTGAGAATGAAGCTCAAGAAAAATTAGGAATTTCACTCCCACATGGGAGAGAGTGAATTATCACTTGATAAAGGAAATTTGTACTGTTCTAGAACTTGGCTACATAATTTACTTATTATGTAAATTGTGACCATGTTTCTGAGTTCCAGTTTTCACAGTTTTTGTAAACTTAATTCTAACTTTTATACATTTGAATGTCTACTGAGCCAACCTAGCTAATATGTACCAGTTAGAAAAGTTGCTTTTGTATGATGTTTCCCCCAAATACATTTTTTTTTTTCTGGCAGAAATCTCTGTCAGCCAGGTGAGAAACTGTTTTCACTATACAATCTGTCAAAATGACCATTTATTAATTATTTCACCAAAATTTTGACATGAACATTTTTAAGCATGCAAAAAATAAACATATCTCCTAAGCACATAAATAACATTTGTATACTGAAGTTCACATAAATTTCTAACATGAACAGTAGTTGTGGCTGGAGGTACAGCCAGAAAAGAATGCATCACTTTCCCTTCAGAAACTCCACGTTCTTCGGCACATCCTAATGTTCTTTCTATACCTTGAATTTTTTTTTTAAGAATGTGGAATTTTTTTCACTTTATTCCATATGTGTCATACCCAAATTAAATTTTTGTAAATCACCATTTCCCACTGACTTACATTATAACTTCAGACATAATTGAAGCTTAATTAGCATGAGAGCTCACACTGCGGTTTAAATGGTTTCTTTGTTTCCCACTTAGACTTTGTTGAGAAGATTGATCTGCAACTGATACTGACATGTAACAGGAAAGCTGCTATTTAAAGAAGACTTTTGAAAATAAAAATCCCTTACAACACAAGGTTAACTAGGGATCATCTCTTTTGCAAGTAGGAACTTTTCATATATTAGGTGTTCTTATAAAAAGAGACACATCTAGTTAGTTTTAAATATGAAACGAATGCTTAGCTTTCCTTAATAACTGTTCTTACTATACCCAAATAATTTTCTACTATGCAAATGTTCCATGTTAGTTAAAAGTAATGAAGGGCTATTCTACAAGAAAAGCATTATAATTAATCTTTCCTTTAACAAAAGTTAAATTCATAACCATAATTAATACACATCACATCTTGTCTGCTTTATTAGAAAAAATGGACATCTCTATCCTCTTATTGTTTTTGATGAGAGGAACTAAGGAGTTTCTCTAGAGGATTAGTTTGCCCAATGTGCTTTTACATGATAAAAAAAAATTGAAACACTTCACAGTAGAAAGCACTTTTAAAATATGTATTAGCAGTATTCTCAAAATATTCTGGAAGTCACTATGGGAGCACTTCCTTCAAGTTTCTGTGCATAAATCACTTTGCATGTTCTCCAAATATCAGAGGAAGAGATGTTTGCAAATAGCTTCCCAAATACAAGAGATTTTTGTAGTTAAATATTTCATTTCTGCATGAGTGGCCATGAACACCTATGGATTCACTGGGCACCTATAGTCTATGTGGCACAATAATGGGTCTGTACAATTAAACATTATCTCATTCAGATAAAAAATCTGACAGTAATATGGGAATTACCAACAAGTTTAAAACATTTTATGTTCGTTTTTACTATATTCAGAAGAGCTATAGAGTAAATGTCTCTAAAATAAATTTTCTTTCTTCTTGTAAACTCAAGGCAGACCTATGTTTCCTTATTTGTATCAATAAATGTTGCTATATTAATATCTTTTAATAAAAAATCTTATTTTATTCTACACTTCATTGGGAATCTGCTTCATATTCAAAACTTCCCTCTCTTTTTCCCATGATGTACTTTTTAAATTATTACTATTTAGCAAATATTTATATTGTGCTCACTATGTACTAAGGATTTTCTATATGCGGACTCGTTAACTCTTCAGGGCAGTTCTGTAAGGCAGCTGCTCTCATTCTCCATTCATAGTGGGGTGAAACCAGGGCAGAGTGGCTGGGGGGCTTGACCCAGGTCACACGGCTGACACGTGGTGCAGCTGAAATGTAAATCTGAGTGGTAGGGCTCCAGAGCCCGTGGCCCGGCCATTTCTACTACACTAATGACAGCCTCAATTAAGCTGCATACCTGAGAATTGATCATTTCATTTCATATTAGTTGTTGATCTTTGCCAATGACTGTAACACAGTATCTGTCGAACCCTCAAGACACATGACAGAACAGGTTGTCTATGAAGTTACCAAAAGCTGAATTCTCAATTTTGAGAGCAAGTGTTCCTTCTGCAGGGTGGCCAGACAGCCTGCCTGGCAACAATATAGAGTCCTGGGAAGGAAGTAGGAAGCGTCAAGCTCGCTCAGTGCACAGGCGCCACAAGCTATTGTGGCACAAACTAGAAGCAAAGTTCTCTTTCCTTTTCTCAACACAAGAAATGATACTTTCCTCTAAAAGGGAATCACAGCTAAAAAATGATACTTTACTCCTACCCCAACCTTTCTCATCTTGATTATCTTATAAATAAGAGCAGGTAGGAGTGTTTTCATTTTATGGAAGGAAATAGTGAAACAAGGTGAGATCTTATTAAAGAAAGGTACTCAGTAAACTGGTAAGAGAGGTTTTCAGTGACATATAAAGCACTTAAAATGAGAAGTAAAATTGCCCTTAGTTCCCGTAGGACTCTGGAAGCATTTAAAGACTTTCTCATTTAAATTTGCACCTACTTAGCATGAGACTATTTTCAGTGGTATTATGCTTAGGAGATGAAAGTAGAGGCTCCCGGTGTGATTTCTGGGTGTAAGGGATGGTCTCCCAGCCCAAGAGCCCCTGCTTTACTTTCCTGATATTTATAACTAGAATTTCTATCACTAAAAAAAGTCATGCTTATAGTTAGTGGATGAGTGTGCAGTGTGTGAAGGGAGATGTAATATGGTAATACACATTTTAAATAATTTACACTTGTGTAAATCCTTCTGGAAGTTCACTTTTGAAGGGAGAGCACCACATAAGCAGGAGGTCACGACCCCAAAAGGGAGTTTCTCTGAAGAGAAACAGGTGAAACTGAGAAGGGGCCTGTAGGGAGCATCTTAGGCCCCAAAGAGAAACCGCCTCACTTTCGTTCTTTGTAAAAGAGAACCGCAGTGTAAGCAAGCAAATCTAATTAATCTTTGAGAAAGAGCACGCACAGTAATTTTAATTACATAAACCAACTTATATAGTATTAGAATATTAAAAGCAAAAAAAATGCAAGATCAGTCATTCAAAACTAAATAAGTGTAAGTAGTTGAATTCGGGTACAAATCAAACCCCAGGCCAGTTGCTTCTAAAATAGATGAACAAATCATGCTCAGCACTGTCAACAGACAAAGCGAGGCAGGTACCGCTGAAACACAGGTGGACCCCAAACTGTCTCTGATACTCCTTGATCAGAGACAAAGAACGATCAGTTACTCACAGCGATAGCAGTAGCTAAAGTATCAGCCTTTTCTCCAGCTCCCTAAGTTGCAAATTCCACACAGCAAAGGACAAAGCAGGCCAAGTAATGCTTAAACATGCAGCGGGCTTCTCAGAAACACAAGAGAGCCAAAGAGAATTGTCTGCAATAATAGAAGGTAGCTTGCTATAATTTCTATTTAGATTTCTTAATCTTTCAGTAATATTTATTCATTTTTTCTTTGACCCCAAAATAGGAGGCAGCAGATGAGAAAAATCACTCAGTAATAAACTTTCAACAGTAAATATGCAGAAGTCCTGGACATTATGGTTGTACCCCATTATCCAGTCCACTCCGTCCTCATTGTGGAGTAGGATGTTTCTGGGTAAAAGTGATGTTAACCCAGCAACTGAGGTGGTCTAAAACTGGTATAAAGCACTCAGCAAAATCCATTTCCCCTGCAGTGATCAGTTTTGATAGCCTACATTTAAGTTAATCAGTACATGGCATTCTTCTGGAAAGAGGGATTTAGCTGGGGAAAGAAGGGCAGGATAACCCAATAAATATATTTTATGGTTTGAGTAAGTTTAAATTTAAAATGCAGCTGAAAGCATCCTGTCAATATATACCATGATTCAAGAAACCAAGGGTGGTAACTAAGGAAAAAATTTTAATGTCAACATATTATTTATCCTTTTTTTTCTTTGTGAAATGATTAAAGCAAATAATAGTATGGGTATACATTTCAAACAAGTGGGAAACTGACAAGCTCTCTCTCTCAGGAGAAAATTATGTTTGCACATCAAAGTATTTAATGTATAATTATCTTCCTGAGAAAAATTTGAGAGATTATGCAGGGCCAAAAAGAAGTCTCTATTCCTTAAATTTAATTCCATGTCCATGTTGCCTTCCACCAGGTGCACACTACACCAATTCTATCATGTTATCTGATGTATGAAGGACTTGACAGAAAGGAACAGACGCACTCTGGCCATGTTACCCTTCCTCTACATAACCCCTCACATCCAAGGCGATGGATGCACCATGGAAGAGTTTAATATACGAATATTCTTTGTTTCTAATATTCTACAGGAATGTCTTTACATCATTTCTTCTTTCCACATGTTGGAATTTTCAACTTAAATTCTTGCTATTGAAAAGATGTTAGGCAGCTCAGATTCCATGTTATTAGAGGGATTAGGCAAATCATAGATCCCAAGACAATGTGTTCAGTTTGAATTCAAGGTACACACCTGTCCCGACCATTGGTAATGGGAAGGGAGAGGCAGCCAAGGAGCCAAGATCCGGAGGGCTAGTCCAAGGGGCACAAGCACAGCCCGCTGCCGGCTGCGGAACTACTGAATTACAGGCACGTTGACTGTTTACTGACAGCTGTGTCGCCAGCTGGAGTTAGTCACGTACAGATTTTTGCTTCATCTCTGGAATAACATTTTCAAGAATTTAAAAGAGGCATGTGAACTGAAGACTAGCACCGGGATTTCTTTGTCTCAACTTCAGTCTCTGAAGAAATTTGTTAATAGGAATGATAGACCCAGGATTTTCACATACTGACCTTTTGTCCCTTGAGCTCCAGTAATAAGGTTCCAATATCAAAAACAATCAGAAAAACACATGCCACATTATTCTAAAGCCTCCCAGATCCAGTGCCTTAGGATTATGACCATTTATGTAAGTTGCCATTTCAAAATAATACCTATGAACTATATAAAACAGTACCAGGCACATAGTAACTACAATAATTCTAGCATTTCACTATTCACTATTGAAACAATGCTTTATTATTACTGAAACAGAAATATATTGGAACAGACCTATGATCTCTCAGTTAACCATACTTTTAAATTTTAATAAAATTTAACTCACATGACACTATTTTTAGATCCATATTCATATTGAACTTTTATTACTTTATATACTCTTTTAGGTTCTTTCCTTAAATGTGTAGGAAAATTTAAAAAGTATCTTAAAGTAGCAGTCAAGTTTACAAATACGGTGCTAAATTAACTCTCAAACATTAGTTTGTGTATATGGGCTACATGGCAAGACAATACTCTTCCTTCTCCGTGTTTTCTTTCTTTTACCACCCCACCTTTAATAAATCAGTAAAGAGACAGCCTTGTGTGTTAACCCAGACAGGAATGTTCTGATCGGGGTCACTATTAGCAAGAAAACTCTCTAAATGCATTATGGTTATTTCTCTTTCGTAACTGGAAAAACTTCAACTTTCCCCTGCAAGGAATAATTAGAACCTACTGCTGCACTTCCATAATGGAGCTGTGAATAATGTCCACACCCTTCAACTGGATAGAATTAGAATTTAAGGGTAAAGGCAGGAGACCAGGGAAGACCAAGTAAAATGTTGAGGAAGGCAATGAGCAGGGAGACCAGAAAGGAAATGGTCTTCGAGATGCCTACCCCAAGGTCACACCATAAGAGGCATAAAGTGAGTTCACAGGGCAAATGATGAAATGTTTTATAGGTTATTTTCTTTTCATTGAACTGTATTTACACACTCTTCTAGATATTATGCACATAACTGAGGCTTAACAACCAAAAAGTCCTTGTTTCAAAAGCTGAAATTAATTTTTTTGTCAGCAATTGCTCTGATCCCAGAAATGAAAAAAAGCAATCATTTTCTCACTACAAGACTTGTGTGTTTTCCTAATGACAGAGACACATTTCATCATAAGTGTTGCCTGGTAAGTATAATTTGTTATGTTTGCAAAATAACAATAATTGTCTCTTCTTGCAAATGATGTTCACAGAGATGTCAAGTTCTTCCAAAATTAAATGATTTACTTCTGTTTTTCATCGAGTAAAACAACTGACAGATTATCCTTAGACAGCTATTTCCTGGGCTGTATTTATTCAACAAAAGCAAAACCGCACAGGTAACAATTTACCAGAATCAAACACTGCTCTCTTCATCTTTACTTTTCCTTGTTGGCGGTAACATTCACAATGCAATGGTTACATTGTCAAGATTCCACTAGATTGCAATTCATCCCCCCCCCTTACCCAAGAGCCTAAAAGCAAATTCCCAACAATACATTAAGAGGCATAAAACAATTCTTGAAGAAAGGATGAGATTAGATATGAAGCAATACAGGAAAAGTTGGAGATGGGGAATTACGCTTATCAAGTTGCCCATAAAGAAATGTCATTTGTCGGGTAAGATTCCTCAAGGGAGGAACAACCTAAGACAGGCACAGTCGCAGGGGGGCCATCAGGTGAGAAATTGGGGGATCAACAGAGGTGAGGCTTAGAACCTCACCCCCCCTGTTCTGAGAGAAATCTGCATCCGTGGAGGTTTTATTGCCCTTGTCTAGCTTGGATTAACACATAGTCTACAGGCACACACCTGATCATCTACATTTGCTCTCTTACAACACTAAACTATGCTTTCTACCTTTATCTTACGTCTACCTACCACTTCAGCATTTTATTAAAAATAATAATAATAAAGAGATAAATGTGGTATCCACATATAAATCAAGTATAAAAATCAAACGAATATTCATATTTGAAGTGATTGTTTATAGTTCATAATGCATGAGCAAAACCGGAAGTTTCTGTGATGACTGCCCTTGTACTGTTCACCATGTAACTTATTCATTATGTAAGAATTTGTTCTCCATGTAAGAACTTGTTCGCTATGCTTCAGAAGATTGGAGACTGACGAAAATTAGGCTTGGGGTGGATTAATGATTGTGCATTGAGCATTGACTCCCCTATACAGAATTTTATTGTTGTTAACAACCATTTGATCAATAAATATGAGATGCCCTCTCAAAAAAAAACACAAAAAACAACAACAACAAAAAGTACAGACTTCCAATTGTAAAATAAATAAGTAACCGGGATGTAATGTATAGCATAAGGAATATAGTCAAAATATTCTAACAACTTTGTATGGTGATAGCTGGTAGCTAGAATCATCATGTATATAAATGTTGAATCACTGTGTTGTATACCTGTAACTAATCTAATACTGTGTGTCAACTACCCTTCAATAAAAAAAATAATAAATAAATAAATAAATAAAAGAAATGTCATTTGTGAGATTAAGGGACCTGCTGGGGCTGTCGGATGCACTGTGCCTAGGATCCGTCAGGTTGTAGCACCGTGCTTGGACTCAAAGAAACAAGCGTTCACTTATCTTGTAAAATGGCTCCCAAGATGGGCCAATTTGTCTGCCAGCATTTATCCGTCCTTCAAGGTAACTTCACTAAGTGGAATTTTCCCAAATAAAAGCTGATTCTGAGCTGATGTATTTTTCTCTTTTTGTGTGTGTACACGTTCAGTGGAGCTCTTGGCTCTGAGTATGCCTCACCTTTTTCCTGGGATTTTCCATAAACTTATTGATGAATACTGGAGTAAGCTATAATTAACTATGTATTGTCTAGACAAGGGGTGTCCTGGTAATTCAGATAATTGAAAGGTATTCATCATCCACAACTTGGATGCCCTACCTTTCTCTGATACTGTTTCTAGAATGTGCTAGAAGGTAGTAATGTCTGTCGGTCTCATCTCCTCAATGTTTTAAGCCTGCCTGCTTTGTTGAAAAGCCTCTAACAAGCAATGAAATTACCTAAGAGGCAAAAAGCAGAAGAGAGGGGGAAGAAATGCCAGAAATGTGTTTAAAAAAGAAAAGCAAAGAAAAGAAACCTTTAAAAAATTAAAATGTTTCTGTAATTAAAATTTTTCCTACCAGGCAAGGGGCTCATTTTCTGTTTATGTGTTTATTTCTTTTATAAAGTCCGTGTAAGATTTTTTTGTGAAGGAATCATTCAAATATTTTTCTTCTATAAACACCTTGTCATTTTAAGTACTTTAACACTTTTAGGTTACCAGCCTGTCATCTAAGGAAATACCAATATCAAAAGCAAAGACCTCCCTTTGAAATTTCCCTTTTTTCTTTTTCCTTTTTCTCTCTTTAGTTTTCTCATGATATTTTAGTTTTTAAAAGAAAGAGGGGGGCATTTCAATTAGTACTCTCAAAATGATTCACTGCCATTTACTTGGAAACTAAGATATTTCCAAATGCTGTCCACTCTAATAATGGAATAAGACAATTACAGTTTTAAGAGTTCTGTAACTTCATTGCTCTAGTGGTTTCCCAATATTTTCATTATGTGATAGAAAATGGCCTTCTGCTCAGTACACCAGATAAATCTGACCATGGAGTTACTTATAGGGTAACTGAAAAGTGCTGGTCTGTGCTTTTATTGCTCTATTTATAGAATGATGGCTAAACCTAACATTACCTTGTAACTCATGAATAGATTACACAGTCAGTTTTAGATATTTTTAAATCTGAATTCTTGACCATGTGAAAAATGTAACTACCCTAAAGTTTAGTGATTTGATTTTACAGTTATGTCACTTAAAAAAAAAGATAAAAAAGATAGTGTTTTCACCCAATGACCACCCCAATGATAGACAATTCTCTCTCCTGTGTAAAATCTGAGTCACAGCCTCAGAATTTAGAAAAGCCTGAGCTAGGGGTCCTCAGCAATGCACCCTTTCAAAACCAGGGCGGGACTTTGCCCATCTTACACTATAGTTCAGGTAGTGACTCAGGGCCAGTGGTAGATGGTGGATACAAGATCACTTCTCTGTTCAAAAAAATCCTCCTCCTCATAGTCCACTAATAATAGACATACATACGTTGAGCTCTTTGTTATCCCTGTAAGTTATTTTTAAAAAAGAAAGAAAAGACAAAGTGATAATATTGTAAAAGTTTGGAAAAGAAATAAAAAATCAGACAAGAATGATATGAATTGAATTACACTGCTTCTAGTTGACACCAGCCGAATAAAGAATAAGGAAAAGGGAGCAGACAGAATGAGTTCAAAATTTTGCTCAGCCACTTATAATTTCTGTGATCCCGACAAACTACTCTCTCTAAGCATAGTCTTACCTTGCAGAGTTGTTCTAACAATTGAACAAGATCACATGTGCAAAATTCTTAGCTGACAGTAGTCACTCACTAAGTGGCTATTTTTTCTGGGGTGCACTAGCTCACAGAGATATGAAGTTCTTCCAAAATTAAATGATGGGATGGGGCTGGAGCCATGGTAGGCCACTCACTAACATACAGAAGCTCAAGAGCACACAAAGCCTCCAAGGAGTAAGATGCATGAATCACGATGAAATGGTCGATGTCCAGATACATTATTTCTAAACATACTCCTTCCTAAACTTAAACTTGACCTGTTTCAGAGTACATCTACATGTGGTGAAAGAAGCAAGGTTCTTTTTCCTACAACTCCTTTCAAATTAGCTTCTTCCAACTGACAAACAAACAAACAAACAAAAAACCCATGCCTTTTGCCTATCACAAATTTGTTATGTCTCATCATTCGATAGTTAAAATGCTCTGGGGTGTCAAAGGGACAAGCTGATAAATTGTTGTGCACAGACTCTCCTTTAGTCAAGATAACAAAAGAATCCCATTAATCCTACTAAAGAGGTACACTTCCTATACAGTTTGTTATAGTTACTGATAATTTTTTAAAATCTGTAATATATTTTTGTCAGTTTTATCAGTTGACTACTATTACTAATCATAACACAATCTGAAGGAATCATTACACCCAGAGCTTTATAGTTATATGAAATTATTTCAAATTCAATTTTAGTTTACATTTATATTTTGATATAGAAAGTATGAGAGGGTAACCAATAAGAGACTTTCCAGCATGAAAAATGCTATATTATGATAACATTCTGGGGAAGCAAAATAATGAAAGTACAATTTCAAGGAAAAGAAAGAAAGAATTGTTCAAGAATTTTTTAAATCAATGATTCTGAGTACTGTATCACCATGGCATTTAGAGTCCCTTGGAAACATTTAAAAGAACGATCTAACAGATTTTTAAGTGATAATATTTACAATATGTGGCAAATCAATCCTTTTCAGTTGCTTAAACTTATTAAAAATGTATAAGATGGTACGTACTTAAAATAATTTTCTAGTATATATAAGCAATGCAAACTAGTCTATAGACCTTGATGTACAGGTTAAGAGCAAGGCTTTTCAAATCAGAGCAACTGGCTTTGAAACCAGTCCCTGCCTCTTGGTTTTAAAGAGCCATGTTCAACTAAACCTTCTCTTTGCTTCCAGCTTCTTATCTTTAAAAATGGAGAGAAAACCTTACAGAATTAAAGGACATATGTGTTTAAAGTGCTTAGCACTGTGCCTGGCATTAGGCAGCTACTATCATTACCATACTACTGAATATGAGGAAGTCAGGGAAAGAGATTGGAGGATTCCAAAGGTAAAGGTAAAATCTGAATCAACATTTCTTTAGAGAAAATATGATCTGCAAATGGCCAACCATCATGTAACGATGGGCTCATCATCATCAGCCAGCAGGGAAATACAAATCACAACCACAGTGAGATACCACTTTATACTCCTAATATGGCTAGGATCCAAAAAAATAAAGAGAAAAGAGAGAAAGAGTAAGTGTTGGGGAAGTTGTGGAGAAACTGGCACCCCTCATACACTGTTGCTGGGAATGTAAATGGAGAAGCCACCATGGAATACGATTTGGTGGTTCCACAAAGTTAAACATAGCATGACTCTATGACCCACCAATTCTACTCTTAGGTATATGCCAAATGAACTAAAAACAGGTGTTCAGACAAATACTCGTACACTAGAGTAGCACCGTTCACAACAGCCAAAAGGTAGGAACAACCTTAATGTCCATCAACAGCTGAATAGATAAACAAGTAATGGTATATCCCAACAATGGAGTATTATTCAGCCATAAGAAGGATGAAGTACCGATAAGTGAAAGAAATAAGACATGAAAGGTCACATATAATTCCCTTTATATGTAAAGTATTCAGAACAGGCAGATCCCTGGAGACAGAAAGCAGATTAGTGGCTCCCAGGAACTGGGGGCAGGGTGACTAGAGCATGACTACTGAACGGGTACAGGGGTTCCCTTGGGGTGACGACAGTGTTTTGGAACTAGAGGGAGGTGATTGCACAACAGTGTGAATACACAGAACACCATACAATTTAAAACACTGCTTTTCCAATGTTGTGTTTTATGGCAACAATTCTTCAATTATGATAGCAAAGATCACTTGCCCCAGCATCTTTCCGTTTCCAGGTTTTACAACAGCAGAGCCCAACGCCTCCCACCGTGAAAGCCTCCGGGCATCGCAGCATCCCCCGCAGCTGCTGCCGCCAAAGCCCAGCTGCCGTCTCTGGCCCCGAAGCCACACCACAGGGGGACGGAAGGAGATGGCACTCCTGGGGTGACGGTTAAAGCCTTCCCCCATGTGCAGGACCTGCCCCGAAGCCACCCGGAGGATCCGCACAGGGCCACAGAACCTTGCAGGGGCAGGTGGCGTTCTCCCCTGCAAAGCCAGAGTGGGGTCACAGGAAGAGCTGAGCGGAAGGGAAGGCGAAAGGCTTCAGGGGACGGGAGCTGGCGGTGGGGGGGCAGGATTCTCCTCCACAGGACACGGCTTAGGAGTGTAAGGAGACAGGAGAAGAGAATGGGAATGATTGGTCGGTCTAGTTGCCGGATGCAGCCTGTGCGGGAGTTGGCATTTCAGATGAGATTCCTGCATTTGCAGTTGCTGGGTCATATGGTAATTCTTAGTTTGACTTTCTGAGGAACCAAGATTGTTTTCCATTTCCCCTCCCTCCAGTGGATTCGTGCCTCTCCACTCGTTAACTAGGCAAATTGAGGTGGGCTGCTTAATCTATGGAAGGTTCTGTTTCCTCACTTGTGAGGTGGGGATGATGGTAAAATCTGCTTTCAAAGGATTTTCCATGAGGATAAAATGAGATGATGCGGTTTTCCTACAACTTTACCTAATGATAACAATCTCTTAGGGTGCTTTATAAATAACAAGTTCCTGGGCCCCATAACAGACATGAATCAGAGAATTCAGGGGAGGAGGGCCCAGGGACTGTATTTTGAATGCCTTCCTCAGATGATTCTTAC
Source organism: Manis pentadactyla (assembly GCF_030020395.1). Lineage (NCBI taxonomy): Eukaryota > Metazoa > Chordata > Mammalia > Pholidota > Manidae > Manis > Manis pentadactyla. The sequence goes on from NC_080033.1 coordinate 17,216,937, forward strand.
AGTGTAGCTAGAATGGGAAATAGCACAGCTCCTGGAATGTAAGTATTCAAAAGTGTTAGGTATTAGGAGTATTTTAGATGATTATTTTAGTGGTTAAAGGGCTATGATTTATAGTGGGCTTCCAGGAAGTCAAAATAATTAATTAGAAATGACAAATTCCATCCAGTGCTCTGTTTTCCACATGATACCAAACAACTGACTTGACCATTTTTTCCCCATTGAATAGACTAAAACTGAATGGGAAAAGTTAATAACAATTTAAGCTTCTCAAAAAGATGACTTACTGTCATTCATTAGGGCCATTTGAGAGCTATTTCTATTGGGCAATGGGGGAGGAGGTAGAAATTATAACAGATGATAAAAATCTCTACTAGCTTCCTAATTAGATTTCTGAGTCAACAATTATTTAAGTATTTTCAAAGAATAGTAACCCATTGGCCTGAGGGTGTGCTTATGGTTTTAGCTGATTGAAAGAGAGCCAAATATTCTGATTAGATCCAATTAATCCCACCACATTGGCTTTTCAATTTTTGACCATGGTACACAGTAAAGAACATGTTTCACACTGAACTTCAGATACATATATATCTGAAATAACATATACTCTTTTTAAAAATTTTTTATAAATGTATGATTGATATACACTCTTATGAAGGTTTCACATGAAAAAACAATGTGGTTTGCCCATATAATCAAGTCCCCACCCACACCCCAATGCAGTCACTGTCCATCAGTGCAGCAAGATGCCACAGATCCACTATGTGCCTTCTCTGTGCTACACTGTTCTCCCCATGATCCCCCACACCATGTGCACTAAACATAATACCCTCAGTCCCCTTCTCCCTCCCTCCCCTTTGGTAATTCTTGGAGTCTCTGAGTCTGCTGCCATTTTGTTCAGTTTTGCTTCATTGTTGTACTCCACAAATAAGGGAAATCATTTGGCATTTGTCTTTCTCTGCCTGGCTTGTTTCACTGAGGATAATATCCTCCAGCTCCATCCATGTTCTTGCAAATGGTAGGATTTGTTTTTTCTTATGGCTGAATAGTATTCCATTTTGTATGTGTACCACATCTTCAGTATCCACTCATCTACTGATGGACACTTAGGTTGCTTCCATATCTTGGCTATTGTAAAAAATGCTGCAATAAACATAGGGGTGCATATGTCTTTTTGAATCTAAGAACTTGTATTCCTTGAGTAAATTCCAAGGAGTGGGATTCTCAGGTCAAATGGTATTTCTATTTTTAGTTTTTTGAGGAACCTCCATATTGCTTTCCACCATGGTTGAACTAGCTTACATTCCCACCAGCAGTGTAGGAGGGTTCCCCTTTCTCTGCATCCTTGCTAGCATTTGGTGTTCTTAGTCTTTTCGATGCTGGCCATCCTTACTGGTGTGAGGTGATATCTCATTGTGGTTTTAATTTGCATTTCCCTGATGATTAGTGATGTGGAACATCTTTTCATGTGTCTGTTGGCCATCTGAATTTCTTCTTTGGAGAACTTTCTTTTCATATTCTCTGCCCATTTGTTAATTGGATTATTTGCTTTTTGGGTGTTGAGGCGTTTAAGTTCTTTATATATTTTGGATGTTGCGGGAGTCCAGCTCCAGCCTAGGAGTGGGATGCCCGAAGGTGCAGGACGGAGTCGGCGTATGGAGAGACAGGACACAGAGTCAGATGGAGGTGGTCTCTCGACAAAGTGCCGATGACAGCTTTATTTATACCATTTTGCACAAGGATATGATTATTTTTTATTATTTTGATGATTAACTAGAATACACAGTTGGTTAATAAGTATAGGCAAGCTTTTTTCTTTCTTTTACTTTCTAATCTATTCATGGTTGGTCAAGCTTTAGACAGGTGATTGTTTTTCTGTTCTGTGACCAAAACTTTTCCCATTAACATGTACTCTATTGTGTCTTACGTTTCTATGCAACACGGTTTCTAAGAAGTGCATGTGACCATAGGAGCGTGCAGTATGTAGCAGCGACTATGGAGTCTATCACTTCAGGGTGTAATACAGGTCACCTAGTGCCACAGTTAGCTAGGATTCTTTCCCACAAAAATATTCTTAGAGGCTTTAATAAATTTATAATCAATCTAAAATCATAAACTCATATCTTCATCTTATACTCCTTTATAGGGCACAGTAGGCAGCAAACTAAATTTCTTCTTCTTATCTACATTTCTCTTTCTTCTGTGTGGATACTAAAATCTCCCTGACATATGCTACACAGGTCTCCATGACTCTACTACTGCAGGGACTAAACAAGTTCTTACATGGTGAACAATGCAAGGGCATTCATATCATAGAAACTGTTTCTGTTTTAACTACAAACCTTAAACTATAAACAATCATGTCAAATATAATGTATGATTATTCATTTGATTTTTATACTTTATATGTGAATTTAATAAAACGTTAATGTAGTAGGTAAATGCAAGATATAGATAGAAAGCATGATTTAGAACTGTAAGAAGGCAGGTGTAGATGATCAGGTTTGTGTCTACAGACCAGGTCTTAATCCAAGCTGAACAAGGGCAACAAAACATCCACAGGTGTAGAAGATTTCTCTCAAAACTGGGGGGGTGAGGTTCTAAGCCTCACCTCTGTTGGCCCCCTTTTTCTCACCTGATGGCCCCCCTGTGACTGTGCCTGTCTTAGGTTGTTCCTCCCTTGAGAAATCTTACCTGTCTCTGGCTAACCAGCCATCTTACGGGGCCATACAGGGAGATGTAAAGCTGGTAAGTGAGAGAGAAGTAATATTCTTTGAAAAGGTTAGTTTTCAACTTCTTTGCAGATTTATGCTCCGTGGCTTCTGTGCCCAGCACTTGTTTTGAGGTATCTTTACTTCCTGGAAAATTATGGTACTTGGTAATTTCACGGATGAAGCACAAATTCTAGTAAAGGGCTGTAATTAGGAAAGAAGAAAAACAAACTATAGAAGTAGTAGAGGGAAGAAAACATGAGATGATTAATTAAGTGTCAACAGAGTTATTCTATTCAATATTTTCTCATGACTCTATTTCTATAAAACTTTCCATCAGTAGTTTCACTAGCATTGTAAACAAGGGGGACATTCTCAGTGGAAATGGGGTGGTCAATGTTTGACTAACTAACAGCAGGTTTCTGTACTTTATGCTAAGATCGCTATTTGGCCCTACGTGTTCTATTCTTCAGGAGCACTGTCCTGAAAACCTTCTGGGAAGTTTATGTTCTCATCTTTTCTGTGCTGCTTAGCAAAGGTTAGCTTAGTCTTTGGCAACAATGCAAGCAAAAACAAAGCTAATAGTATAATGGAAAATAACAAAATCAAGGTGGGTAATAGAGGGAGCCAGCTGCGAAGGCCCCTGCTTTGCAGGGGTCTTCCTCCAGCCTGAGCTTCGCTACACAGCTTGAGTAGCATGGCTCCCGGCAGGATGTTAACCCTTTGTTGGATATGTCATTTACAAATATATTCTCCCATATTGTAGGATGCCTTTTTGTTCTGTTGATGGTGTCCTTTGCCATACAGAAACTTTTTAGTTTGTTTCCCTTTCTCGAGGAGATGCGTTAGGAAGAAGTTACTCATGCTTATATTCAGGAGATGTTTGCCTATGTTGTCTTCTAAGGTTTTATGGTTTCATGTCTTACATTCAAGTCTTTAATCCATTTCAAGTTTACTTTTGTGTATGGGGTTAAACAATAATCCAGTTTCATTCTCTTGCATATAGCTGTCCAGTTTTGCCAACACCAGCTGTTGAAGAGGTTGTATTTTGATAGGAATTGCTTTGAATCTATAGATTGCTTTAGGCAGGATGGCCATTTTGCCAATATTCATTCTTCCTATCCATGAGCACAGGATGTGTTTCCATTTATTGGTACCGTCCTTAATTTATCTCATCAGTGTCCTGTAGTTTTCAGAGTATAGGTCTTTCACTTCCTTGGTTAGGTTTATTCCTAGGTATTTTATTCTTTCTGAAGCAATTGTGAATGAAATTGTTTTCCTGATTTCTCTTTCTGCTAGTTCATTGTTAGTGTATAGGAATGCCACAGATTTCTGTGTGTTAATTTTGCATCCTACAACTTTGCTGAATTCAGATATTAGACCTAGTAGTTTTGGAGTGGATTCTTTAGGGTTTTTTATGTACAATACCATGTCATCTGCAAACAGGGACAGTTTAACTTCTTCCTTGCCAATCTGGATGCCTTTTATTTCTTTCTGTTGTCTGATTCCTGTGGCTAGGACCTCCAGGACTATGTTGAATAGGAGTGGGTAGAGTGGGCATCCTTGTCTTGTTCCCAGTCTTAAAGGAAAACATTTCAGCTTCTTGCTGTTAAGTATAATGTTGGCCGTGGGTTTGTCATATATGGCCTTTATTAAGTTGAGATACTTGCCCTCTATACACATTTTGTTGAGAGATTTTATCATGAATGGATGTTGAATTTTGTCGAATGATTTTTCAGCATCTATGTAGATGATCATGTGGTTTTTGTCCTTCTTTTTGTTGATGTGGTGGATGGTGTTGATGCATTTTCTAGTGTTATACCATCCTTGCATCCCTGGAATAAATCGTACTTGATCATGATGGATGAACATCTTGAATATATTTTGAATTCAGTTTGCTAATATTTTGTTGAGTATTTTTGCATCTATGTTCATCAAGGATATTGGTCTGTAATTTTCTATTTTTGTGGCGTCTTTGCCTGGTTTTGGTATTAGAGGATGCTGGCCTCATACAATGAGTTTGGGAGTATTCCCTCCTCTTCTATTTTTTGGAAAACTTTAACAAGAATAGGTATTAGGTCTTCACTAAATGTTTGATAAAATTCAGCAGTGAAACCATCTGTTCCAGGGGTTTTGTTCTTAGGTAGTTTTTTGATTACCAGTTCAATTTCATTGCTGGTAATTGGTCTGTTCAGATTTTCTGTTTCTTCTTTCGTCAGCCTTGGAAGGTTGTATTTTTCTAGAAAGTTATCCATTTCTTCTAGGTTATCCAGTTTGTTAGCATATAATTTTTCATAGTATTCTCTAATAATTCTTTGTATTTCTGTGGTTCTGTAGTGATTTTTCCTTTCTCATTTCTGATTCTGTTTATGTGTATAGACTCTCTTTTTTTCTTGATAAGTCTGGCTAGGGGTTTATCTATTTTGTTTATGTTCTCAAGGAACCAGCTTTGCTTTCATTGATTCTTTCTGTTGTTTTATTCTTCTCAATGTTATTTATTTCTGTTCTAATCTTTATTAGGTCCCTCCTTCTACTGACTTTGGGCCTCATTTGTTCTTCTTTTTCTAGTTTCATTAATTGTGAGCTTAGACTGCTTATATGGGACTGTTCTTTCCTGAGGTAAGCCTGTATTGCAGTATACTTTCCTCTTAGCACAGCCTTGGCTATGTCCCACAGATTTTGTGGTGTTCAATTCTTGTTGTCATTTGTCTCAATATATTTTTTGATCTCTGTTTTTATTTGGTCATTGATCCATTGGTTATTTAGGACGATGCTGTGAAGCCTCCATGTATTTGTGGGATTTTTTATTTTCTTTGCATAATTAATTTCTAGTTTCATACCTTTGTGGTCTGAGAAACTGGTTGGTACAATTTCAATCTTTTTTAATTTATTGAGGCTCTTTTTGTGGTCTAGATATGATCTATTCTTAAAAATGTTCCATGTGCACTTGAGAAGAATGTGTATCCTGCTGCTTTTGGGTGTAGAGTTCTGTAGATGTCTGTTAGATCCACCTGTTCTAATGTGTTGTTCAGTTCCTCTGTTTCCTTACTTATTTTCTGTCTGGTTGATCTGTCCTTCAGAGTGAGTGGAGTGTTGAAGTTTCCTAAAATGAATGCATTTCATTCTATTTCCCCCTTTAATTCTGTATTTGTTTCACATATGTAGGTGCTCCTGTGTTGGGAGCACAGATATTTATAATGGTTATACCTTCTTGCTGGATTGACCCCTTTATCATTATGTGATGTCCTTCTTTGTCTCTTGTGACTTTCTTTGTTTGGAAGTCTATTTTGTCTGATACAAGTACTGCAACTCCTGCTTTTCTCTCCTTATTAGTTGCATGAAATATCTTTTTCCATCCCTTCACTTTTAGTCTGTGTATGTCTTTGGTTTTAAAGTGAATCTCTCGTAAGCAGCATATAGATGGGTCTTGTTTTTTTAATCCATTCAGTGACTCTATGTCTTTTGATTGGTGCATTCAGTCCATTTACATTTAGGGTGATTATCGATAGGTATGTACTTATTGCCATTGCAGACTTTAGATTTGTGGTTACCAAAGGTTCAAGGTTAACTTCCTTACTATCTAAGAGTCTAACTTAACTCACTTAATATGCTATTACAAACACAATCTAAAGGTTTTTTTCTTTTTCTCCTCCTTTTTCTTCGTCCTCCATTCTTTATATTTTAGGTCTTGTATTCTGTACTCTTTGTCTATCCCTTGATTGACTTTGGGGATAGTTAATTTGATTTTGCATTTGCTTAGTAATTAGCTGTTCTACTTTCTTTACTGTGGTTTTATTACCTCTGGTGACAGCTATTAAACCTTAGGAACACTTCCCTTTATAGCAGTCCCTCTAAAATACACTTCAGAGATGGTTTGTGGGAGGTAAATTCTCTCAGCTTTGCTTATCTGGAAATTGTTTAATCCCTCCTTCAAATTTAAAGGATAATATTGGTGGATAAAGTAATCTTGGTTCAAGGCCCTTCTGCTTCACTGTAGTAAGCATTTTCACCAAACCAACTTGATTATTGGGTCAAGGCTTTAATGGACAAAAATACTGATTTTTAAAGAGCAGAGAGCAGATCTGTTTTTAATTAAAAATATCTTTGATCCAAAGTATAATTATCAAGAAAATATTAGGCAATCATTCATTTATTCATTCACAGCACGAAAATACAATGTAATGATTCACCCTTACATTCACTCCAAGGAAGCCAACTTCTGAATTCTACACTCAAAATACAGTAGAATACTTTATAGCACTGGTGCTAGGGTGTGGGTAAAATTGCAATATTTCCAGAATCTCTCCCCTGGCCTTAATTCATCTCCATATCAATAGGTATTTCTAAGGGATGGAGAGGAGTAGTCCATCTTCATATCAATAGGTGATTACAAGGGTGGGGGAAGTGGGGGGATATCTGGACGGGAGAGGTTTGGTGGGGTCCCTTTTTCCTGCAGCCTCTAGATACACAAGGGAGCAGAAGTGGATGACTGCTTATAAGTAATAAATGGATTTCTCCCACTTTATTTGTCCCTTTGACTGATTTTGGCTTCAAAAGTAATTTGCCCAAGTCTGGGAACATATTTTCCCCACTGGAGTTACATAGGGCCACAATTACTACTCACGCTCAAGGTAAACTGTGGAATATCACATTCAAAGAGGAGTTTACCACATGTGCTTGTTTGGATCCTACACTGGGTTGGATACAATGCAGATACATAATTTGAGAGTGAAGGGAGAAAAATTCCTACAAACATTAAAGAAGTTTGATCAGTATGGGCTAATCTTTAAATCTGAAAAAATAATTAGAAGCAAACGTTTTCTTTCTCAAATTATGATGCATGTGGAGAATAAGATGATAAACACTCTTTACATCAACCTTTAAGAAAATTTAACATTTAGCCATATTTTCTACAAACATTTTCAAAACCATTACAGTTATACTTGAGTCTTTCTATAGGTCTCTCTTCAATCCTGCATTCCTTTCTGTGTTTCAAGAGGAGACAGAAAGGAAACAAACAAGCAAGTAAGCTCAATATTTTTTTTACAATTACTTGAACTTTTTCATAAGCTTCCTTCTAGGACATGTAGCCATGAGTAGTCCACGGCATAAGTCCCTCCGTGATGTCCCACTTTGACATGCAGATGATGTTGAAGTGAAAACAACCAAGACCCAAATGACTTAGAATGAAATTGTCACCTTCCCACTAACTGCATATAAAGAGTTTAGATAGAAGGCCTGCTCCAGGAAGAGAGCTAGCACCACAGATAATACCTTAGAATAGGAACTACAGGTGGTAGCCAGGGAGGAATCGGGGAAGTCTGTTAAAATTCCTAAGTCCCATTGTTTCTGTGAGGCCCAGCAAACATTTGTGTACTAAACATTTACTCTTTTTCATCTCCCTATGATTTGCTTCCTTTTCCCTTTGAAGTCCCAGACCTCTACCCCCCTTCTTCTCAGTCAGGATGATGTATATACCCCATTCTCTCTGTCTTTGGAATCTCCAGTCTGTGCACTTCCCTTAGAAGGTAGGTAAGCTTTGTGGCTTTTTCCTCATGTTTATCTGTCCCATGTGAATCTGATTCTTAAACTAGCTAGAATGTTGAAGGGTAGAGGAAAATTTTTCCTCACCAACATTATTGCACGTTTTTAAACTTTATTCATGGCACACCCTACCATATGCCTCATTCTACAATGTGTTTTTATATTTGCTGAATATTGTTCAGTATTTGATCCATATTCATATACAATGCTTTAACTTCTTTATTTAACCAGTATGCATTATTTCATACAAGAATTACCACAATGTACCAATACTATTGAAGGTTTCTGGTTTATTTCCAAATGGTTACATTAATACTGATGTTATGATAAACAATGTCATGAAAAGATACAGGGTCTGAGAGCATAGAAGTCTTCATTTACTGGATATTGCCAAATTTCTCTCCAAAATGGTTTGGTAGTTCTTATTTCTCCACATCTTGGACAATATTCAGTATTATCAGATTTTAAATTATTCCCTATTTGACATGAAATTATATTTCACACCACTATTTAAATGTATATTTTCATAATGACAGTTAGATTTGAGTTTTATTTTTTTAACTGGTAGTCTTTTGTTATACTTAAATATTGTGGATACTCAATTTTTACATATAAAGTTATATTTATATATATATATAAATTTTCATATACATAAAATTCACATACACACATACACAACATATACATATATATATATATATGTACACACTCACACACACACACACACACATATATATATAATAAAATCAGTGGATACCCTGTTTGCAAATAACATTAGTGAGAGAAGAATCAAAACTACAGAGTCCAGGTTCAGAACAAACTGTTTGTATATAAATTCATCCCTCATGTTCACCTCCTCTGTTTACGCCACAATCCTATCCCAGAGTCCCCTAAGGCAGACCTAGTGAGACATATACTTCCATGCCTGTTTACTATTTATTTAATTTACTGGTGACTTTTTCATATGATATGGCCACATGAGGAAGGGAGTCACAGCCAACAGCAAGACTCAATTAAAATCTGTTCCATGCTGTCAAACTTCAAAGGCACTTTAGTTCACCTTGCTCTCGTGGTAAAGAAAGTAACGCAATCATCCTCCCTGACTTGCCTGTTTTATCACCATGACTTTCTCACCTGTACATGTTGCTGGGAAACCACTGGCTTCATGCTACCTAATTCTACTAACTAATCTCGATATATTCTCCTCCTCTCAGGTGGTACATTTCTCTTATGATCAATACAATTCTACAATATTCTAAATTCTTGTCAGAAAACGCTCCTGCAGCAAATGTTTCATTTTATTTCTGCAAGCATATATTCCTAGGAAAACTTGGGTGAATTTTTTGCACACAAGAAGCTTTTTTGAAAAACCAATAGATAATATAAATGGGAACAAACATGACAAACATACTATTGGATATATTTCATTTTTGTTCCACCCATGATGTCAACACATTAACTTTATTTTCTATTATCTCTTTCAATAAGGCCAATATCTCTTTTTTAAAGGAGTTTTGGGTCTCTGTTAAAATTAATAAACATTGATTCAGTTTACTGATTTTTCTAAATAGGTCATTGTCTCCACTATGGTAACTTAGTTGATCAACTAGCTGGATAGTGGAGTTTTCCTCATAAAATGGATATAAACATCACTGTGTAATGAAAGAAACCGCATTATTTTATAGCGTAGAAGAATTGCTAAGCTGTTGCCTCTTTTTTTTTTTTGATTAATTCATGCCTGACTCAGTCAGAGATTAGGCCCTGACACAGGTTATAATTAAATATTGAAATCATGAAGTGCAACAATGTTTAATTTTTAAAATCTGAGTTTTAATTTACCTCATACAGAGAATAGCTCTGGTCACCCGCAGAGATGCATCACTCACTACATTGCCTAATGCAGGATGCCTGAATGAGGCTGAGCATACAGTTAAAGTAAACTAATGCAATTTACTGAACAGCAGTCAAATATTTATCCAGTTGATGAAGCAGACTTTATGTGAAACTCAGACAATAATTAAAGAGAAGCCTTCCTTAAAACATGCCTACTCCAGTTTTCACCAATATGTTATATCCTTTCTGCATCTTCCATTTTCCTATTTCTGTGAAATATTCCCGAAACACTCCACAGTTGAGCATTCTATAACATTATATTGAATGTATTCCCTAATATTTTACAGTATTTTTAAAGTCAGGAAGGCAGACTGACTACAAAAGCAGCCCAGTTCTCCTCCTCCTCAGAGCCTACCTTCTGCCATGCGAGTGTGCAGTACCTGCCACTGACGGTGGATTCTATTTCCCCACTTTCTGAATCTGCCCGGATTATGACTTGCTTTGGCCAATAGAATGTAGCGGCTATACTTTCGTGCCAGTTCAGAACCTCTATCTCAAGAGACTGCATGCTTCTTGTTGTTTTCTCAGAACACTGTCGTGGGCATGAGAAGCAGCCCAGACTGCCCGCCAGAGGATGAGAAACCACACGGAAGCCATCCGAGGCTGACACCCGCCAGCCACCCTGCTGTGTTACCACAATGAGTACAGATGAGATCCGTCAAATCGAACCTAAGTCGGCAGAACCATCGAGATTACTTGCAGACCCATGAGAAATAATGAATGAGTGCTGTTTTAAGCCCCTGTGTTTATGATCGTTTGTTATACCACCATAGCCAACTGAAGCGGGATATGGAGCTCTAATTCAACTTCTCCATTTTGCAGATGAGAGAGGGGCGGAAGATGGCGGCGTGAGTAGAGCAGCGGAAATCTCCTCCCAAAACCACATATATCTATGAAAATATAAAAAAGACAACCCTTCCTAGAATAAAGACCAGAGGACACAGGACAATATCCAGACCACATCCGCACCTGAGAGAACCCAGCGCCTCGCGAAGGGGGTAAGATACAAGCCCCGGCCCCGCGGGAGCCAAGCGCCCCTCCCCCCAGCTCCCGGCGGGAGAAGAGCAGGCAGAGCGGGAGGGAGACGGAGCCCAGGACTGCCGAACACCCAGCCACCGCCATCCGGGCCAGAGTGCAGGGCGCTCGATACTAGGAAAACAGGGCAGCAAGAACAGTGAGCAGGCACTGGAGGCTGGGCGCCAGAGGACATAAGAAAAGCGCGCGACCATTTTTTTTTGCTTTTTTGCTGTTTTGTTTTGGCGAGCGCTTTTTGGAAGTCTTAAAGGGATAGGGACCCCAATACTAGGGAAACAGGGCAGAAAGACCGGTGAGCAGAGGCCTGAGGCTGGCACCGGAGAATAAAGAAAAACGAACAACCACCTTTTTTTTTTTTTAATTAAAAACTTTTTTTTTTTTAATTAAAAAAATTTTTTTTCTTATTATTTTTTGGTGGTCGTTGTTTTGTTTTGGCGGGTGCTTTTTGGAAGTCTTAAAGGGGCAGGGCGGGTCACTTAATCCAGAGGTAGGGAATCCCGGATCTCTGGGCACCCTAATCCCTGGGCTGCAGGGAGCAGGGAGGCCCCTTACGGAGATAAATAGCCTCCCAGCAGCTCCTGCTCCAACGCGACTCCACCATTTTGGAGTAGCTGCCCGAGCCAGGCCACGCCCACAGCAACAGCGGAGACTAACTCCACAGCAGCTGGGCAGGAAGCAGAAACCCTGTCTGCGCGCAGCTGCGCAGCACAAGCCACTAGAGGCCGCTGTTCTCCCAGGAGAGGAGGGCCACAAACCAACAAGAAAGGAAGTCCTTCCAGCCATCACTCGTCCCAGTTCTGCAGACTATTCCTATCACCATGAAAAGGCAAAGCTACAGGCAGACAAAGATCACAGAGACAACACCAGAGAAGGAGACAGACCTAACCAGTCTTCCTGAAAAAGAATTCAAAATAAGAATCATAAACATGCTGACAGAGATGCAGAGAAATACACAAGAGAAATGGGATGAAGTCCGGAGGGAGATCACAGATGCCAGAAAGGAGATCGCAGAAATGAAACAAACTCTGGAAGGGTTTATAAGCAGAATGGATAGAATGCAAGAGGCCATTGATGGAATTGAAATCAGAGAACAGGAACACATAGAAGCTGACATAGAGAGAGACAAAAGGATCTCCAGGAATGAAACAATATTAAGAGAACTGTGTGACCAATCCAAAAGGAACAATATCCGTATTATAGGGGTCCCAGAAGAAGAAGAGAGAGGCAAAGAGATGGAAAGTATCTTAGAAGAAACAATTGCTGAAAACTTCCCCACACTGGGGGAGGAAGTAATCGAACAGACCACGGAAATACACAGAACCCCCAACAGAAAGGATCCAAGAAGGGCAAAACCAAGACACATAATAATTAAAATGGCAAAGATCAAGGACAAGGAAAGAGTGTTAAAGGCAGCTAGAGAGAAAAAGGTCACCTATAAAGGGAAACCCATCAGGCTAACGTCAGATTTCTCAACAGAAACCCTACAGGCCAGAAGAGAATGGCATGATATATTTAATACAATGAAACAGAAGGGCCTTGAACCAAGGATACTGTATCCAGCACGACTATCATTCAAATATGACGGTGGGATTAAACAATTCCCAGACAAACAAAAGCTGAGGGAATTTGCTTTCCACAAACCACCTCTACAGAACATCTTACAGGGACTGCTCTAGATGGGAGCACTCCTAGAAAGAGCACAGCACAAAACACCCAACATATGAAGAATCGAGGAGGAGGAACAAGAAGGGAGAGAAGAAAAGAATCTCCAGACAGTGTATATAACAGCTCAATAAGCGAGCAAAGTTAGGCAGTAAGATACTAAAGAGGCTAACCTTGAACCTTTGGTAACCACGAATTTAAAGCCTGCAATGGCAATAAGTACATTTTGCAGATGAGCCAACTAAGGCTCAGAGGTTAAGAACCTTTTTCACATCTACACACTGTCAGTGGCAGACCAGGTTTGGGGAACGCACTGTCCCGCAACTCCGCCAAAGCTTTCTGTCTACAATACAGCATTTATATTTCTTCTTCTTGGCAACAAAAATCAGTAAAAGCTTGCCAACAGGATCAGAGTTTCAGCATAATAAAACAGCATTTGTTAAAAATAATTGTAAGAGTCTTAAATATATTTATGACGGTCAAAATACAGATATTGTCTGACAGTATTTCTCAGATTCCTTTTCCTCAGTTCCATGAAGAGAATTACAACTGACAGAATGAACATTATTTTTAAGTGGAGTAATCCCATAATTTCCAGTTATCGTGATCTTACCATTAATCCTTACTTTTGGACTATTTCTCAAATGCTAATGTTAACAGGAATCTTGTTAGAGCTTTGTTTAGCAGAACTAAAATTTTCTCTGAACCTATCATTTGGAAAATTACTAATAGTACAACAAAGTCATACTGTATTAATCCATATGCTCAAGATACTTACATCTGAAGAAATGCTCAAATACCTACATCATGTTGAATGAAGGAACTAAAGCTAAATCTGTCATGTCATTGGACGGCATGCTGTGAAATCTTGCTTAGTTAGATTTGCCTCAGAATACAAACCGTGCAAAAATATGCTTGGCCTTCTTTTTAAAGTAGAAAATAGTTCTATTTTAACTCCCATTATACCTGCAACTCTTATGTTCTATAGCATTGGTTCTAATGTTGAGTTCACCCAATTCCCCCCCGCCAGCTTGTTAAAATCACACATCGGTGGGTTCCACTGCGAGAGTTTCTGATTTGATAAGCCTGGGCTGGGACTGATGATCTGTATTTCTAACAAGTTCCCAGGTGGTGATGAAGCTGTTGGGCTCACGCTTTAAGAACCACTGCTCTACCGTTTTCCACAGTTGTTGAAATAATCTGTGGACAGGCCATCTTACAATATACCTTACTACAATATTTTAGTGGGAGCAGAGGGAAGTATATCAACTATATTCACAATTTACGCTAGTGAATTACACAGTACAAACTCCTATCCATCAAAATCAATGAGACATCACTACACTCAGTGTTTGAACAGCCTTGACTCTTTATTAAGACATTGGTTAGGCAGTCTAGAGTCTGCCCAGACCTGAAGGGAACTTTCCAAAAGAAAAAAATTGTACTACAAGACTCGTAATATTTGGAATGCAGGCAAATTAGCTCAAATGATCATCCTCCAAAAGGCTATAATATGCCAGCATTTTTATAAGGTAAAGAAATGCCTATTTCCAATCCACAACCTTTTTTTTTTTTAATGAGAGGATTCACATAACACTTTCTGTGGCAGCTTCTGCTTTCCATCACTCAGCTCTTTGGGAAAATTGTCCATTTTTGGCTTACTGACTTTGTTTGAACTTAGTCCAAAAATGAACTATTTGGAAGCTTTACCAAAAAATATAATAATTTCAGTTTTTAAAATTCCCGACTGCTTCAGATAAAGAAAACAAACGATGAAAAGGGTAGTGGGATTTAAATGGCATTTTTTGCATTTTAATATCAGATAACTTCCTAATGGACCTTTACATATCTCTGTCCTCTATAGAAATCCCTTACTTTTCTCAATTTGAAAACACAGCTGAGATTAGAAAGAGATTGGCGTCTGAAAACGTCCTCTGAGAAAACACACCCAGAGGCGCATGTGCGTGGAACTCCTGAGTACGCACATTTCAGAGGCGCCGGCCGACTAGATCTTTCTTCTTCTAGCAAACATGCCTCACTGGGTATTCAGAGAGTCCGCTTCGTGAGGGGTCCATGAAGTATTGTTAATAATTTTTATCTGCATGGTCTTTCTCGCACCACCTACTTAAAAGCTCATTTTTCAATTTCTGAACGTCTGTTAATTGCCTTCTAAGAAAAAAAGAGAAAAAGCAATCAGCTAACCTGAGCCATGGGGAGGGGAAGACTTTTCTTAAGCTTCACTTTCCTCATCTTTTCAGCTGACACTCTGTGTAGAGTGAAGGTTTCTGGGCACATAGAAAAACACAGCGGTTATCCTGCGTGGTAGGTCCCAGGTGAGGAAAGACTTCTCAGAGAGTTAGTCTGATTCTAATTCTTTAATAGCTGATTGTATTCACATATTTTTATGTTTAGGGACATCTTTTAATAACTTATAACACTCTCTCTGTATTTGTGTCATTATTAGACATGGTGAAGTGCCTTTAACTGCAGAGCAGATTTTTCCAGCCTTCATACACATGGAATTTCTAGCTGCGAATGTTTTCAATTCCTTCATATTTCCTGGTTAACTCCAATGTACAGTGATCCTGTGAACTTATGTGGCTTCTATTCTTGCTATCATTCCTTTCATATTTACCTTATGTAATATTGTGATGCTGCCAGCTAACTTTTGATGGACGTGGGTTCAGCCTCCCTAATTGCATTTTAAGCGCCCTGAGGACAGAGACGTTGTGGGGCTCTGACACGCACCATGCCTTGCACACGGAGGGCGCCCCATGCAAATGTGCTAATGCCAGGTGCTGGCAGGGTGAGTGGGTCAATCGCTTCATCCAGGGCGGGAATGGCTGGCATGGGTGAGAAGGAAATCAGGACAGTGAGAGAATGGGTTCCCAACCCAGTTAAGGGTTTCTTTGGCCAAAAACAACCCCAGCATGGGAGGTTATTTTTTACAGGGAAGAGAAAATAGACCCTGAACTACAATAATTATTTCTGGCTGAAGCAATGAAATGCTGAAGTTGCTATTGAAGACGCAGAGGGAGAAACACCTACTGTATAACAGGTAAAGTCACAGACTAACCAACCATTTCAGCGGCCTCTAGTGAGTTATACTGGACTGTAAGGTAGGAAAAGGGTATGCCAGAGAAGAAAGGCTGACGCTGAGACCAGGAATGCACAAGCACGTGCTGAGGTTGTGTAAGAAGGAAGTTACAGCAAGCCAGGGAACTTCACTTATGCCAAGTCATTATCCCCACAAAGAGCGCGTCGCCATGAGGTGTCCGTTTTACTGTACGCCCGGAGGAGCCCCTGTCCGTGTCTGGTCGGATGCCTACCTGACTCCTCCAACTTCTCTCTTTCTTATTATCTATACATTGAAGAATTTTCCCCTTTAAAATTAGTTATGGTTGTAGAGAGAAGCTATGGGAAAATGTACTAGACATTTCTCCATCAAAGGTTAAGCTCTCCTATGTTGAAATATTTTTCAATGAATAAATTCATGCATTACTACAATGTGTATTAATAACTATACTTAGGATACTTATTAGGATAACACACACACACACCTATTTGTGTGTGCCTGTGGTTTAGTGCTCACATCATCACATATGTGTGCTGGAGGGTATTGCAGTTATTACATCTTGGAATTGGATTAACACAGGTCCATGTTTCAGTTCCTTCATTTACCACTCAACAGTAAATATATGTGTGTGTATGTTTATTCTGTGTCTATCTTACTTTTGTATCTATGTCTCTTTATGAATTCACTTTCTTATGTGTATTTATAGAATTGCTATATATTCAACTGTTATATGAAATATACATTAAGAGTTCATATCTTGGAAAGTAGCATATGCTGAAATAGTAATCTACACTGAAGCATATGCCAGCTATTTAACTATGCATATAAATGCCACAGAACAATTTACACCCTAAATGAAGAATGTTATGTCCAAGTGAAACAACTACGGGCACAGAGGTCAGCAGAAAATAATTACCTCGGGAGAATTTGGACAGGATGTCAACAGAGAGCACAGACCATGAAGTCTCCAGTGACCCAAACAGTTGAGAATTACAACCAAGAACTGTAACTATCATCCAGGGAGAGACGCTTTCCACAAGCTTGATCATTTTTCAATCCTCACCTTCTGGCAAGGCTTAGCCAAGGGGCTGGAATGTGCAGTGCTGATGGACCCACAGACTAGTTGGGTGGAGGGGAACGTGAAGTATCAACTATTCTTTCCAAATGGATGAGTAGTTCAAGATGTACGCAGCAGGTGTGGAGAAGACTAGCAGACATGGGACCAGAAATCTCTGCGAGGGCCACCATGCTGCCACACTTTAGGGGGCACCACTTCTACTGCCAGGCCTGGGTACCCCCCCCTCATAAAGTGGGCCACACAAAAAGGCCTGATGGGTTTTAGCTCTACACGTGCCACTTACCAGTTGTACGAATTGGACAAATCAGTACACCTCCTTGAACGTATACCAACTTTTTATAGTTTATTCTGTGTGCTATGGATTCCTTTGATAATAAGGTGAATGTCATGGACAGTCTCTCACAATGAGTGTTTATTGCATAATGAAATGGAGGATTTTGAAGAATCAATTATTAATTTCTTCTGATATAGTAAAAATGTGTTTCTGTATTTTCATGCTAAATATCAGCATCGAGACAGATCTGAAATACCATAATTTTGAAGTAGTTGATGACTGTAAATAGCTTGAGCTATCTGTCATTGTAATGTGTTATGAAAATATTTGTCTTATCTATTGATGACAAAATGATAGGAACCTATAATATTGCTGTTTGTTGCTTACATTCACTAAAGTAAGTGCTAAATTTCAGTTGGCAGTTCTTTAAAATGAGATGCCATCCATTTAAGTTCAAGGACTCCCTGAATTTTATTCATTGACCCCAGGATAAAAGCTACTGCTCTTTGCTCTTTTATGTAAAGTGGGGAAACAACACCAGCTCTCCAGAACTCAATGAATTTTGCCAGGATCAAATCAGATAAAGTTAACTTAACAAATATTTAGTGAACAATGCCTATGTGCCAGGCTGTTTTAGGGTCTGGGGGTATATCAGTGAACAAAAGAGACACTGTCTAATGGAAGAAAAGTTTTAGTCATGTATGATAGACCTTAAAAATAAGTCTAATAGAGTACATATATGAAACATATGTAATGTCAGGGGATAATACAGGAAAATGATAAGGAAAATAAACCAGAGGAAGGTGTCTAGGAGAGAGAGAGGAGAAGCCTCTGATATAAGGTGCCACCACAGCAGAGGTCTGCAGGAAGTGAGGGAGCTTTAGGGACCCACAGGGAAAAGTGTCTACAAATAAAAAATTTTTTTAGTATCACCTTTCATCTGGTCAATTAGCAGGTGGTCAATTAAAATATAAGCCAACATGAGTAGGAAAATAATATGTAGTCTTCCTGCTAGAATACAAAATTTATATCAGCATTAGCATATACATTGCCTTAAAGTCCTATTTGAAAACTTGGTTTCTGTTAGTTTTATTATACAGAGAATTTTTTAAACATATGTTATTTAATGCCAGGTACTCTATTTAACCAAAATAACAAATGTATTCCTAATAAGAACCCAACAGGGTTCAATCTGGACCCTTAACTGTAGGGAAACATTAAGTGCAGTGGGTTGAACCATAGGTTAAACTCTGAAAAGGCCAGAGATTTTATGAAGTGGATACGAGTAAGTGAATGGAAAGAGCACAGTGATATCTTTTAAATCAAAGCCAACAAATTTTGGAGACAATGAGACTAACAATAAAACAAAAATTAGATTTAAATTACACTCCATCTCATTTTTCTTTTTGAATTTGTCTTCTTGTTCTAAGATCGTTCCTCTTCTCAGGAGTGTACTTCAGGGGCTCCAGTGAGAGATGACAAAAGCCTGAAGAGAATCAGTTAATAGTGGAGGTGGCTGGTGAAGCAAAGAAAGGAGGTGAGCGATATTTAATATTGGGGGTAGGCGCTGGGGACTGGGGAGAAGGCTGGTGCCAAAGCGGAGAGTCCAGATTGACTTTGGTTTCTGTCATGAATGCCAAGTGGATGGCAATTCATAAACAAGATAATAAGGGAAAGACAGAACCAGAAGGAAGGCAGGGAGCACATTTGGATGTCTTGATTATTAACTTGTAATTGCATACTTCAATGTTGTAATTTTGGGACAGCCAGATGGCAATGACTATAAATAGTTGGATGTGCAAGTCTGGAACCCAGGAGAGAAATCTGGAACTTGGGGGAAAAAAATATAGCTAGAAATAGAGCTTCACAAGTCATCAGCATGTGGACAAAGACAGAAAATTCTACCAAACGTTTAAAGTATGCCCAGAGGATAAAGGAGGCTTCAGTGGCCTAGTTAGAGGGTGTGACAGTCAGGAGAACACAGAGTCAGATGCCCCTGAAAAAGTCAAGTAAAGACTGTGGGTGGAGAGCACGGGATGCCGGGCCCTGGGGGCTGCAGCCTCGGCTGGGGCACTTGTGTTGAGGTGGTGGCAGAAAGTCTGAAAGCGCACAGGATGGGAGCTGAATAGGAAGCTAAATATAGACTATAACTCATTTCATTCGTGAACTTGATGGTCAAATAGAGAGAGACAGACTGAGTACATATATGAAATATATGTAATGTCAGGGGATAATAGAGGAAAATGATAAGGAAAATAAACCAGAGGAAGGTGTATAGGTGGCTGGATGCCAAGACAGAGTCAACAAGTGGAACGGTTGACATTGCCTGGGAAAAGAAGGGTCAACGGGCAAGTACCTAAAAGAAGCAAGAAGGGACAGGCCCAAGAGCACGGATACAGGTGTGACCATTCAGGAGGAAAAGCAGGAGCTTCACCTCTGAGGCTAAGCAAGAAGGGGCTCTCAGTGTGAGCAGAGAACACGTTATAAATGTGCAGAGGCAATGGTCCTGCTTCGCAAAACGAATGAAGCCCAATTGGCACTGAGTAGGACCAACGAGGGAAAAAACCTCACAATTCACGAGACACAGTGAAGAACTGTTCCATGCCCCACATCACTGTCAAATATCCCAGGGGACATTCATGTGGGTGAATAATGTGTTTGTGAGGAAGACTGCTGTACAACAGGCACCAAGAGCCGCTGAAAGGCTTCGACCAGTACAGGTTGTCTGGGAATACAACCCCTGTGCGACTCAAGGGAAAAGCAACCTGGCCTTGTTCAGCAATTTCCCCAGAATTGGTCATAATTTCAGAAACTCACATGATCAACAAGAAATACAATTAGCATTATGTTCAGTAAAAGAAATGACACAAAAGGTCACATACTACAATTCCCTTTATGTGAAATATCCAGAGTAGGCAGGTCCACACAGAACAGCTCCTTGCACTGATGTTCTAGTTTGGGGATACGCCGCATTCCTAGTCAAAGGCTAAACCTAAACTGGGCTTGTCAGCTGGAGCCGGAAGACAGAGGCCATCCAACTCAGTGCAAATCTTCTAAAAGTAAGATCAGATTAGAAATTGGCTTTGAAAGGGAGAAGATACACTGAAGAATGGGCGTGTTACACATAAAGCAGGGCAGGATCATCCACCGGGTGGTCCTTTGGACAGGAGTGATTTAGTGGCTGAAGCTTCTGTAAGACACATGGTGAAGTGCTTCTATCATTCAGTCAATAAAATTATATTGAGCATCTACCACAGGCTAGGCGCAGAGCCACGCCAGGTGCAGAGCCTAGGCCTGGGGATGGAAAGATGAATGAAATACTTTAAGACCTCGCAAAGTACTTGGCCTAGTGAGGAAAGTAAACAATTGAACAGAAAGTGAATGCCAATGCTAGTTTTGAAATGCTGTTAAGGCCTTTGCTATTTAAAGCACCAGCTCTGGGGGCTGGCAGCACGGGCATTCCCGGGAGCTTGTTAAAAACAGAACCTCAAGCTGCTCCCGGGCTGCAACCAGAAGGTGATTCCTATATACTTTGAGCTTGGGAAGGGCTACCTACTCTGGGGGTGTTCAGCTTTAGCCTAGGGTGTAAGGGAAAGCCCAGGTTTTGACTATCCTGTTTCTTTTCTTCAGAGCCTCTGCTTTTTGTAAAAGTACCTTGGAATTTCCTAAACAACTACGCACATGACTATATTAAACACTGTTTCCCAGTCTGGAAGGTGGTGGCCGTTAGCATTATGACGCCTTCTGGTCACTAGCTGGTAAATTTAATACCACAGGGTATTAATATCACATAGCTATTGATGTCACCCACCCTTGAAGAAGGCAGGGTCACCACGGTCAGCTGGAGACATCCAAGCCAACCTACCTAGACTATCCCCTAGTTTTTCTGTTTGTCACTAACCTAGTGGCTAATAGCTTGTTTCTCTCGAGTACTTATTTGCCAGGTTAGAACTTTACATTGATTACTACATAATCCCCCCATCACCCATGTAAAACAGGTGGTGTTATCACCCCCATTCCATGGATGAGCAGAGGGAGGCACTGTCACAAGACACATGCTAGTAAGGCCAGGCTTTTCGCCATGCCCACATGGCCTTTCCACGTCTCTGCCTTTACGACTTCCCCACCAAACTTCACCCAACTTCTCTACAGCTCAGATGTCATGAGCTCAGGGAGCCGTCCTGGGCTTTCCCTGCACGGAGGCTGCCCCCCGGGCCTGCTGGGGAGCTGTGCTTCCAGGCAGCGTCACACCCTCCCCTTCTCGGGAGGGCCTTGGGGAGCCCGACTGGCCCTGTTTGCCTGGGAAACTGCTGTTGACAGAGGGGAGAGCTTCTTGACAGAAGGGAGGTTGTAAATATAATCAAAACTGTAGATGTAACCCAGTCCTGCTTCCCCAAAGTGTGCAACACGGAGAAGACAAGTAGTGACTCTACAGCCTCTTACTACACTGATGGACAGTGACTGTGATGGGGTTTGTGGGGGGGACTTGGTGAAGGAGGGAGCCTAGTAAACATAATGTTCTTCATGTAATTGTAGATTAATGATACAAAAAAAAAATGTTCTAACCTTAGTTCAGGCATTTTGTTTGTTTCACCTCATTGAATAATGACCACAACTATGAGGGAGATCCTATTAATAACCCAATTTTATAGGTAAAGGAACTGAGCCCCAACGAGTTGAACAACGTGCTCAAGGTCACATTATGTGGCAGAGATAACTGCCCACCAAAGATTCATGCTGTCTTCAGGGTGTAAAGATATTCCTAAAAGGATTCTGCACAGCCAGGAACTATAGTTCCCAAACCCCCTCGCCTCCAGGTGGACCATGTGACTAGTTCCTACCAATGGGACATGGGCAGAAGTGCCGGGTGCCGCTGGTGAGCTGGGGTGATTAATGAGCAGGAGTGCCTTCTTCTTCCCTGCTGTATACTGACACCGTGCCTCACGTGACAGGTGGCAGGGCGCCCGGCAGCCTCAGCCCCGAAAGCCTGAGTAAAGTTGGGCACACACACCCCCAACCCCAAAATACTCCACCACGTACACGTGATGCAAGTGAGAAACAAACACCTATTGTGTTAAGGGACAGGAATTTAATTTGATTTTGTTTCTGTGGAAGTAGCTAAAATTTCTAATACACTCAGCTGGGAAGTGCTTCCCTTGGGATGGAAGTCCTGGCGGCAGAGCCGAAGGCAGGAATTCTTCTTCAAGTGCCTTCCTGAGACAGAGTTCTCAGGAGAGAAGGGGAGTGAGGGATGCGGGCAGGTGAGTGCAGAAAGGCTAAGGCGGTGTCCTGGCCGCAAACACTGTAACTGGATCCCATGCGCTGCGCCACAGAGATGGATGTGCCGTAAAACAAGTCCGCCTGAACGATCCCAGTCGGCCACTGGCCAAGGCCGGCCCCTGACATGGAGGGAGTGTGGCCTCCCTGGTAAGGAGCCCCCAGTGGCTAAGGGCAATTTTCCAGAGAAGGAGTAGCTGTGAGATGTTCTCAGCCCACAGCACACTGGCCAGCGCAGGAGAGAGACCTGCCTCAGAGGCCAGCTCCTAACCACGACACCATGCACGGCTATCAGCTAACTTCTACGAATACCAGCTTCATCACCAGAACAGAAATACCAATGGCGATAAGCACCTCCAGGTCCTGATGCCACAGAGCACCACAGTTAGGGGTTCTGGGGCACCAGTGACAGCACTCGTTCAGTTATTTTCCCTTCCCTCCCCGACCTGCCCTCCCCTCCCCTCTTCTCTTTTCTTCCCTTCTTTTTCTTTTGTTTTCTTTTCCTATCAAGAGCAACAATTGCAACAATTCCTCTCTCCTTGAGGATCCAGACCCTGAAAGAGGGAAAGGGGCTTGACGAGGTGTCTGGGTGGGGCTGTGCAGAGCTAGAGTCAGTTCTGGGCCCCAGTGCACACAGTTTGGTTGACTCAGTCTTTCCACTTCTTGGCTGGCCAATGGGTTCACCAGGTAGAAGCCTGGGCCCTGCCAGGCTGTGGATATTTACCTATAGAAGACAAAGCAGACCCACTCACACCTGGGTGGGTCTTCCTCTATAACATATGCCCAGAAAACATAGTTTTTGGCCCTGAGACTTAACGGTGTGAGGATCAAGTGTTTCTTCTCTGGGTTTCTCCAGCCCACCCCCTACCTCCCTCACTGCCCTCATTTCCCTGGGCAATGCCTGCCCCCACCTGTTCCCTGTCTCTGAGCCCTGAGCAAGGCCCCGCACGGGCCCAGACCACACCAGAGGGCTACGGAGAGTCAAGAGCCTCTGAGTCCATTTGTCTTCAAGGAGCCAAATTTTTTTTACTCCCCGAGGTGTTCATTTCAAAAAATTCTAAACCTACTGAAATGCCGCAAGGACAGTAAATACACAGAACACTCTACCTCTGGATCCTCCAATTGTTTACATTGTGCTGTACTTGTTTATACACACACACACACAATTTTAAAATATATTTAAAGTTTAAAAATAAGCTGTATACCTTGTAACACTCACTGCTAAATGCTTCAGCAAGTACCTCTTTAAGAATAAAAGCCTGGTGCTACACAACCACAAGTCTGATGACCCAAGTCATTTACACTGGAACAATGCTATGGCCTCTCTTGCTGCTCTTTGCTGCTCATGTCCAAGTTCATACCGATGCCTGGGGCCTGGCCTCCACCTCTGCGGGCCTCCTCTGGGAAACCTCTAACCCTGTGTGGGCACTGCTGGGCATCCACGCAGGCCCTCAGCTACCGCTGGTCTCTTCCAACTGCTCTCAAGTGCCGCTGGGGTGCTTCAGGAATCTGAGGCTGCCCTGGTGTCCCAGATGATGAGCCCCAACCCCCAACATCTGCAGAAAGAGTGACTTCACAGGAACTTGCTTCCTACCCCCCAAGGTAGTACCAGCCCCCTGAATTTACTGCCCACCTTACACAGCCCACTACCACACATTCGGCTCAAATCTACTGCTGTTTGCAACAATCAGGCCACGAGGTCTTCATTCTTAAACTGGAACTTGAAAACGACATCCTTTGCATTTCTACAGTAACAGCTCTAGGGCTGAATGGGGGAGAAAGGGGCTAGAGAAGCAGCAGATTTGGGGAGGGAGAGACTGCAGTGACGGTGAGCGGTAATTCTGCAGTGTGTCTGCTCCTCCATCCCGCCGGCCTTAGCCTCTGTCCAGGGACCGGATAGTCACTGCTCCCTCCCGGCCTGTTCTTGTGCCCTCCCCGAAATTCCATCTCCCCTTCCCAGCTACCCACCCACGAGGGCCCCACTAAGTACCTCACTGCCAGCTCCGGGGGCCTTTCCTGACTGGTCCCCCTCAGCAGGGTCCCAGCACCCCTGGACGCCTTAACTTCACTATCTCACTGTTTCCACACAAAGCATTGCCCCCTCTGAGGAGGTAACAGCCCCTCAGGGACAGGCCTTGTCAACAACAGCTTTACAACTTAACAGCACCCATAACGCTGGCTGGCAACTTGATGCGAAGGGTCTTCTGAAGTTGCTTATTGAAGTGAACCGAACTTGTACTACACTCCCCGCTCTCCACAACGAAACTGACCATCACTACCGGTACCCAGTCACTTTAAATTTTACACTAATATGGAGAGAAAAGCATAAAGAAAAAAGGCAGAAGCTCAGGAAGGATGTGCATTACAGAAAGGTAAGAATTCGAAAATTCCTCTATTTCCTTAATAGTGTTGCAGTGGCCACATCCTGGTTTGGGGCAGTGAAGTCAGTGTGAGGTCAGTTTTGATCGGGGGCTAGAAAACTAGTTGTTCAGGTCCTTTAATTATTATTTAACATTAATAAAAAATAGTCACTTATTGGACAATCTGTTTTTTGTTCTATGCTAAAATTTTTAGAATTACAGTTTGCATAATCCTACGATGTGTTTTTGGTGGGGAGTTGGAGGCAACTGAAATATCCATTACCAGGGGAATTGATAAGCAGAATGCGGCAGACACATTCTCTGGACGTGCAACACTTACCATTAAACGAGTGCTACAATAAAAAAAATTATTTTGCAGCAAAATATCACTTGGACAAGTGAAACAATGCAACAAGCAGACTACTTTCTTCACCCCCAAAACTCTCGCATTCTATTCCTTTGTAATCGTGTCCTCCTTTCCTCCCAGCCCTTGACAACCACTGATCGGTTCTCCATCGCTATAGATTCAGCTTTTCAAAAACATCACAGGCGTGGAACCATACAGCGTGGGACCTTTGGGATCAGCTACTTTCACTTGGCACAATGCCTTTGAGATTCATCCATGTTGTGTATGTGAACACTTTGTTCTTTTTCATTGATAAAACATTATATCGACATGCCAGTGTTTGTTTTTTAGTCCATTGAAGATGGTTTTTTTTTTCTAGTTTTTGGCAGGTATGAGTTAAATTGCTATTCCCATTTGTGTACAGGTTTTTATGTAAACGAAATTTTATTTCCTCAGAATAAATTGGGGTAGGATTGCTGGGTCATACGTCAGGAGTGTGTTTGATTTCACAAGAAATGAAGGAGCTGTTTCCCCAAGTGCTTGTATCATTTTTTATTCCCACCAGCAATGTATGAGAATTCTAGTTTTGTAATTTCCAAAATACAGATCCTGTACATATATTGTTAGATTTGTATTTCACTTTTTGAAGCAATTGTAAATGGTACTTTAAATTTTAGTCTCCAATTTGTTATTGCTAATACATGGAGTAAATGCCACTGGTTTTTGTGTGTTGACATTACAGCCTGTAGCCTTGCTAAACTCATTTATTAGTTCTAGGAATTTTTTTTTTTTTAGATTTGATGGGATTTTCTAAGTAGACAATCATGTCATCTGCAAATAAGGACCATTTTATTTTTATTTTTCCAGTATGTAGGTCTTTTATTTCTTTTCCTATTACACTGGTGAGGACTATGGTGCAACGAGCGACAGTAGTGAGGGTGGACACTTTGCTTTGTTCCCAATCTTAGGAAGTTTCTCTAAAAACTAAACACACACTTAGCACAGTATTCAGCCATTCCTTTCCCAAGTCCTACCCAAAAGAAGCAAAAGCATAAGGCCATACAATGGTTTTTATACAAATGTTCATAACAGTTTTATTCATAATAGCCAAAAACTGGAAACAACTTTAAATGCCCATCAACACTGAACAGATACATAATGGTATGTCTTTAGAATCCTAGTCAGTCAAAAAAAAAAAAAAAGGAATGAACTGTTGATACATGCAGAAACAGATGAATCTCAAAATAATTATCCTGAATGAAAGAGGCTAGACAGGAAAGAGTACATACTGTATGGCTTCATTTACGTACAACCTTAGAGATTGAAAGCTGCATCTGCAGGGACAGAAGGCAGGTCTGTGGTCGTCTAGGATGGGCTTGGGGGCAGAAATGGATAACAAAGGAGCACGAAGAAGCTTGTGGCGTGATAGGTATGTTCATTATCTTGACTGTGGTAATAGTGAAGCTTCTCAGGTATAAGCATATGCCCCAAATCATCAAATTGTATGCTTTAAATATGTGCAGTGTATTGTATTTCAATTATATCTCAAAAAAGCTGTAAACACACACACAAACTGTGATACTATAACAATTTTTCTGTTTTTCAGTCCTACCTTAAATCACCTTTTTTAAACAAAATCAGATTAGAGATGGAGGGGAGGATTGTTATACCAAGAAAACTAATTTTGTGTTTGGTGGTTTGCTAGATTCCAATCCAACCCATTTGTTCCTGCTGTCACCAATAAATCAACTGTTAATTTTTTTTTTCTTTGAATGGCCATATTTTCCTGTTTCTTTGTATGCCTTGTGATTTTATGTTGAATACTAGACATTTGGATCTAACACTGTGTTAATTCTGGGCACCAGAGTCTTCCTTTCCCCCGGGGTTTGCTGTCTTTCCTGGTTTTGTGTTTTGGTTGTTGTAGGCTGTC
Organism: Manis pentadactyla; assembly: GCF_030020395.1. Lineage (NCBI taxonomy): Eukaryota > Metazoa > Chordata > Mammalia > Pholidota > Manidae > Manis > Manis pentadactyla. The sequence goes on from NC_080033.1 coordinate 17,244,120, forward strand.
TCTGCACTAAGGATCAGCCTGAGGTGTAACCTTAAGTCTTCTCAGGTCTCTTCTGAGTCTTTCCCTAGGCATACACTGTCACTTTATAATTTTTTCCACATACATAGTTGTTTTTGAATGCCTTACTCTTTAATGTATGACTTCCCAAATAGGAAAAAGCAAAGATGAAGGAAGGAGAAAAGGTGTCAGCCCTTTAAATCCCCTGGGAGTCACTTCAGCTGGAGAGAAAGGGACTTGCAACAGTAGAAGTGTGACAGCCATAGCTGCCCACCGGCTAGTCTGTACTTCTGTGATCTGGAGCAGCAACCAGTGATCAGAGAACAGACCCCCAGTATTTGGAAGACAGGGTCCTTATTGCCCCCTCTGGTTCCTGCAAGCTGCACGCAACCTACTCCAGGAGCATGTCGGTCATGTGGCCCTGGGTGGCAGACGTGTAGCTGCTACTGCACTAAGAGCTGAAGTTGACTGAAATGAACCACAATTTGCCATCCAAGCCTGCCCCTGCAAGTTGCAAACCTTGAACAGACCCCGGAGTTCCAAGCTGGTTACATCAGACAGACTCTACCAGTGTGTAGAAGTGTAGGTCAAGGTGGGAAGGTAGATTTCTGGTGCTTCCTGCTCTGCCATCTTCCCACTGTTTGTCATATTTTTTAAGCTGCATAGCTTAGATCAGTAGTTCTAACTGCCAAGTTAAAAGGAATTTACAGGGCAAAAGAGCATGTTAAACGACACCACAGATATACAATCAGCAAAATCCAGACTGTGGGAACTCTACAAGACAATGACCTGACCTGACTTTGTTAAAAATTATTTTTAGAGAGAGATAAAAAAGAGGGGAAACTGTAGCTTAAAAGAGACTTAATCACACAAAATCAAGTGCAGTGTGTGGGTTTTGTTTGGATCCTGACTTGACAAAACAGGAAAAATATTTTTATGAGACAGGTAAGGAAATCAATGAATTGATTGGCTATTGAAACCTATTAACTATTTAAACTCTACTAGATATGAGAACTGAAACCAGGTATTTCAACATGACTTATTGGTTTGCTCCGAGGAAGTCTTGCCTGAAAGAATGAGTCTGTAAAACAATAGAGAACTCATTGTTTGCTCCAGGAAATTCCTACAAACCAATTTATCTGGGCAAGCAGCTCTCCTGGCAGGGGAACACACTGCTCACTTAGGCAAAAAGCTCACTTATCAGACAACTGTTGGCTTATCAAGACGTCACAAGCCCCCCATATGTTGTGCTCACTGATTGTAAACCATTGCGTCATAATCCTTGCCCAATCCTAGCCGGTTCCTTGTTTGGAAGAACCTGCCTCAACTAGCCTTACTTACTTCTCCCCTTTGTGGCATTCCCAAGACTCTGGTGGTCTTTATGAACGTCAACCAGCCACAGCTAAAATAATAGTTTTGTGTCATGTCTATTAACAAAAGGGGGCACTTTTATCTCTTTGAAGAAATATACTGAAGGATTTACAAATTAAAAGAAATAAAGTCTGAGATTCGCTTTATAATATGGGATGGAAAATGGGTAGCTTCATAGAAGAAATGAAATGGATCAAAGGTGATTATTCCTGAGGCTCGTAGGCGCCTGCGTGGGGCTTCCTATACTATTTCTGTCTTCTCTCATGTATGTTTGAAATCATCCATGATAAAAGGGTTCTTTAAGTGTGCTATTCCGACCACAGTAGTGGAGTTGTGCTTGGCCTTCTTCTCTTCCTCTCCTGGGCTGTACCCACTCCACTCACACAGCCTAATTCCTAATTTGGAAGAATTCCTCCAGGATCTGCCCACTTCTCATTACGTCGCCTCCACTGCTACTTCCCTGGCACAAGCCACCCCCACTCTCCCCCTTGATTACTGCAAAAGCCAGCGGTCTCTCTGCTTCAGCCTGTGCCCTCCCACAGTCCCATTCTATTCTCAACACAGCAGCCACAATGGTCCTTCTTAAAATTAAGTCTAAACCCTCTTCTCAAAACTCCGCAGTGGCTTCCACCTCACTCAGAGTCAGAGTCAAGGTCTTCACATGGCCTCCAAGGTCCTGCTCTCTCTGTACCACCTCCTTATCTCTCTGACCTCATCTGCTAACACATCCCGTGGGTCACTGGACTCTGGCCACCCTAGCCTCCCTCTTGCTCTGCCAAAGCACCAGGCATGCTCCCATCTTAGGACCTTTGCTCTGGCTGTTCCTTCTGTTCCACAGTGCACTCTTTCCCCTCCTTCAGGTCTTTGCTAGAAATTGCTAGATCATAGGGCATACATATGGGTAATGCTCTTGGTGACGCCTCTCTGACCACTCAAAACTGCAACCATGCCCTCCCAACCCAGGCTTTTTACTCTCCTTTGTACTTAGTGCCATCATATATCACACTCGTTTGTAGCATTTACTCCGTCCTTAGACAACAAACCCCACAAGAGCAGGGATTTCTGTCTGTCCATTCCCTGCTGTAGCCCCAATGCCTACAACAGTGCCTGCAACAGAACAGGTGCTCAGCAAACATTTGTTCAGTGACTTGGGTCACTGCTGTCTTCCATACAGTGTTCTTGGCCACCACACTATTCCTCCAGGGTTCCAAGGTAAGTGTTAAGTCTGGATGGGATAATTAGGAAAGAAAGTCTTGATTTTTAAAAGAATTATCCTAAAGGAAGAGAGGTAGGGCCCTAGGACAGTAGTCTACAGTGGTCTCTGTAAATGTAAATGGGGGAGAATCTATGAGGGGTGCCTCTGGGATGGTTGTCCACAAGCCCCACATCCCCGCCATGGACCCAGGCCTGAGACAATGGCATTACCCAGAAATGATGTAGTCTGCTAGGAGATTGGAAGAGATGTTCAATTCATCTCCCTACGAAGCCAGGAAATGTAAACTAAAACAACAACATGTTACCTTGGCAGCTTTACAAACAAGGGCAGGATAATCAGGAAATGAGCAACCTTAATCCAAGGCAAACTTTTAACGTAGTGTTTGATTTTCTGGGCATGTCTCAAAACAAATGACTCTGATTTCTTTTTCAAATACTGAAATAATTATTTCATGGATAAAAAATACTGGTATTCACTTTGGGAAAAATGTTTGGTGGTACATACAAGATTGCTCATATTTATGCCCTATAACCTACCAATTCCACCTCTGGGTATATTCCCAAGGAAAGTGATTGCATTTATCCATGTAGAGGAATGTCCATGGCAGCTCTACTCATAATAGCTAAAAATTGGAAACAGCCCAAATCAATAATAGACATTGGGGTAAATAAATGTGGTATATTCATAAAATGAAATGCTTCACAGCAATTTTAAAAAAATAATATTGCTACATGCAACCTGGGTGAATCTCATGACATGAAGTGAAAGAAGCCAGAGACATAAGAACCTGTCATTGTATGACTCCTTTTATATAAATATCAGAAACAGGCGTATCTAACCTGTGCATCAGAAAGTGGTTACCTTTGGGTGGTATCGACTGGAAGCAGGCACAAGGGAACCTTCTGGAATTATTAGAACATTCTATATTTTGGCCAAGGTGGTAGTTACATTGTATACATAGACACATAGATTCATTGAGCTGTGCCCCTCAATTTTTTGTTCTATGTTTTAACCCATAAAAAAAGTTAGAAATTTTAAATTTTTCTATAAAACAGACTAAAAGACAAGTATGTCTCTACTTTCAAGACCCGAGACACCAGAATGCAGGACTGGCTGGGTGGCGTGTACAGGGGTAAAACAGCCTTGGTGCTCAGATTCCCTCTCTCGCCACAAGGTGGCTCTCTCCCTTCTCTCAAGTGTCTCCCAGGCCTCTGGGAAAAGTCAGGACGCTCACTGCAGGGGGAGGGCCTTGTGCTCCTGAAAGGGACGGCAGGGGCCTGGCGTGGGAATGTTGCTTAATGCCGCTGGCCTCACTACGGAAGAATGCAGCCCTTCCAGGGCAAAGGCCTGAATCCCAGCTCTGCCATGTCTTAGCTGTGTGACCTTGGGAATGTTCCTTAACTTCTCTGTGCCTCAGAATCCTCATTTGTACAGTGGAAATAATAACGGTACATAAACTTGTGGTGACGTTGCTGGTGGTGGTACTGGTGGTGGTGGTGTAAAATGAGTTAATTCTCATGAAACTCCTAGGACATCACTTGGCACAGGAAGACCTCAATGTCATTGTCTGAATTGATATTAAGAGATGAAGTCTCAGTAACCAGTAGGGGAAGACCTGACACCTCACTTCTTCAGGGCCTTGCTAGGCCTTGGGAACCTGGCTGAGCTAGACAGGATAGAGCCTGTTCTGGCTGTTACGTTCTTTCCCAGAACCTGATGGTCCATTCACAGGGGCCCCATGAGTCTTTCTGTACCTCGATGAGGGAGACAGAATAATGGCCCCCAAATTCCCACTCCTAATCCCCTGGGCCTATGACTATGTTAGTTTACACAGCAAAAGGGACCTGGTACGTATCATTAAGTATCTTGAGATGGGGAGATGATCCTGGATTATCAGGAAAAGTACAATGTAATCACCTGGGTCCCTCTAACAGGGAGGCAAGAGGATGAGAGAAAAGAAAACCTGACGCCAGAAGGACAAGTCTGAGCGGGGAGGCCAGGAGCCGAGGAATGGGGGCGGCCCCAGCAGCTGGGACGCACAAGGAGCAGATGCTCCCCCAGAGCTTCTAGGAGGACCACAGCCTTTGATTTTAGCCCTGTAAGACCTATTTAAGGTTTGTGACCTCCAGAACTGTATGAAAATAAAGCTGTGCTGTTCTAAACCACTAAGTTTGTGGCGATTTGTTATGGCAGCAATTAGAAACTAATACATTCAACTTCAAGCAATGTCTGGGCAACTTGGTGGCATTTGTAGTTGTACATCTTCATTTTCTTTGAATAGGAAATACAGTCTCATGGCTTAAAATTCAGTAAGTATATACGACCGCTTTGGAAGATGGTCTGTCGGTATTTAGCTGAACATATGCACACCCTGGGACCCCGCACTTCCAGTCCTGCCTACGTCCTCAACAGAAATGCACAGGGACAGCTCCGAGGGTGATCCTAGCAGCACTCCTTGTCACGGTCCCAGCTGCAAGCAATCCAAATGCCTGTCAGCAGCAGGACAGATAAGTACGCTCACCGTGTCGTACAAGCCACCGTGGGCCCTGCATCCTCCCCGTTCTCGGAGCCCACATTGCCCAGGAGTGGGATCAACGTGTCTGGAAGAGTCCGACCCCTTGTGAGTGATTATAATATGGAAGGTGTTTGTGGAGTGCTCGAAGCACTTTCCACGTGTCAACTGATCTCATCCTCACAACTCTGTGAGGTCAGTGCTTTTATTTTACTGGTGGGGAAACTGAGGAGCGAGGCATCTAAATAAGATGCCAAAGCACACTTCCTAGTGCAGAATGAGGAGCTGAACCCAAGCACTCTGGCTGTACCATCAGAGCAGGAGATGCGGAAAGGCAGGAGCTGGCAGGAGCCTGGGGCCAGCAAGCCTGTCCCTGCCCAGCGGAGCACCCGGGGCCCTCAGGACTCAAGCTGCCAGGGGCCGGCTGCCTCCAGGCCCCATGCATGCACTTCCTAATCCTTTGGCTGTCCTGACATGTGAGCAGCCTTCCCAGGATGTTGGTGGTCACAGGCTGAGGGTGCCAGGGTTGGGGGCCTGCTAGATTCCTTCCCAGCTCTACCTGAGCTGGGGGGTAGGAATTTGTTTGTGGGCCAATGGCCACTGCTGGGAAAGTTCTTAGGGTCGCAGTGGTGGCATCGGCGGGGGAGTCGGGTGTATCTTCAATATTGCAAAAGCCCCACACTTGAGCCAGGTTCTTTGTTCTGGGCCAGAATGACACCTGAGCGGCCAGGACATACTGGCTGTCTCCCACTGCTCAGAGACCAAGGGCGAGAAGAGCTGAGTTCTGATGGGTAAAACACAGGGAAATTGGTTTACACTCCAAAGGCACCTGGAGAGACAAGTTTTTTAATTGTGGAAGGCTGGGTTTGGGTTGGTCAGACTAGCTGATAAAGCGCTGTTATTACAGACGTGAGCCTGTCCAAGTCTGTGAGCTCTGAGGAGAGGGAGGCCATTGCAGGAGACCAGGAGCCAGGAAAGCCAGCCCCACAGTTACTGTGAGGATGAACGGCTGCTGCAGACGGGACTGTCCCTCCGTTCCACATCCCAGGAGCCTGAGAGGAGGGAATGTGCCCAGACAGCCGTCTCTAATCTGCCTTACCCAGGGAAGTTCTAGAATCATCTGGGGTTAGTTATTTTCTATAAGCAGCAAAGTCCTGGGAAATTGGCTTGGGCAAACCACTAAATCTCCTTCACTTGTAAAATGTGGCTGGTCCAGGTTCTGGCTTTATGAGCTCTTGTGACAAGTAAGTGGCTTCCGCACATCACAGGCATGGAGCCGGGATGGAACACAAGTTCGTGAGTCCTGAAGACCTACAAGGAAAGATTCCGAAATGAACCCAAAAGATTTTGGGATGCATGAAACCCTCACCTGCACCTTTACTACAAACCAGTGCTCAATCGAGCCAAAGGCAAAAATTAAGAAAAAGTTATAATAGAGAGAGAGATCTAAATGGATCTCTCTAGATTAAAGAGCTCAAAACAGATAACACAGTGACCTGAACTAAATAATGTCACGGCATTGCACTCAACAACCAGCACATGTGGCCGCTTCCACAGCTTCCTGCCGGCTGCCTCTGGACAACCACACCCGAGCCAGAAACGCACACACAGCGGCTCCTCTGCTCAGCCGCCCTCTGCCACTTTGCTGCCTTCCCCAGCACCAGCCCTGGCCACCCTGAGCCTGAGAGCTGTCTTCAAAGATGCCCCACCCTTGAGCTTCCAGGGGTCCTCCTCCTCCAAACGGCCTCTGATCTCTCCTGCCCCCGAGCAGAGTCCAAAACTTAGCTGATGGAACTATGCAGACTGTGATGCCGGCCCCGCTTCTTCAGCACGTAACTGCGTAGTTATACGACTCTGGCTTGGCCATGTGACTAGCTTTCACAGACAGAATGAGGTGCCCGTTTCCAGCCTAGGTCTCGGTTGTGGGGCCTTGCACATTGCCATTTGTACTTTTGCACCAGCATAAGAAGCAGCCTGGGCTAGCCTACTGGAAGGCGACAGACACGTAGTGCAAAACCAAGCCTCCCAGCCAAGACCCAGCCGGGTAGGCTAACAGTTGATCCCCAGACATATGAGCGAGCAAAGCCAAAGATAATGCCAAAAGGAAAAGCACGGGCTTAAAAGAAACATGCAATTCAAGAAAATGGTCATTTAAACAATAGGGGAAAATGGTAAGAGCTTGAACCAGCCTGCTCAGGATTCAAATCGTGACTTTGTAACTCCCCAGCCCTGGGCGTGCCGCGTCATCTCTCCTGTCCAGCTCGCTGGGAAGGAGGTAGCCTAGGGGACTGGAGGAGGCACGAAAGGCTGTGTCCCAATACGACAGAAAACATTTGCATAATGGTTTTTCCAGAATTGGATGTTTCCCCATCCGAAATCCCCAGAATATAAGAAATGACCATAAAAATCATATGAGCTATTTTTTAAAAAATATAAAGAGCAAAGGCTTTCAAGCTTATTTCCTTCTATCTCCAAACTCATCTGTAAGCCCCTCACCTCAACGCATTCCCAGCGGTTCATTCTGGCCCTGACCTTGTCCTGCAATTATCTGTAATTTCATCCATTCCTTCCACGAAGGGCTTTCTGTGACTCTGGACAAAAGACACCCAGACCCTGCCCGAGACCATTCCCTAGTACACAATAGGTGCTCAATAAAAGCCTTCAGCATGCCTAATAATGCCTCTTTTTTTTAAGTCTGTACTGGCAGAATAAAAAACCCTATGCCTCACCCTCCAATTCTGTCTTTGGAATTTGCTGGTTCACAGGCTCCTAACTGGGTCACAGGACAAAGTCCCAAGGCCAAGGTTCTTTCCCAAATGGGCTTGGACCTATCTCGCCAGCCCCCTCTCTCTATTCCCTCCCACACAAAGCTGCATCCTTCTTCCCAGAACAGGGCGGGCTCTTTCAAACCTCTGCTGCTTGTGGTTTGAGGACCTGCTCCAACATCATCTCCCCCAAGGAGACCCTGGAGAACCCAGACAGAGTCCACGTGTTGGTGCCTCTGTGCAGGGTTTAGTTGAACGTTGTAGCCTCGTTGGCCAAAAACCAAGAGCTGACTATGCTCCTCTAGGCCACCAGGGGGCGCCTTCAAACACCAACCTGACTTCTTGCCTCAAAACCCCCACAGTGGTGCCCGTTTGTTTTTACCTTTAACAGTTAAGACTGGGTTCAGATGCTGTGCCAGCCAATTACTCATTCTGAAACTTAACTAGTGACATCACCTCTACAGTCCTCTGTTTCTGCAAAGAGTCATCAGGTGGATTAAATAGATTGTTTCCAATAAAATGCTTGGAGTAATTGGGGATGCTCTGATTGGTGACAGGGATTTGTCTGGCACAGGTGGACAGATCTGTCATGTCTCCTTTAACAGTGCCTTTAAGATGTGTGCATTTCAGTGCACACAAACTTTACCTCAGTGAAAACAAAGTAAGAATAAAATGTAAATAAATATTGGGCTCTGTTGATTTTACACACGGGATGGTGCTAATGGGAGATTGTACTGGAGATGTCAACTTACTTTGAAATGCATCAGAAAAATTAGAGGAAGTGATAGACAGAGGAATAGAAAGATGGCTGGGTAAGTGATAAAACAAGTTGAGTAAAATGTTAATTGAAGAAACTAGGTGATAGGTACCTGAGTTTAGTTTTCACTATAAAAGTGAATTTCAAATGTTTGAAATTTTTCATTACACATGTTTGGGAAAATGTAAGAAACAAAAGTTGGTGAAGGTGTTGAGTCAGCAAAGAAATTTGGATTGAATTGGTTAGAGGTGCCAAGAAAAAAAGGATTTCTCTGGGACTTTCTACAGAAACCACAGCCATTTCCCTGCAACATTCAGGAATGAATTATGCCAACTATCAAGTCTCAGCTCTGGAGAACACTAGTCAGCAGAAAAATAAAGAGGAGAGAGGCAGAGATGGCACCCCCATTTCTCAGAAATCCTGCAATAAAGAGATGTGTTTAACATCTGAACTCATTTATTATTCATTCAACAAGCATTTACTGAAATCCTCATGCCTGGCCCTAAGCTGGGCAGTCAGTGCAGGACAACTCGGCCCAGCCCTGCTCTCAGGGGACTCAAAGTCCAGTGGCAGAGACAGACTTGTTTCTCAGAAAGAGACGCTCTAGAGTGACCAGAACAATTACAGGGGAAGCCCAGGGGTTGTGGGAGCCCCAAAGGAGGCACCTGACCCAGACTGGAGGTCAGAGAGGGCTTCCTGCTGGAGAGGACATCTGAACGGAGTCTTGAAGGAGTAGGTGTTAGCCACATAGAGAGAGAGAGAGAGAGAGAGAGCAGGGCAAGGGAAAATCATTCTGGGCAGAAGGAACAGCACACAGAAAGGCCAAGAAGTGAGCAGAGGAGCAGGATGCTTACAGTGAACTGGAAGTTCAGCTCAACTGGAACAGGAGGGAGGATAATGAGTGGGAGAGGCTGAAGATAAGCATGAAGCAGTCGGCGCGGGGCCAGGGCGGGATGGCCCATAAGCCACAGTAAAGTATTTGGACCTTATCCTGACCGTGCTGGGGAGCCATGAGAGGATTATATACCGTGGGAGGACTTAAGCAGATCTGCAAACGATTCCAACCGCAGAGCAAGTGAAGGCGGTGGAGAAACGCATCAGTCAGGATGGGCTCAGGTACCTGCAGGAACAACTCCAGAATTCAGGGGCTCAGAACAAACAAGGCTTACTTCTTGCTCCTGCCACATTTGTTATGCTCTACAAGGACTCTGTTCCACATCGCACTCACTCTCTGATCCTGGCTGACTAAACCTCTGCCATCTGGAAAGCTGGTGGTCATGCCAACAAGAGCAGAGAACAGGAGAAATCACACACGTCAGTTCAAACGCTTCCCCCTGGAAGTACCATGTATCACTTCTGCTCTTATTTCATTGGCCACAGCTGGTCACATGGCCATGCATTTCTTAAGGCAGGGAAAGGGTGATCCTCCCAAATGCCCAGCAGCAGAGGAGGAGAAGTGGCCTCTGGGAAATAAGAAAGGAAGCAGCCAGAGCTACAGGGCGCAGGCCAGGGAAAAAGAAGCTGCACTCAGGCAGTAGAAATGGAAGAAATGCACAGTTAAGAAGCATTCGAGAATCACAGAATTCTGTATCTGCTGGTCATTTATCCTAATTTCTTCTTCTTAAAAACCAACCACATAAGACAATCAAAGTAACATTCAGGTGAAATGCAAGATGTTGTTCAGAAGGTGTACATTTCCAGTTATAAGATGGGTAAATTCTGGGGCTGTAATGGACAGCTTGGTATTGGTAGTCAAGAATATTCTATTGTATACTTGAAAGTTGCTAAGAGTAAATCCTAAGGGTTCTCAACATGGATGGACCTAGAGGGTATTATGCTCAGTGAAATAAGCCAGGCAGAGAAAGACAAGTACCAAATGATTTCACTCATATGTCGAGTATAAGAACAAAGGAAAACTGAAGGAACAAAACAGCAGCAGAAGCACAGAACCCAAGAATGGACTAACAGTTACCAAAGGGAAAGGGACTGGGGAGGACGGTGGGAAGGGAGGGATAAGGGGGGGAAAAAAGAAAGGGGGCATTACGATTAACATGTATAGTGGGGGGGGCACGGGGAGGGCTGTGCAACACAGAGAAGACAAGTAGTGATGTTACAGCATCTTACTATGCTGATGGACAGTGACTGTGAACGGGGATGTTGGGGGGACTTGGTGAAGGGGGAAGCCTAGTAAACATAATGTCCTTCATGTAATTGTAGATTAATGATACCAAAATAAAATTAAAAAAAAAATCCTAAGGGTTCTCACTATGTGAAGTGACAGATAAGTTAATTAGCTTGAGTGTTGTCATCATTTCACTATGTATACTATATCCAATCATCATTTTGTACACCTTAGGTATATATTTATTCATCAATTACACCTCAGTAAAGCTGGGGGGGGGGGGATCCAGTGACTGTTAAAACAAAAATGGGCTCTAGGATGCTTGCAGCTACAATTTGGTTGCTCAGCACTTTTCTAAGTCAGCACCATCCAATAGAAATACAATGCGAGACACATATGCAAATCTAAATTTCCTAGTAGACTCATTTAAAAAAGCAGAAAGAAACATGTGGGTTTAATCATTCTTTAACCCAACATATCCAAAATATCATTTTAGAATGTGAGCAATACAAAATTACTAATGAAGTACTTTACCTTCTTTTATTTTTCACACTAAGTCTTTAAAACCCGGGTGCATTTCCCACTTGCGCACACCTCCGTTCAGACCAGCCATCTTCCAGGCGCTCAACAGTCACGGATGGCAGGTGGCTGCCCTGCTGGACAGTGCAGACGGAGACATATCAGCTAATTCGTACGTGTTCACAATAGCTTTGTGACGTAGGTATTGCTTTCATTCTGGAGAGGAGGAAACTGAGACACAGACAGATGGCATGCCCAAAGTCACACGCTGGGGAAGGGGCGGGCTCTGGAGCCGGCGGACAGGTCTCTGTGCGCGCGGAACCCGGGAGGGCTCCCCCAGGCAGCACATCAGGCTGAGCGAGCAGCAGCCCAGAGAGCCCCTCTCACGATCCCAGGAGAGGGAATGATGGTGGTTCTCCAGAGTCTGAAGGGGAAACTCACAGCTGGACCTGGGCACAAGGGTGTGGAGGGAATGAAGAGACACGGGAAAGGATGGCATCATCTTCCCTCTTACCACAGACTGCCAGGGAGTCAGGAAAATCCCGCACGCATCCAGCTGCTGACGTGGCTGCAGATGCTCCTGGCCCTTTACCGCAGGCTGCAGCAGGAAGCCGGGGGGAGCCCCTGTGAAGGCCCCGCCCATGAGGGTGGGGGTGGCAAAGCCTCTTGCAATGGCCTGTCCAGTGGGCCAGCCCCACAGTGAGAACCCCTGTTTCTCATTCAATGACCCTCCCTTTCCAAATGGGGAAAGTGAGGCCCAGAAAAGCCATATGACTTGTCCAGAATCACATAGGAAGGATGGAAGATGTATCAGAAAGTACAGGAAAGCCCCCTCCTGCCTCCAGCCCATGGCTACCCAATGCCCTTTCCAGGAGCAACGGTATTTACTGCCCGGTGGGTATTTCCGGAAGTTTTCTAGGCATAGACAAGCATTTGCGCAGAGATTTTGGTTTTCACACTGCTCTGCGTCTTTTTTCACTTAACAATATCATCTTCACGAACCCTCCAGGTTAACACACATAAATGTGCCTTGTTTTTTAAGTGCCCACCGAGCACCACGCTGTCTGAATGTACCATAAATAACGTAATCAGCCCCCTCCTGATAAACATTTAGGCTATTCCTAGCTTGTTGCCATTACAAACACTACTGGGATCAGGATCACTTGGGCAGACCTCGTGTCAGCCACATGAGTCCGTGCCTGAAAGGTAAATTCCTAAGAGGAAAACCGCCAAGTCAACAGTGACGTGCGTGCGTCATTTTGAAACATTTTTTCATCGCGTTCCCAGTTGCCCCCCTGCCACTGGTTGACTGCCCGTTTCTCAAAGGGTCTTTTTGCTCTCTCTGTATTACTTGAATATTTTACAGCAAGAAGATATTCATGTAATACTTATGTAATTAAAATTAAATAAGCCCTTCATTAAAAACACAAACCCGGGAAGAAGCGAAACCAGCAAGGCCAGTTGGGGCGGAGCCTCCCGCCCTGTCCCCAGCCAGCCTTGCCTGGGGTTGGAATCCGTTTCCCAAGCGCAAACATGGACCTCAAAGAGCAAACCTTGGGAAAAATGCAGGGATGAGATGATGTCATTTTCCCGCCTCTGTTGCCTTGCACAGGGCTAGATCCTCCTGCTCTGGAGGGTCATCCTCTTTCTCCTTCTTTCTCTAACTCCTCTTTAGCCCTGTACCAGGAACAATTTTAAGCTATGTCCAGGTCAATAAAAGAACATGGAAGTCATGCAGAATCTAGCATTCTAACAAGAAAAAGGAGAGGAAAGCAGAGCTAGAAACTTAGCAGTAGAAACTGGAAGAGCAAAACAATAATCTATTCTATTTGAAACACATGAATCTATCTCTTCCTCTCTTTTCCCTTCCCTTCCTGAACACAAGGAAGGAGGTGTCTGGAAAAGGGGTTGAAGTGGGGGGAACATGGAGCTCAGAACAGGGCATCAGAGCCCAGGTGGGGTAAGCAGGGTGTCCACCCAAGGGATCGGGGGTGTGGACAGTGGCAGAGTAAGAGACTGGTTACTTTCAGGGGGAATTGAGCTGCTAAATAAGTACATTAAGGACTTTAGGAGCCAGATTTCTCGCCGATGGAGAATTGAGCTGCAATTACATGGAAGAAAAAAGCTAGAATAAACCCTGTAGCATTGGGTTGGAATTGAAGATACCAGGGAAAACTCATGAGTTTCAATATACAGAGATGTAAAAATAAATACAGATGTAAATATGTATATAAATATTTACATGTGTATATATGTGTATAATTGTAACCCATTGATGCTCTCAGTCTATTCTGATGAGACTAAATAAATGAATAAATCAGAAGTTTGATGAGGAATGGGATATTTGCATCATCCCAAAATATCTCCCCAGAACCAACATTAATTACAAAAGGGAAAAGAGTGACTTTGCAGTGGAGTCCGGAAGACACCGCCTTGCAGGAGCAACACCGCACACATCCTGATGGGAGGAGGAAGATGCTAACAGCTTTTCTGTGACACTCCTGTCCAAGGTGCATAACCGGACCATGGCACATATGAGATGAATGCAAATTAGTGGAACTCCTACCAGAAAAACTGGCCTGTAATGTCCACAAGAGACATGAAGCTCCAGGAAAGAAGGAAGACTTTTTCTAGACTAAAGGAAGCTAAGGAGCCAGGACAGGGGGATGTAGTGCAAGCTTCTAGATTGGAACCTTCGCTGGGAAGGTCATTATTGGGACATCTGGTAAAACTTGAATGGAGAAGGAGGATTAGATGTAGTAATTTTTCAATGCTAACACTTTTCATTTTTGAGGTCATACTTTGGTTTTGTAGGAGAAGGTCCTTATTCATAGGAAATGCACACTAAACATCCAGAGGTGATGGGACATAATACTGGCAACTCACTCCTGGGCAGTTTAGGATAAATCATTTATTTGTACTCTGCTTGTAACTCTTCTATAATTTCGAGGTCTTTCCACTTAAAAAAATATTAAAGCAGTGCTTTTAAAACTTGTCTGATTGATTACACTGGGACTAAGGAATGTATTTGACATCAAGACTAGTATGAAACATACTTGTGAAACAAAAACAAAAGCATCACAAAGCAAAATAGCGTTGCTTAAAAAGAGAGCATCAAACATGGTTTTATAAATTGTTAATGCAACACGGGAAAATAACTCCCAAGAGAAACAGTAAAGAAACACCAAAATCACCAGTGGAGACTCACTAAATTTTTTCATGACCTACAATTTTTGTCTAGTCTTTTCACAAGTACATTATAATGAAGCAAATACACATACGGGTTGAATCATGTCCCAGGTACTGCTATGAGTACTCTGCAGATACAACTTAATCCTCACAATAATCTCACGAGGGAGGTAATATTAATTCCCAAATTAAAGCTGATGAAACTGAGGCCAAGAAAGGTTAAATAACTTGCCTAAGGTCACACAGCTAGGAAAAGGCAGAGCTCCGTTAGGATTTTAGCCTGACTTCACAACACCTTGCAAAAGGGATATTATCATCCCTCATTTGACAGATTGGGTATCCAAGTTCCTGAGAAACTAAATGACCAGTGCACGGCCACACTGATTCTGAAAAGCACAGACACTAGTCCCCAAAAACGGTCTTATGAATTCGGCGGGGATATGATGTCAATGCTTAGATCCCAAATCAGGAATCACAATTTGTTCGACCAAGCCAGGGATGAGTAGCAAGCCCTCCATCTGTTTCACCAATGCTCAGGCTCTCCGTGCAGAGCTTCATTGTCCAGTATGGGGCCCACAAGCCACAGGCGGCTGTGTGAATTTCAGTTAATTCAAATTAAATAAAATGAAAACGTCAGGGTCTCACCCTGGACACCTTCAACATGTGCTCTTGACTACCACGTTGCACACCAGAGACGGGCGGATGCTTCCATCGGCACGGAAGTCCTACTGGGCAAGGGGGGATCTAGGGATTGCTTTGCAAGGAAATGACAATTATTCTTTGTAAAGGAGGGGACTGGGATATTCTGGCCATTCTTTAATTAAATGACAACACAGGAGCACATTCTATCAGATCTTTTGTTAACAACCACATTGCCCATTTTTGCTGAAGTGGTAGTCAGATTTTTTCACAGGAACAAATTTAAAAAAGTCCAATGGCCCACAAACCCCAACATGAGTTTCCATCCATGGACGTGACCCCTCACGGTACCTGTAAACTGTCATCGTGTAGATTTCTAATTCACTGGCTTGAAATCCTAGATCTTGTTTCTGTAGTTGGCACTCTGTGTCTCGAACAAATGCACTGCCCTGAAGAACTCTAAGCAGAGAAGGCAGAGGACAGCATTTGTAAAATAACAGCAGCTTTGGATTACTAAATGCGCTACACAGCCAGGGCTGTTACTGGCCTTCTTGTCATCGGTCCCCTGCTATCCCAGGAAGCACACGTGGTTATGACCATTTCACAGACACAGTGGCTCCCCGAGGCGAAGTCACCTGCCCAAATTCACGCAGGTAATAAACAGAGGACACAAACCTGGACCTCTCCCAACCCAACCTCCACACCCAGCTTCTCCCTGTGAATATACTCAGTCCGAAGCAAGCCAAAGAGACACATTGATTCCAGTGTAAAAACAGTTCTGACTCAGCCCACTGGAAAGTTCAACATGACATCTGCCAACACAATTAGGAAACCATAACAACTGAATTGATGTTAATGATAGACAGGCCAGAGGGAGGGTGGAGAGTAGGAAAAAATAACAGGCACAAGAGGGCAGATTAAAGGTTAAAAAGAGTAGATTAAAGATAAGAGGGGAGGAAATGTCCACCTGGCTGAATTGCTCCCCAGTCTGTTGCCCCTATTTTCTAACCAGGCCCTGATGCTCGCCATCCCTGCCACTGCCACGTGGATGGAAATCACAGGCCTTTTCTATCTTACCCATGAAGTCCAGTCCTGTAATAATGGAAATTTGTACATCTGCACCATCCATACAATGACCACACGTGGCTATTTGAGCACTTGAAATAAGCCTGAGACACTGAATTTGAAATTTTATTTAATGGTAATGACTTAAACTTCAATATATACAGCTGCATGTGGCTGGTGCAGCACTAAATGGTGAGCCACAGGTTAGGGCAGGGCCTTCCCATCTGTGTCACCCAACACTTAACATGTGAGCTAGCTGTTTGGGGGGCACCCTCCAGGGTCGGACTCCCTGGGTCCGGATCCCATCTCCCGGAAACCTTGGGGAAGTGACCTGATCCTGTTTGTACCTCAGTGCTTGCATCTGTAAAATGAAGCATCATAAGGGGGCCTGAAAAATGGTGAAGGTGATTGAATCTAAGTGGAAGGCGAGTGGATATGCTTTGCATGATCTTTCCAATTTGTCGTTAGTGTGAGATTTTCCATAATAAAAGTTGCAAAACAAACCGCTAACTTTACAAGCCTGCCCTGAGCATTCATGGGGCACATAAAGTGCTTACCACGGCACCTGGTACACAGGAACAGCGGGTGCTTTAAAAGACTGAACAAGCATTTACCTGGCAGGTATCTACTCTCTGGAAGGTGTCAGAGACTTAAAGATGAAAGAAACAATAACAGTGGGGATTTCTTAGATGCCACGTACTGTCCTGTTTTATATAAATGAGCTTGTTGTAGGCCTCACAACTACTCCATGTGGTAGGTATGTTGTTATTCTCTACTTTTGTATAGTTTTACTGTTGCTGGGTTTTTAAAAATGTTTTAACTTCAGACTTACAGAAAAGTTGTAAAAATGACACAAAGAATTCCTAGACACACTTCAGCCAGATTCCTCAAAGTTAACATTTTACCACATTTACTTTATAATTTTCTCTTTCTCTATATAAAAAGTTTTCCTAAATAGCTTGACAGTAAGTGGCAGACACGGTTGCCCCTTCATCTCTTAATATACAATGGAGTGTTTTTCCTAAAAACAAGGCCATATTCATGAATACATTCATCTAAATCAGGAAATTAACACTGAACATAAATTTCCTAATGGATGGGGCTTCCTTGAGATTTTCGTCAAATGTTAAACTCACGTCTCTTGCAGCAGCAGCAATTTTGCAGCAGCAGCATTTTGCAGTCAGGGTCCTTCCGAGTCCTTTCACCCGCCAATCTTTGCGGTGCATGACCTGGATATTGTTGAAGAGCAGAGGTCAGCTATTTGGTAGAATCACCCTCAGTTTAGGCTTGCCCCATGTTTCCACAAGATCAGATTCAGGTTGTGCACGATTTTGCCCAAGACCATGGAGGCGACGCTGTGTCCTTTTAAGTTGTAAAGCTTTAGATATTGAGCACTTAAAACAGGGCTAGTGCAAACTGACATGTAATAGAAACGTGAAATAAACATGGGACTCCAAAGAGTACAAAAAAAGTCCCCCAAGTATCTCATTGATAATGTTTTTCTATTGATGACATATTTAAATGATAATGTTTATGTATGTGGA
This sequence comes from Manis pentadactyla, assembly GCF_030020395.1. Classification (NCBI taxonomy): domain Eukaryota; kingdom Metazoa; phylum Chordata; class Mammalia; order Pholidota; family Manidae; genus Manis; species Manis pentadactyla. Next base: position 17,261,816 of record NC_080033.1, read on the forward strand.
ATTAAAAGCTATTACTAAAACTAAGTACACCTTGTTTGTACTTTTTCAATGTGAATACTAGAAAATTTTTAATTACAGATGTAATTTCAACATGTCTTCCAATATCTTTCTGTTGGGCACTGCTGATTTAAAACTTAGAAATAAAACAAAGGGGAACCACATATATTTCCAGTATCTTACTGGAGCATTGTCTAACAGACCCACTCAGGGGTGATCTGATTTTGGGAGGGAATGTAGCTTTGTATGTCTTACTATTTATTATTGATAAGGGCCCAAACTCTGTAAAGTCTGGACATTAACTTTGCAAATAATTTTGCAAATGACAAGAAAATTGGTAAGTTGCAAGGGATTTTTGCCTGGGAAAGACGGAAATTATTTCTGCCCAGTAGACAAAATAACCTGAGATTAAGGTTTTATTGCCCTGTAGGACAAGAACTGCTATTGAATCTCCCTTTGCAATCTTATCTCAGTAATCTTTCATTGATTAAATATACTTTTCATCTCAACCCTATGCGTTTGAATCACCCTTACCAGCTCTACGGGTTCCCAATATTCTAAGCATTTATCATATGCCAGGCACTATTCTTGACCTTCATTACCAGTTTCTCCCAAGAGTCCTAAAGGTAGGAACTATGATTCCCATTTCATAGATGAGGAAACTGAGGCTTGGAGAGAATTTCCAGCTCAACCTCAAAGTGAAACTGTAATCGTAGTAGAGGGTGCAGATTAACAAGAGAGTTGAGATTTGAAAGGGTTTGCTGACACAGGTCTGGCCTCTGGCCTCTCTTCTATGCTGTCTTTGTTATGATATGCTGCAGCCCTAACCCCCAGGACCTGTGAATGTGGCCTTATTTGGAAATAGGGTCTCTGAAGATTTAATCAAGTTAAAATGATGTCATGAGGGTAGAACTACACCTAATATGACTGGTGTCCTCATAAGAAGAGGGAAATTTGGACACAGAGAAACAGGGAGTACTCCATATGAAGAAGGCAGAGACTGATGTGGTGAGTCTACAGGCCACGGGAAGCTGAGGACCATCAGAAGCGGGAAGGGAAGATCCTCCCTAGACCCAGAGGCTTCCAAGGCAGTAGGCACAGGCCAGCATCTCGATTGCGGACTTCTAACCTCCAGGACCGCGAGACAGTAAATTGCTGCTGTTCAACCACCAGTTTGTGGAACTTGTTACAGCAGCTGTAGGAAACTAATAGTCTCTGAAATGCACCACCCTGGGTGGCTGCACAGTCATGGTGAAAAAGGCGCCACCATCAGTATGGGAGCCACTAGGACAATATCTTTCCTCTGTCCCCTCATCTGCACCTGTGAAACCCCTCACTCCAATTCTTGTGGCCTCATCTGAGGACAGACTGCTTGAGCCTCTGCCACCACACCCAGGGCTCCTAGGGGGGAAAGGCTTTGTAATGGACAGAAAGGATTACTGGGTGTCCTGTCTAGCACACACTTCTGGGTTAGCTCCACCATTCATTGTCTTCAACTATGACAGCAACACAAAACTGAGAGCAAAGAGACAGCAAAGCAAAAGCTTCCTGCGTGGAAGAATACAGTTGATTATCTCCCCCTGGATACTGACCAGTTTGACATCCACCTATAAATTTCAGCATTCTCCATCATCAATACACAGGTGTTTGTTAATTCTTCTTTGAACTGTTGGAACATTTTACTCAGTCCCTCATTAAAATGAGTGAAATAAAATCTTCGATAGGTGTTCATTTTCTATCTGTGCAAGAGCTGTGATTTTACCTTTTTAAAAATGCTATTCTTCAACACCTGTTTCAGCTCTGAGGCTGTGGTATGGACGCCCACCACAGGCCTCAGCAGGCCATGGGGGTCCCGGAGACTTCAGGTCAGAAAGGAGCCCTAGGCTGAGCTACGCAAGCGGGGTATCCCAGAGTCTTTTTCCCACCTTAGAACTTCCTTCAAAGAACAGAAAAAGCCCCCGTGGAGTGAAGGTGATGAAGTTCCAGCCCCAGCACCCTCAGGAACCCGGGCCGCCTCAGCCCTACACCACTGAGGTCGCAAAAACAGCTCAGTTACCTAGTGGTCGGCCTGAAGCTGTAACATAGGGTTGAAAGCTCATGACTGTCAAAGAAAAACTGTACCCAAGGAATTAAACAGGCAAGGAAGTCTTCATGCATTGCACAGCAGGGGAGAGAGGCCAGCACTCAGTCTGAGCTCAACTCAACTGAAACAAAGGGCAGTGGGCTTTTTAAGAGCTGGGCTGGGGGAGCTGGAGGGTTGTCTGGGTCTGCAAATAGGCTGTGACCTCGGGGAAAGGAAACCTACTCACATCTTCAGGACAGGAGGTAGTTTACTACTTGAAGAAAGGCATCTGCAAAGTCAGGGAAACTGGGAGACAGAAGGGGTAGCTCCTTTCATGTTGACATTTCAAAGAGAAGGTTCCCAGGTCTGAGAAAGACATTTCCTGGACTGTAAAACTGGCAAGAGGCTTTTTAAGGAGATTTACCTACTTCTCAAAACAACAGAGAAAGAATTTATAACAAGTTTTCTAAAGTAAATGATCTAAGAAAAGGGATGTCTGGGGTCTCTGTGGCTAGGCCATCTGAATTCTGGAAGGCTCTGGATGAAAGAAAGGTCAGGGGTTTAAGAAGCAGGAATAAGCCTAAATTCAGTCAAGCTGAGGGAAAAGTTATGGCTCCACTGTTTATTCACTGGGTACCCTAGGGCAAGTTTATCAACCTCTCTGGGCCTGGTTTCTCATGTTATAAAATGCAGACGGCTGATACTTACTTCGTGAGATGGTTGTGTAGGTTATATTAACTCAAGTACAGCATTTGAAAGAGTAACTGGCACATAATAAATGTACTACTTGCTGTTGGTTATTCTGCCATCTGAACCTCGGTTTCCCCAATCATCCGCTCTGAGAAGGTATACAAAAAATTAAAACATGATGGAAGCAAACACCCTTAGAATAGGCCTGGCTTCCACAGCTAAGAATTCTTTTGCAATGACCAACATTCCTAGAACTATAGTTACTGTTACTGATGCTCTGTGGCTGCTGATGCTCATGCTCTCATGAATTCCCTATTTTGTTACTAAGATAATTTACCATTGTTTTGTCATGCTATTCCCTATTGATAGTGATATCACAGTGTTACTATTATTATCTCCTATTCCCTGCATCTGGCCGCCCTTCTCTCAAGCAATCCCGAAGCCTGCCAGGGCCTCCCATTCCCAAGCCAGGCTTTTCCTCCCTGAGGCCTCTATGCTTTCATCTGATAGGAGAAGATGGAGGTGGGGCTCAGACTCCAGGTCCCCAACAGCGAGAAAAGACTGACTGCAGCACCTCAAGCCCTCTGGACAAGTGGGAGGCAGTGGCTGGGCCCCTGACAAGTCTGAAGAAATGAGACATACGGCAAGGCAACTGAGGCCTAAGGATGTGCACAAACCAGTAGACGGAGCTCCCCTCTGCTCCCAAACACTGCCAGCAGCTCCATTCACCCACACTGCTTTCATCCACGTGCCCCTCACAGTGGAATCACCCACAGGCTGGCTAAACCCCAGGAGACACAAGCGGTTCAAACCCCGCCTTCCCCCAAGGCTGCGGCTCTAGAACTCAGCTTCTCCATCTGCTGAAGGTCTTGGCATTTCTGCCCAGCTCAGCTTCAAGAAGTTAGTGTAAGAAATGAGATGAAACGACTCCTTTAAAACACTACACAAAGTAATTAAATTTTTATTGAGGCCTTTCTGTGCCAGAAAGAGACCACAAGGAGGCACAAGGCCCAGTCCCTGCTCTTGAGGAGCTCACAGTCTAGTAAGAAGATGCCAAAATAATTCCCACAAAGGCGGGGTGCAGGTGCAGCAGCCATCAGAGGAAGGAACTGTAAATCCTCGCTGCCCCCCATATTCCAGCTGGACTGAGAGAAAGCAAATAGGAGGCTTCGCACTGCCTCTCACACCTTCCCTGTGACAGCTCTGACCTCTCTGCTCCAGGCACCATGTGGAGGTGAGGGAGAGACAAGGATGAAGGGAATCCACTCGCTGCCCCCAAAAAGCTAGGACACCCGGCAGGAGATACACAACAGTAACTTTTATTTCCCGAAGCCGCAAACCAGTGCAGCAGAAGCTGGGGAGGCTGGGGGAGACTGGAAGAACAGGGGCTGGGCCAGCCCAGCCCAGTGGTGGGAAAGGGAAGTATGGGAAGAGAAGGTGCCCAGGGCCAGGGAACTAGGACAGGAGGGAGGTTTCCCAGTGGAGAAGCTCAAAGCAGGGTGCCAGCAGCCACAGCCAACAGAAGGGCCGCCAACACAGCGGAAGGCGCTGCAGAGCCTTTGTTATGGGGTCCACCTTGTGCGGGGTACTGCCCCATATTACTACGGTCCTGGTGGCCAGCAGCACTTCCGGCCACGCTGGAGTCCTCATCCTGGGAGATCTCGGGTTCTGCTTCCTGTGGAGGAGTCCGGCTGGTTGGGGCTGGAGGGGGCTTCGAGGTGGAGGTGCGGGTGGTCGGGGGTGGCATGGAAGTAGTGACAGAGGTGGTCGGGGCCAGAGTGGTGGGCTGAGGAGGCGTCATCAGGACAAGGGGCGGGAGCCGCGGGGAGAAGTAGGTCTTGTTTTGGAGGTCGGAGTTACAGCGGGACCTCTGGCAGCAGGAGCCTTTGAGGGTAAATTCTGGGCCTGTCACGGAATCCCGGGTGCACAAATCGTCCAGGATGCAGTCCCGGACAGGCAAGGCCACAGTCACGTTAGCTGCAGGAGGGAGACACTGGTAGGTACGCGGTTGGAGAGAGGGGGGCAGGCAGAGCCAGAATGAAACGGGGGTAAATTGAGGGCAGAACCACCAAAACACGAGACAGACAGGCTCTGCATCCAGTTATCCAAGTCTCGATTCAGGCCCCACTTTGGGAAACACTGTTCCCCTGTGTTTACACATGGACCACACTTCCATACTGAGAGCTGAAGCGTGTGAACTGAACTGGGAGCGCCACAATGCCTTGTAAGAAAGGTTTGGGCAGGGCTACACCTCTCACATGACCAGAGGGGACAAACTTCCCCTCCATCCCTCCCACCCAGCCGAGCCAAAATGCAGTCTTAGAGTCAGAACTACATCTCCCAGAACACACCTAGCAAACGCCAGGAGGCCGGCGGAGCATCTCTTCTAAGTAGTTAGGTGCAGGTGCTAACCCGGGTTTTAAGAAATGAAAACTAGACTCTACAAAATGCCCAGGCAGAAGCCTGGAAGCTGAAATACGTTTCCGAAAGCACCTCGTCACACCCTGCACCTGGCAGGAAACGTATTTCCCCAAAGCACTGCAGACAAAAGCACCCGTATCCCCAGGCTCTATTAGGGACAGCACATTTCTCAGGTGCTCTGGGTCAAGACGCGCACTTAGGCCAACGATTCCCAGAATGCGCTGGAGGGAGAGCGCTTTGGGGAAAGGACTCCCTGCGCCCACGAGACCTGAGAAAAGTTACCGCAACGCCTGTAAGCTTCGAGCTCCCGGGCTCTCTCACCTGCCATCAAGGTGACGTTGCCATCAAAACAGCCCTTGTAGACGCGGTCGCTGGCGTTGTAGCAGCTCACGACAGGCGGCGCCGTACCCTGGCACGCCTCGTGGCTCAGCCCCACGCAGCTGTAGCACTCGACACCGTTGGGCTCGGATGCACTCTCATTGCCTGAGAGGGGACTGAGTAGGAAAGAAAGGTCGAGAAGCTCTGCTCCGGGTCCCTCGGGTCCACATCTCCGTCCCTAAACGGATGCCCAGCTCAACCTCGGGCCCGCCTGGGGAATATGGGCCCGCCCACTGACCTTAGGCCTGTCCCCGCTCCAGTCTCCTGGCACTTAGAGCAGTGAAGCTCCGCTTCCTGCCTCGTGGCCCCGCCCCCAGTCCTGCCTCTCTCTCCCGCCTGCAGCACGTGATCACTCCCAGCCCCTCAGTCTGCGTGGTTGCTGCCCTGGTCCTACCTGCGGGGTGGAGTACTCGCGAGGTGAGGTTGAGCTTGGCATTGCAGCGGTCCTGGGAGCACTGCTGCAGCTGGATAAAGGCCAGCATCCCGTACAGGTCCAGTCCGCGGTCATTCTTGCCCGGGAGTCCCGATCCGCAGCCCCTCACTGCCACTGAAAACTGTCCGTGGACTGCCGAAGGGGGAAGGGAGAGGTCAGCGGGCGGGGCATTAGGGGCGGGGCCTCCAGTAGATCCGCACCCGAGGATAGCCAGCCCAGAGTCGGAGGGCTGGGGCCTCCGAAAGAGCAGATTGGAGGGGAAAGAATCACAGACAGAGGGGCGCAACCTCAGAGGGCTTACACCGAGGGGGCGGACAGGTTGACAGACGCTGGACAGAGCCAGGGATGCAGGAGAGCGACAGGGGCACAAAACCGCAGAAAGCAACTTCAGAAAGAACTAAGCGACTGTCAAAAAGGCACAGGATCAGAGAGTGTTGGGTCCTCCTAGGAGCCCTGGCCTCAGATGGAGGCGGGATCCCTCGAGGACGCGTCGGAGGGGTGGAGTCTCCATCTAAGGAACCTAAGAGGACCTAGAGGGATCTCATTCACCAGGGAGCCCGATGGGTAGGGGAGGCTGTTTGGGGAGGAGAGGCTTCTGGCAGGACAGACTGGAGAAGGGCTCTCAGTAGTTGAGCGGAAATGGACAGGGTGTGCCTTCGAAGAGGACGAGGTACCAGATCCGGGCTCTCCTAATTCACCCCCTCAGCCCCGCACCCGCACCCCTCAAAACCTTAATGCTTGGTTACAACGAAGGACTCAGGCCAGGCTGAATGGGAGGGATGGGGCTGCGTTGACGGGGTGTGGCCAAATTCAGAGGGTGGGGCGGGCTATAAGGAGGCAGGGGCTAGCTGGAGGAGCTTGAAGGGGTACGCCTGGACCAGGGGCCCACACTCACTGGTCTCCACCACCCCCACGGCCTCTGTGCAGACGTCCACACCGGGCGCGCACTTCACGGTCTTGGTCTTCTGCGGAGAGCACCCATCATCTGCTTTCTGCACACAGCTGTAGCACTCCAGAGCCTGCGCTCCTGGGGGTGCAGGGCCCAGTGGGACTGCGTGATCCCTACTGAAGCCTCCTGCCCCAAAGGAGAAATAGCCTTTCCCACGCCCTCCGTTCCCAGCCGAGCCATTGCTTTTGCACACCCTTTTCCAGGACAGGAGTAAGGAAAACCTTCCCACAAATCTGGTGCCATGAAATACACTGTGGCACATTTCCTTTACGCTCCTGTGCCTGCTGTGGGAGCATCCTTCCACAGCCCCCTTATACTCAGGTGGGGGATCCCTGCCACGAATAGGGACACCTTCCCACAGTTCTCCACTGAAGATGGGCGAACTCATCCCACAGCTGAATTGGCTCAGTGAGGGATTCCCTTCCCACGACCCTCTCTGCAGGGGGTGAAGGGACCCTCCTCCCTAGAGCCCCCACTCTACCTGCTCTGCCCCTTCGAGGCATCAGACCCACCTTCTCGGAGCAGCAGTGACAGCAGCAGCCAGACTATAGTCCAGATCACTGCGCGGGCGCCTGCTCTTCCGGCCAGGTCCATGGTGCGCCCTGCTCCCTCAGCGTCCCCCCTGGGTGTGCCGCCTCCCAACCCGGGCCCTCTTACCTGAACCCGGGATGAGTAACGTCCCCCCAGGCAACCCTGGCCTTGCCCAACCGGGCCAGTCCTGAAGGATCAAGAGCCAGAAGCAGATGTAGCCTATCCTCACATTGCTAGGAGATGTCAGATAGACCCCGTGGGTACGAAAGAGAAAAAAGCACTTCATTGAGTATTTCCTGGTCACTCTGCGGTGTGAAGAGAGAGGAATATGTCTGGAGCTGAGCCACTGAGGTAGGATATCTGAGTAACCGTGACAGCAGAAGAGGCAGAGGTAGAGAAGCAGGGTTAACTATTTTTTTTTTGCATTATAAAAAATATTTTAATCCAAAAGTTTGAATATTGACGTTTATTTACAATGGTATTTACAGTTTCACTGTAATTTTTGTGTACAAAGAGGTAACTATGTACATAGAATTATCTACAGTTGCTTCTGTCCAACACACAAATCATGACTGTGTAGAAAAATGTTAACAGTTAAAACTGCTACAGCTCGAAATCATTCTCATTAAGTTAGATTCTCACAAATCCTCCTGGGGTTGAAAAGTGCTGGTTAAATCAGGGTACAAAGGGAGGCAAGTGTGTGCAATCCCCACTTCCTCCCATTTTCACACTCCCTTACTTAGCTGACCTGCACTCGAAGTAAAACCTGTACCTGAATTCTGGACAATTTCCTGAACAACAGGCATTGTAAGTATAAGATGTTTGTTTTAGGCCTGTTATTAGGAGTCTAAAGCAGAAGGTTTAACTTTGGGGTAGACTTTTTAAAGATATTGATGCTAATGACCTATTTAATCATTTGTATGACTGCCCACGGATTGTTCTAATGGTAGTCAGGAAACTACCCAGTGAGATGCCTGAACACTGGTTTCCCTGGTGCTTTTAGTGAAGTTGCCTGTTAGCACCAGAAAATTTTATTATTTGATTGGAAGCCTTGTTTTGACTAAGAAGGTAAGAGAGAACAATGGAGAACAGATCCATTAAGAGCAACAAAATGATTCTGAAGCCCTGTTTGCTACAGAAGAATTAAAAGGAAGTTTTAAAAAGCTTGGGGTAATAAAATAATCCACCAATCAGTTTCTTTAAGGTTAAAGCAGCCAATAGGCTGTCTAGCATTTTCTAGATGAAGAAATTAAAGCTTGTGTAACTTTGTGATAGATACTGTTAGTTGTAGCTTAATTAAATTTTTTTTGTTCTTTTTTTTGTTATCATTAATATACAGTCACATGAGCAACACTGTGGTTACTATATTCCCCCCATAATCAAGTCCCCACCACATACCCCCATACAGTCACTGTCCATCAGTGTAGTAAGATGCTATAGAGTCACTACTTGTCTTCTCTGTGCTATCCTGCCTTCCCCATGGTAGCTTAATTACTTTACCTTAATTTTTTGTTCTTATAGAAAAATACAATCCATTTAATGAGTTTCTAGATATAAATTATGGAGAAAAATAGACGCTACCAGCTCCTAAAGGTCTCTGGAAATGATAGCTTTTGCCTGTGAAGATACACATACAGAATGTAGTATTTCACTTGAAAATGTATTTGATTCTTTGCTATCCCTTTTAATTTCTCAAGTGATTAGCGATAAATGAGCTAATTATTACTGGGTAGTTGGGAAAAACTTTTGAGTCATTTTTCTATCTAAGAATGTCATTAAAAGAAACATGTGGAATATCCTGTAGTGCTATAAATACAAGATAACTGGAAATCAGTTTTACCTTTGAAACTACAAATGACTGGCAACTGTTTCCTTAATAGTTATTGCAGGAGTAGGTCCAACATGAGTCCATATACAGCCCTTGTCTGGTCTGGTGGGGACTGTGGGAAATGGTGATGAACGTGACTTGACATACTCAGAAGGTGCATGACAAACAAACTCCAAGTATTCCATCTTCCTTGGAAGATCCGCCTCTGGTCCTATGATGTGGGACGCAGGATCCCTGGGGCTAGAGAGAGTGGGGATGAGCCACGTCAGTGCTGCGCTCTTCTCCCAGTCCTGGTCCTGGATGAACCCCCTGATCTGAGCACAGTAAGGTTTTCCATCTTGTTCACCAATTACAGAAACAACATCTCCAATTTGCTAATACACTCCCTTGTAGAAGATTGATTCTGCAGTGATTATGGGAGAAACAGACTCAGGAGCTTTGGTGGGATTTTTTAATTTAAAAATATGTCTTCTGCCTTTTCCTTTGGTGGAAACTTTTTTTTTCAGCAGCTGGAGCAGATTTGCATTCAGTGTCTCTGAGCCGAGCAGACCTCCTGTGAGTTTCCTGCTCCCTGCGCCTGCCGCCCCCGCCCCCGCTGCTCTGCGGAGCGGCGGCCGAGGTGCAGCGCGGGGCTCCCCGCCGCCGCCGCCGCCCCCAGTCCCACCGACCGCCCCGAGCCGGAGCCCCGCAGCCCGCGCCGCCCCGGCCCGCGCCGCGGTGGCGGAGGGTCGCCCCCTTCGGGCCCTGCTTCCCCACGGAGGACGACGTGGGCTTGCAGACGCTGCAGGTGGGCTTCAGGCCCAGGGGCGCCGTGGGCGGCTCGGGCGGCCCCCGCGGGCGCAGAGACCCCGGAACGGCGACCGCCGGCCACTCGCAGCGACAGGAGGAGCGGCGCGGGCGCTGAGCTGTCCCCGCGGGGGCCGGGCCGCGGCCGCTGCCCCTGGGGGCAGGAAGCGGGTCCGCTCGCTGCGCGCGGATAACAGCTCCGCGCGACCAGAGGCGCCGAGAGGCCGGGCCTGTATTCTTAACAAGCTCATCACCATCCTCCCTCACCGTCACCGCCGCTGTGACAGAGACTTAGGAGTCCCCGCTGCAGCACTTAGGGCACAACCTGAGATTGAGAGGGTCGCTTGTGAATGCCTGACTCCCCTGGAAATCAAAGGCGGGTAGGAGACCTACTCAGACGCCTCTGGAAGAAGCCTCCGTCTTCCAGTACTACACAGTCTGTCATTCTTTCATGATCTTTCCTATCAGAAGTAAACACTGTAAATTGAGACATAACATTTTAGAGGCAGAAATGTCACCTTGGAGAGCAAACAGATGCTTAATATTTGTTCTGACTGGAGATTACAATGACCTGGTACCAAATGTACGCCGGGGCTATGCAAGGGACTTCCATTCCTACAATCTCACTTACAATACAGTGTTACAGTGTGAGGAGCTCCGGGTACCAGTTTCTAGTACACAAGGACCTCTTGTAAAAATCAACTGCCATAGAAGCTTTATGACAGTGGGATTTCACTCTTTATTTCATGTCTGTTTTTTATAGCTTACTGTCAGATGGTTTATATGACGCCAAGTCTTTGTTCAGAAGGGCTGCCCCTTCCATGATGATATTCCCTTAGACAAACCTCTGTTTTAAAATAAAGCACTTCGTGGTACTGTTGCCAGGAATAAGTTGAGCCAGAATGTAGGCGCTTCTCTGTAGTTCTCAGGGCAAAGCAAGATGACATGGGTATTACGTGCTGCTGCAAATCTTTTCTTTTTCCTAGCAAATTCAAACACTGCACAAAAATTCTCATTTTAATTGTTATGGAATTTATCAATGCCAATATCTTAGTATATGATGTCAAATCCTATTTTTATGATTGATCCTTTTCAAATCAATAAATCTAAACTTTAATCTGAAAAATGGTCTTATATATGTCTAATCAATTGGTTTTGTGGCTTTTCCTTTGCTTTTAATGCAAACTCTCGGACAGAACATCTAAGAAGGGTCACCCAGTTGTACATAACCGGAACCCTAAGGGACTCTTGTGCCTATTAGCTTTAACTTGGAATAATGGCTTAGTAACAACTGTCTCTCCTAAAAATTTCTACGTAAGTCATGTTTTATGATATATTTTGGAGACTTACTAGGGATTTTGCTATATTTCACAGTGATATGGCTTGAAAAGGTTACAACCTTTGATTCCAATCAAATCTAGTACAACAGCAGGTCAAAGAAAGTCTTGAATGTTGCTGGGTATTTTATTCAAGTACAGTATTTACACTTTTGGCAAAGGTAATCAAGATTATTAAAGTCAGTGAAGTTCCTCTTTTAAATTTCTCCCCAAGTTCACTAATCATCTTCAAATGATAATTTGTCTCAAGATGGGTTAACAAAACTAAACTACAATAAGCACATTTTCATTTTAAGTATGTTTTCAGGGATAATAGTTCAAAAGACAAAACAGGAAGGCTGGCAAAGAGCTCATTCTTTCAAGAAGGAAAGCATGGTTAAGGATGCTCTAAATTGAGGGTTAGAGGTCACCTGAATGGTAGCCCTGCTTCCGGAATGACTGACTGTATATGCCTCCCTCTGAAGTGGCATGATGTTCTCTAAGATTTAGAGGTTCCTTCACACCTTTAGAAGGTTATATGGTTCTAAGTAAACTTATAATTTGGTTTTAGTAAGGTCTTAAAAACCCATCTTTCCAATTAAAAATGTTCCATCTCCTGTAAATGTCACTACCAATCTGATGTCCTGCCATGACATTCCAGACATTCCAGACATGAGACAGGAGAAAATGTGACAGGCTTATGTAGATGCTATTCCCATCCTTTCACTACCCAAACTTTGCCAGGAGCCAGTTTATCCTGGAACACTTCAAAAAACATGTCCTTACCACTACGGTTTTAGAACAGAGATTCAAAATTTAAAGGTAAGAGAAGGCCTTAGCTGGATTTGACCCAGCCATGTGACTTTACACCTACCTCTGACACTACCATTCATTTGGGCCTCGGTTTATTTCTCCAAATAGTGGAAAATAACAAATCACGTTGGCAAATACTGTTAGATTTAAGTAGGTTAATAGTTTTAAGATAGAATTAGAGGAGGATGGGAAAAAGAGCTTTTAGCTCCTTGGACTCTTGGGAAGGTGTGTGCCCACCTACCATCACCACTGGATCACGTATCTTGTAACTTATTATTCTGAAATGCTCAAAAATATCTATGGATGATGATGATGACAAAGAAGATGTCAACTTTTAAATTTGATAAATTCCAAAGAGGAGGACATGTGATATACAGGAAGGGGTTCAAACCCTAGCTAACCATCATTAACTACATGGTGTAAGACAAGTAAGTTGCCCTGACCTCCCTACACATATTTTTCCCATTTATTAAATAGGGAAATTATGACTTTTCTTATTTGCATCATTTTGAGTATTAAAAGATACATGACATGTATTGGGTCCATTACAGTGCCTGGCACATAGTAGGTATGTGATAAATGTCAGTCATTATTGTGTAGCAAACAATGACTTTATTAAGAAAACTCAAATATCCTGGACATCAGATCCCATTTACCCACTACTAATATTACAAGCTTCCTTTGAGACTCCAACAGTAATCCTTGCTTGTAACCTGCCAGCAGCTATTTTTAAGAAAAGACAATCTATACTCCACAGAAGATGCATGTTAAATATCTTCCTTTACCTGAAACTGCCTAATTCTCATCTCCATAATTGTGGAATTATTCCATATTTACTTAGAACCACAGCCTTTTAAAGTCTGAAGGAATCTTAGGGAACACCATTTTCATATTCTTTTTATAGATCCGTATGCAGAGTTTTTTTTAAGACACTGTGTTTTTTTAGCTCTAAAATTTCCCTTTTGTTCTTCTTTTTTTTTTTGTATCATTAATCTACAACTACATGAGGAACATTATGTTTACTAGTCTCCCCCCATCACCAAGTCCTCCCCACAAACCCCATTACAGTCACTGTCCATCAGCATAGTAAGATGCTGTAGAGTCACTACTTGTCTTCTCTGTGTTGCACAGCCCTCCCCATGACCCCCCCACATTATACATGCTAATCATAATGCCCCCTTTCTTCCCCCAGCCCTTATCCCTCCCTTCCCACCCAACCTCCCCAGTCCCTTTCCCTTTGGTAACTGTTAGTGCATTCTTGGTTTCTGTGTTTCTGCTGCTGTTTTGTTTTTTGTTCTTTTTTATACTTATTTTCCTATTGAAATTTCCTATACTTTCACACATTTGTTACAGGAACATTTTCCTTTATCTCAATTATATGAATTGCTTTAAAATCATGATCTGATGACTCCAAAATATGGATCATCTCAGGGTTGACTTCTGACCATTTTTCTCCTGAAAATGTGACTTAGTTCTTTGTAGTCCATTAACTTTGGGTTATACAGTGGATTATACAATTTGTGTTGTGTGTATGGAGACTCCAGATTTTGTTATATTGCTTTGAATAGTGTTAATGTTTATTTTAACAGGCAATTAACTTTGTTAAGCTACCAACTTTGTCTTACCTACAGTAGATAACAGATCAAATCTCAGTTAAGGTCTTTTATCTTTACCTGTGATGCTTTGGGTCTGTCCAAGAGTCACCCAGAGACTCGAGCAGTTTACACCTACAACTCAGGGCTCTCCTTGTCGGATTCTCTCCTTGCTTGTACTCCCCTCTCACTCTCAGGTAGCTGCAGTCACACCAGCCTCTGTCCTCTTGTTAACTCAGGCAAGAAAGAGGTCAATTTTTTTCCGAGCTTCAGCTGTCTTGTGACAGGCCACAACTGCAACTTCCAGACCAGAGCTGCGAAAATGGACAACTCACCCCATTACAGATCCTTCTTCCAGATACCTACTGCTCTACAAAACCTGCCTGCCTTTTTTCACTCTCAAAACCTTCAGGTAGCTATTTTTTTATATTTGGACTGAGTTTATGCTCATTGTCTGTGGATAATTAGTATATTCAAAGTTTACTCCATCACACTAGAGGTGGAACCCACAAATACCTCAATTTTTAAAAATGCATATATATATATGTATATACGGAATCTAAACTTTAAATGCTATACTGTAGGCTGCCAAGTCTTTCTGCATCTTTCAGTCTCATTTTACCCCACTCCTGCAAGAATCATGCTGCTACTTATCATGCACCAGTAAGTATCTTCTATTGTGGAGACAGTTCTTTCTACTCATCCTCAAGCCTTCATTCACATCTGGTCTGTACTTAGTCTTTGTTTCCCAAGTGCAGATGTGTACCACTAGTAAACAGATGACTTCACATAGCTGAGACACAACATTAAATAGCACTGAACCACACTAAGGGGAAGTTATTTTCAATTCTTTGTCAACACTTCTGAGTCTGTCAAGGAATAAATCCCAGTTTGGTGCTAATATGCCTTTGACACTTTTCTAATAGCGGCTAATTTCCTCCTTTCAAACATAGAGAAAGCAGGTCTCATGTGAAGAACCTTCTCCAGGCAACTGCTTCTATCTAGAAATGATTAATGTTATTTTGTTTTCAGCCAATGTATTTTTAGAGCTACCGTCTATTCGTAGTGATACTGTTTTCCATTTGTGATAATGAAATAAAGTTTAATTTTAAAGTAAAAATTCACAAAAAGTGAACTGATCTAAAAATAATAAGTGACAGTATAGGTTATATACAGATAAGAACAGGAAAAAGATTTGTAGTAGAGTGGATAACATCAGGATGCTTTAACAAGTACCCCTCTTCCCTAATCTCAGTAGCTTAACACAACAGAACCTATCTCTCGCTTATGAAAATTCCAAAAATATGTTTCTGATCTGTGGTAGTTTTCCATGTATTCTTCCAGGGACTAAGAATGACAGTCTCTTCCTTCTTCAACACATGGATTCTAAGATCACTTTGAGCATGTTTGGTCTGAAGACCAGGAAAACACAGAAAAAGTAAGACAAAGAATTGGGAGGTTTTTACTTCCAGGTGTACAAAAAATATGCTCCTTCTGCCCACACTCCCCTGGCTGGAACTCAGTCTATGGCCACGCTTTACTGTGAGAAGGAAGTGGGTCTACTCTGTGCCTAGGAGGAAGAGAATTTAGGGTTGTAATGAGTGCAAAGTTTAGGAAACTGCACTATAATGTGGGAAACTGCACTAGGGTATGTTCCTTTAAAGCAGAGGGAAATCGGGAGCCATCAGGTTTCAGAAACCTCCCTTTATTTTGTTAAGAATGTCTCTGGATATTATGGCCTCTCCTTCCCGCTCACCTTCCAGCCCCAGCATTAGGGTGAGATGCAGAGACGGAAAGGCAGTCCTCAGGAATGGTCCGTTTCAGCAGACTTCTGCCCACACAGAAACCTGGGATGCCCACTCTAGCTCCAAGGTGCTCAGGCCTCCTGTCCCCTCCCTGTCTTTTTCTTCCTAGCAGCTTTGTCATCATAATTTACTAATCCTGCCTCTCACCCTCTCCTCTTGGCTTTCTGAGAGTTCAGTTGGCTGACCTGAAAGAGTAACCAGTGTTCAGGTTCATTGAAATCTCTTCCTCCTTCCTTTCCTCCAGGGAAATTATGACCACTTCACACAGAGGCTTCCCAGAGCCCACCCCCACTGAGTCTGGGCCATGTGTTGCGCCTGCAGCCAGCCCTTCAGTGCTACCAGGCCCAGGGAGGGAGCCCACTGGCAGGGTGGGCCTTCCCGATGGGATCACTATTGCTCCACAGCCCCATGTCTAGTATATCCAGCCTGTTCTGATTTGGTGGCTCACTCATGCAAAGAAAGGGGGCAGGTCTTTAAAAGCAGGACATGTCCTTAACCAGGATCTTCCTTTGATCCTCACAGATCACAAAGGACCTAATTCAGGATCTGAGCTCTCTGCTTGGGCTCAGTCAAATTCAAATCATTGATTCAGTACCATTGAGACATTAGCAGTCATTTAAGTTGAGTTCTGTATATTCCTTAAAAATGGTGTATTTTCAAACAGTTAAGAATAAGTGTCAAGCCTTTGATCACCCCAGAAATGCTGCCGTTAATGAGTTTGCTCATCACACTTTATCGGAGTACAGTGGGAGACCCCCACGGGCTCAGGCTTTCAGTCAGATGTCACCTATGCTTGATCCCTGCTATGTTAAATTCTTGAACTGGCAGCAGAGTGCATCCGCAAATAGTGATTTCTACAAATATGTTTCAGGAGAGAAGCAGCCCCTGCAGTAAACTGGAGTTTCATGAGTGTATCAATGAAATGCTGCTACACTTCTGATACTGGGTCCTGCACCCACTCTCCACACACTCACACTCTTATGAAATTATGTGGAGCACCCAGATTCAAAAATAGTTCGGAGGTTCTCAGGAGGACTGTTAGGTACACTAATTTGTAATAACAACGTCATTGTAGTGGTCTGCTTGGCGGCTCTGTTTCTCACCCCCACCTTTCCCCCCGGCACGGGTACCCAAGCCAGACCGCAGAGGCTTGAATCCGGTAATCACCACTTTCTAGTTATGAGATCTGGAGTAGTAAGTACTCCAAATGACATCTAGGATCTGCTTTAAAATTCTCCAACTGAAAAATAAAAGAGGGGTGGCGATGGAGAAGTGGAACAAGATGGACCAAATACTGATGGTTTCTGAGGATGGGCAAAGGGAAGCTAATTCATTCTTTCATGTTTGTTTGAAAATTTAAAAGAACACTTTATAATTCTCTAGAATGTAAACTATTTCCCAAGTCAACTATTTCCCAAGTCCTCCTTTCACGGAACTCTCTCCTCTATTCCGGAGATACGTGGTAGAGAATACAGTGGGAAGTCTACCCTCGTTGTGTAGAACGATTTCTGTCAGGCTTCCCTGTCCCTACAGGCTGATGATGTAACAAGAACGGCTGCTTCCTCCTCTGCCGCCGCAGCTGCTCAGACCGAGGACATCACACTGCCTGGTGCACCTCACTGCGGTCCTCGCCTCTCACAGGCCAGGAAAGATACTAGGTGTCTGGACTATACCCCGTGGGGGTATATGATTTAGGACTATACCTGAATTAGACAGCTATAATTTAGTGCATGCTCAGTGTTTTCTCTGAGATTCCAGTCCCTCAAGACCTCCCCTTTCCAAAAGGGGAGAGAGATTGGAGGCGGGAGGAGGAGAAGACAAAAAGAAAAGGAATATACTGCATTGCATTTCAAGCACCAACACAGCTCCACTCTCTCCCGGTTGGCTCTGCAAAGCCAGAGAGGGCACCACCCCGGTGCCGCACCCACAGAGATGGCACAGATAAGGCGAGCTGTGGGGCTCTGGACACACGTGTTCCTTTCAACCTCCCCTCAACCTTTCACACACGGTTTCTGCCTGGAGCTCTGGCAGTGCCAACATAAACTGCTGGCCCCCCAGCTTCTATGAACAGGACTGTCAGGGCTGCGTGTGATCACGTCACAACTGCATAGACTGGAGAAAGGCCATTTACAAGGCTTTCCCCCAAATTATCAATTTTTAATTACAACTCAACAGAATATTGACATCTCTCTCATCACTGACAGATCCTATGAAATTCAGAGACTGTTTTCCTTCAGGTCTTTGAGAAACACTGAAAACTGAATATAATTTTATTACTCCTTTCATGTCTTCATCAGCTAACTTAACCTGGATCTGTCCTTTTAATCTCAAGCGTAAAAAATGAAATCAGTTGTGAGTTTTATGGTAAGAATTTAATAATTATCACCAAAGGAAAGGTTAAAAATATATTTAAAGCCAGCTGATATCAGCATCAGAGTAAGAGAAAGTGCATAATGACAGTTGTGATTCTTACACTCTCTTGCTTTGCGCTTCTGAGGACCGGCAATCCAATCTCTGCTCAGACTTGTGTGGAGGGTAGGATGTTCTGCGCCCGCAGGCTGACACCGCCTCACCCCCTCCGGCTGCACAGGCCTCAGCTTCCCGCGCTGCAGACTTCAGGTCACAACGGCGGATGCGAACTGTTCCAAGAACAGCACTGCATCGCCGATGAGGCAGGACAGCATTTACCTACCACTTGATTTCCATTGAATACAAACAAGTACAAAATGATCTTCCTGGCCTCTACCACGATCACTATAGACTGAAGCATGTGTGGATTTCCATCCAGGCAGCATGCATAGACCGACGGCAGGTTCTGAAGACTGGAATACTGTCCCAGGCTTGGGCAAACCCCTCCCTCTGCATCTATGATTCTCTACCTCTTTCTAAGGGCGATTACTGCGCAAGCACTTTGTGAATGTAAAGCATTCCCGCGTGAACCGGTTTGGGGTTACCCTCCATTTGTAAGAGTGCTCAGCCAGATTGGTAGATTCACTCTGGGGAAATGTGCATCTGTGGCAAAGGCAATATGCTCCCTATTCTACCTGTTCCTCGATATTCCCCAGCCTGGGCATTAGTTTGCACCATATGATAGTTCTGACCAGTAAGCTGTGGGCAGAAGTGACTTGGGTCACTTTTAGGCAAAGGATGGGAGAGCTTGTACGTGACCTTCTGGCTGTGTCCTTTCCTGCTGGGATGACGGAGGGGACCATGAGTTGCAGATGCTGCAGCTACAAGATGTTAAAAGCTGCTGCCCTCAGTCTGGGTCCCTGAATGGCTGTGTGGGACACACCAACACTGCCAACTCTTGCTGGGCATGTACAGTGAAAAAGAAGCAAGCCTTTGTGTGTCAAGGCACACACAAAGATGGAAGATGGGGCTATTCAGTCCCTGAAGCATATCTTAGATAAAATTATATCTGAAGTTCCAAAGCCTCAAAACTTTCACCTACCCAGCTTCACAGGCTCCAGATGCGCTTCTGAAGCTTCCTCCCACGCTGAGGGCCGGGCAGGGCGCTCCGCAGGGAACGGCTCCACCACAGCATGCTGGCAACCTGGCACGGCCCCACACAGGGCACGGAAGGCAAAGCGGAACCGCAGTCTGACCCGGGTCTTGGCGGGATGCCCCGTAATTCCTCCCAAAATGAAGGGAGACAAGCGGTCTTGTGGGCAGCTGCCAAGCAGCCGTTTCTCACCTATGTTCCCTCATGTGGGGGTGGGGTGGGGGGCTGCCACAAGACCGTTTCCCACGCGCCACCCGCATTTTGGGAGAGCACAGGATTTCCACCTCCCTCCCTCCCCCTCAGGGCACAGCTGCAGGCTTCTGTGTCTGTCAGACTACTTGGCTGTAACTGGGGGAGGGCTCCCCCAGCGCAGTGACCCACCACCCAGACCACCTGCCGGCTTCTCCCTCTGCTTCAGAATCACCCTGTGTGGGGGGCTAAGGAGGTGGGGAACTGCTGCCCTGCTGGTCTGACTTCTGCTGTCTAAGTGATAAACGTGTGAATCCACCTGGTCTCCTGTCTCCTTAGCAGCCAAGTCCCTGGAGCGTGGGGACCCAGGAGGGCAGCTGCGCTCCTAGTCACGGCCACCAACCTGCTGCGGTGGATGCTTGACAACTGAACACCGTGTAGGTACCTTCACGATAACCACCTGAGGTTCAGCCTCAGACAGTCTTGTGCGGGACACCTCTCTCCCGCTTGGAGAATGAAGTGGGGCTCCAAACAGGCCAGCCTTCTGAAGGGACATTGAAGAGCAAATGAACCAGGCTGATTTCCTTTCCTTTTAATGTCTTCGACATTTTAATAAAGTTAGCAAAGTTAGAAGGCTCCAGCAAGGAACTCAGTTTGGCCACATGGGGTGACATTCTGTGTCTGACATGTGCTGACTGGTGCAACAGTAAGAGAATGCCAGTGCCCTGCCTAACATGCAGTGGGATGGTGTGTGGCATTTCCTACTTTTGCCGTTCCAATGAACCACAAAGAAGAATCGTTCCTTCCAAATCAATCAATGATGATGCTAACACTAACTTTCCTGAACATTAATAAACATGAACGGTACACAAATTCATTCACTAACTGGTAGCCATCAGGACCTGTGTGAAAAAGGGTTTACAAAGATAAACAGCATTGCATCTTTGGATGTAAACCAAGAGTTCTCCAAGATGGGCAACGTTTCCTACTTGGCGGCGAGATCCAGAAATAAACTCTGGTTTACAGGTCTGTGGATGTGAGATGATTTACAGGTAACTTTGTGACAGGTGAACCGTCTGTGCTTGTTACAAAGGAGCAGCCCCACAGAGCCGTCTCCATCGCAATCACAGAGCAAAGCCATGCCCTAAGGACCCCCAAGAACGGCGGCAGAGTTTTGCTTCTCTCAAGTTTACAAATATCCTAGTGAGAGTCAAAATCAACAGGACAAATTTTGATGGTTGCCAGGGAGAGATTTTCTCAGAAAGAGAAAGGGGAAAAAATGCCTCATATTATTTCTAGAAGGAAGACATCATTTCTTTATAGGACTTGGAAATATGTTGCTCTTAAGATGATTTTGAGCAAAGACTGATGAGTAGAAATCTGTGCTTTTAATGAAAATGATGGAGATAGAATAAATGCTGCAGGCTGGTGAAACCACAGCGCCCATGGCTTCCAATCCTCATGCTTTCCTCAGGGCAATAGCCTGGTGTCCTAAGCAGAAACTGCTAGAACTAATTAAAAAGAAACAGTAAAGTGCCATCCTTCTTATCATTGTCTCCACCACATATGTTGATCCGGGCCTCTCTCCATGCCAGACATGATGCCAGGCAGAAAGAGCACAAAGAAGGAGAGGATACACGTCTAATCAATCAGTGCCTCGGCAATGTTACTGCCTTGAAGGTCCATTTCCTTACAACTTTCTTGGTTTCTACAGTAACAAGTAGGGCTCAATTAAAAGTTTCTGGGCTTTGACAATCATCAAAATAATAATTGATTCAGGCAAGGATTCTCCATGGATGTCAAATTATTGGGTCAGAGTTTGGAAGACAACAAGGGAGTCACATAGTTCTCAAAGAATTACTCCTTGGGGTGCTTATTAAATACAAAAAGGGAAAGGACTAAATTTTGCAATGGAGAAATTGGGTGGGTACCATTTTCCCCAAGGGATTAAACAGCATCAGCAGTGATGGGACAAGCATTATTCTGGCTCCTGATGTGGTACAATGTGAAAGACAAAATATTGCCCATGTGGTATGTCTGCAAAATTAACTAACTTGAATATAATGATAAGGAAGCAAGCAGACAAATCCAAATTGTGACACTGGGCAGGACTTTTTTAATACTGCACTGAAGTGTTTAGACTATTCTATAGTAAAAGAACTAAATGTAATGCATGAGTGTTCAGCAAACCAAACAGCTGTACCGATAAGTAAGTGAACTGCTGGGGAAATTAAATAAGGACTGGGTATTCAGTGGCATTATTGTATAGCCACCAAACTCCCGAGGACTTGACAGTTTTGTGATTATAGAGGGACAAGTCCTTGCTCAAAGATGACAACGCTCAAGAACTGAGGGGTGGAAGTGCGTGATATTCGCAACTTACTTTCAAATAGTTCAGAGAAAAGAAATGCATGTGAACAGATGTACATACATACATATGGGAGGAGACACAAAGTAAAAATGGTAAAGTCTTCACAATTGCTAAATTCAGATAAAGTGTATATGGGTGTGCATCTTTCTATTCTCACAAGTCTTCATCTTAATTTGAAACTTTTCATTTAAAAAAGTGTGGAGAAAAGAAAAGAAAAAAACAGCAACCAGCTGAGCTTGTATTAAGTTGTGCATCATGGAAAACAGAAATACTCAGGAGTCACTTGGCCGAAGACCGTGCTCCAGGGTCCGCGAGCCCCTCTCTGACGGGGGGGCCTCATCTGAAGGATGCGACCGTCCAGGAAGTGCATTCCTAGTTTGAAGTGGTTCGAGACGCTTCAGCTACCACACCCGAAGAGAGCCCTGTGTCACTGTACTGCAGACTTAAAACCACCAGGCGTCAGCAAGTGGACGACTTCTCATTTGTTATTTAGGCCAATGAAAACCAGCACAGATTTCTACAGCTGACATGGCACGAACTGCTCAGTGACTTGAGGAGCAGTGGGGGTGAGCGTGCCTACATCCTTGAACATAGTCTCAGTCAAGCTCTGGCTGCAGTGGGAACTTAAACATGAGAGTTTAAGATTTTCTTTTGAATTATGAGTTCTCTGCTGAATAGTCAACACCATACACCTTAAAATTCTGGCAGAAGTCTGCATTTGGAACTATGTTGGTCTAAAGATGATTTTGAGCAAAGACTGGTGAGTAGAAATCTGTGCTTTTTCAAAGTCATGAATTCTTTGTAAGTAATATTTTGGTATCTAATGAGAAAAACCAGGAGATGTTACTCGTACACAAAGAAATGACTCAAGGTCCATCCCTCCGCTGTCTCTCACTGCCCTTTGGCAAAGCCCTTGGCACCCGGCGGGGACGCCCACCTGCATCTGCCCTAGAGCCCCGTCTCCCCCCAGAGCTCCATGTCCAGCCAAGGCTCTCGTGCTCAGGGGGTCTCTTTTCCTTATTATTATCAACCAGCCTTTCCAGCTGTGTCTACATGGCACCAGATCAGATCCATATAGCAAAGTGATTACTTTTCTTTACAGATTGTCTAGTACTAACATTATAACAAAAGGCCTTTACAACAAAGGGCCAATACCAACACAAAATCTGTAAAGTTAAACAAAATCAAATTTCTTTATTAGACAGCTAAAAATAATATTCCTCCTAAATTTGTACAAGATTAAAATAACTCTTCCCTCATCTTTCACTGTTCAATACTAATACAAACAAGCAGTTACTCCTGGGAAAAACGTTGATGTTGAAGACAGTTGCCTCTCCTTCCTCCGAACTCCAAAGAATCGGTACATCCATTTCCCTTCCCACACGCCCCAGCCCCAGGCTCTAGAAGGCCTAACGCATGGGTTTGGCATTATGTAAATTAATAATCTGTTCCATTTTCATACTGTAAGTTTATTGAACACTGTGAAACACATATTTCAAGTATCAATGTATCTGATGTCAGTGTAGATAGAACCGGAAAATATCCTTTTAATCAACATATGTAAAAATATTTTTGACAGCTCACCACAAACCCATATTTTCCCAAATACATAAACACAGAATACACAACATTTCAAAACATTCAAATTATGTGGCTAAATGTTTGCCTCTCCATCAAAAATTTACGGCATAGCCTCCACACAAAAAGCTTAGAAGTCCGCACTCCAAAGCTCAGCTCACACATTTCTCCTGTGCTGTCTCCAGTCTGTCAAACATATGTATATAATTGTTCCTCTAAGACCAACTCTTCAAAAGCTAGCATGCATGAATCAACGCTCTATCCATGCTCCCCTCACTCTACCCGGGTCCTCTGGTGGTGGAGCCTGTGGGCCTGTCTCCAGCTGGAAGGAAACACAGGGTCTCAAGAGTGTACACTGGATGTGTGCACAGGAGCTAAGGGGTCAGTCCGTGTGGACTCACGCCTTCGTGGAGGAAGCACGACTGAGATGTACATGGATGGAGGAGGATCCAGTGAGAGGAAGTCTGTGAAAGGAAGGACAGAAGGAACGCAGCACAGGGTGCCTGCAGGGAAGGGAGGCACCCCAGGTTGAGGAGGGTTAAGGCGTGGTAGAAAAGTACCTGCTGCCAGGGCGGTAGGTGCCAATAACATGAAAGCCCTACAGGGAAAGCAGGGCAGGAGCCATGTCCTGGGGTAAGAAAGATGGGCCACGGGCAAGATTTATATAAGAAAGGGGCTTGGGAACAACATTACCAAACACTAGATCATCAGCGATGCTGACCTGGAGAGCTAAACATGACCCTGCCTTAATGTGGCCATTACACAGCACATGATATTTTGTTTCCCTTCTTTCTCTTCAACCAGAGATATTTTGTGGAAGAAAAAGAAGGAAAAAGGGGAAGACCACACTGAGTGCAACAATAGTCAAAGATCCAAAGCATTCCTTACCCATCAAAGAAAATCTTTCATTTGGATGTTCATTTGGAACTTGATTCATAGCCTTGCATCACAGATCTGGTAGTGTGGAGCAGAAAGCAATATGATTTAAAATAAGAACACAGGTTACAGATGCCAGCTATGCTCCTCGGGGCTTGCAAAATGACATATTATTAGATTTAAAGCAGAAAAAATAAGCAAATGAAAATTTCTGATCTTCCCATTTCAGTGATCAATGATGAAGCATTTGGACTCAATTTGAACAACAAAAATAAAAGGTCTCTGGATGACAAGCATCTCATTCAAATGGATTTTCATGAGACAATGAAATGACAGGGCCTCCATGTAAATGCCACCAAAGCCCCAGGAATCTGAGAGAAAAACAACCAGTCAGGAAAATTTGCTCTCAGTGGTCAGATGCAGCAGCAGTGATCCCCAGCAATTCCATTCTCAGCTTTTCTTGGAATAACAAACTCTGGAAAGAGAGAAGGCATGCGGTGCTCTGCTGTTGTGGCAATGGGAAAAATCTCAGCCAGCAGCAACAGGAACTGACTGGGCATATGGGCGGCTGGCAGCCCTGGGACCCAAGCCAACAGCAAGCTCCAAGCTTGAGGGAGGCTCACCTGTGCATCTTCAGAAGACAGACCGACCGTGAGACTCAAGACCACAGTCAGACGGCAACTAGAAAAAGGGCAGCTAGTGTCAAAAACATCTGCTCTAGTTCCAAACCTTCCTTGAAGCTTCCAAAACCCCTATTTTCATTTAATGCTGTTGGCCTCTGAACCATTCAGACATAGAATTTTATGAATGGTGATGGGGAACGGGGGTGGCGAGGCAAGGCTGAAATATGGCAGCATGGCTATTCTTTGCTATTGGTCTGGGAGGACACTTGGAAGCTAAAGGTGGTGACAGGCCAGTGGTGATGAAATTGAAACCCTATCTCCAGGCTGATCTGTGTAAACCGGGACTGCAAGGGAGGGACTCTTCTTAAATACTTCCAAGTTTGGAGTCCACACACACACCCCATGTTCATTCACTTACACCAAGGGCCGGGATGTTCCTTATGATTAAAATACATTCTCTTCACTCAGTTGACTCATAAATCTAATGTAGTATGTTTAAAAACAATGTAAAGTTAGAAATCATTGAATTTTTTTCTTTTGTTTGGTGTTATTATTGAGTTTTCTTTCTTTTCTGATCACCAACAGTTCCAATTCTGGACTACAAAGCAATCTGTAAAAGTCAACCTTCTTTATTTCTAACCCTTCATACAAAGTTATTCATCCAGGAAAAAGAAGTGGGTGATGGTTGACTGCAATAATCGGCGCAATCACCCCAGATGTGAGTATGAACAGCTATTGCATGGATGGTGTCAAGTGGTTCTCAAAGTGGTTCAGGGGCCTCAGGTGGTCTCTGAGACCCATTCGGGAGGCCCATGAAGTCAGTCTATCTTCTGATCATACTAGGATGTTATCTGCCTTTTTCGCTCTCACGCTTCACAACTGTAGAGTTTTCCAGAGGCTACGTGCCTCCGGATGAAGTCAGCGCTCTGCAGCTAATGGAATGTGTGTTTGTATATTCACGTACTTTAAAAATTCCCAATCGTATTTTATAAATTCTCACTTATTAATCACACAATAAACATTGATAGATATACTGTACCTGAACAAGAGCTTTTTGGAGTCTTCGAAAACTTTAAATGTAAAGGGGTTCTGAGACCAAACTTGTATTAGACACAGGAGTCTTCTTCAGAGAGCCCTTTCATTCAAAATCTTACTAACTAGTAACTTAGTAATGTGGAATCATGCAAGCAGCTGGGTGTTTAAAAAATTAAAAATGTAAATATCCTTAACCTTTTTTTTTACTTGAGTGGTAGAATTCTAGTGATCTCTAGCTCTCACCAGTAGCCTGGCCTTTTCCTTCCCTGGAATTAGATTTGAGAAGGAATTCATCTCATTCAACATCCACTATTCCTCCATTCTGCATTTGCAAGGAAACCCTTTTTCTGAAACCCCACCATGACTGTCACTCACTGAGCCTCTTAATCACGTACCTCTTGGCCTATTCACTTCTCCCCAGTGTGGTGATCACTTCCACTTCTTTTACTCATTTCTGATTATTTACAACCTATGTACTCTTTTACAAATTTGAAGTTATCTATTTCAAAAGATGCGTGTTACTGCCTCTCCTATGACGTCCTTCCCCCAGCTCTCCGCCTGGCCAGAGGAAGGACTCCCACATGCTGGGTCTGGTCTGCGTCTTCTCCCTCCACAGAGGTGGGTGTGGACTTGGTGGAGAACAGCTTCTGTTCAACTACAGGGTTTGTTTACAGGGTTTCAACCCACCAAGACTGTGAGATTTATAGGGTTTCCCCCCCCCCTTTCCTTTAAGTCTAGCAGAAAATATGTTTGATGATTGAACTGAATATGGGGCTGTTAATTTAGAAATTAAAAATTTGAGAGATAAAGGGAAGCAAATGAACAAAATCACGAAGCTACAATTACTATGTATAATACATTAAATCTGATTCTGAACTTCCTGAAGGCTAAGGTAGAAAACAGAGTTTGAATTCATTGGTTCCAGGCCCCCACCTACTAGAATAGGTGCTTAATCAATACTCCTTGTAAACTAATGCCTCTTCTCAGAGGACAGAGGTTGACTTTCTGTTCAGTGATATACTGGACATCACTGAAGACGCACCTCAAGACATGCCGGTGGTCTGAAGAAGCCCCCAACACCCATTCCTATACACAGAATGGAATTTCCCATATCCCCGTCATTCCCTTCATTAGAGTTTAATGACAAAAACAAAGTTACTTCACCAAAGGAAATGAGAGAAACTTAAGAGAACTCAGTTTATTGAGAAGGAAATACATCAAGTTTAGAAAGTGGAGTAAATAGTGAGGGGGATTAAAAACTGAAGTTGAAAAATAAAGGATTTCATTTGACTTCTTTGACCTTTTTGGATGAAATTTTTTCTCAATTCCTTTTCCTTTACTATACAGTTATTAGGCAATCTCTCACTATATACTAATAACATTTAAATAAATCTTGTGTTTTTCAGGCATTACAATACAAAGCCTACTAGTCTACTCCTTACACGTCAATAAGCAGAGTGCAAAGCTGATACCACATTCTTCACACTGGCTACCACAAAAAAGAAATAAAAATATTTACTTGTAAAATTTAATTCTAGAATTATACCAATTACTTATGAAACATGTGCTACCTTGTTATTTCAGATTAGGATCTGTTTCCCCAAATACGTGTATCTTTCACTCAAACACCAATGACCCACAAATCTCAATTTCCATTCACTGCTCCCATTCATTAAAAATCTTGGGGTGTGGGGAGGGGTCAATGAGAATGTAATAAGAGAAAACCACACATTTCAAGTTTCTTTTCAAAAATGTAAAGGCAGGTGGACAGCTACATGCAAGAGAATGAAGCTGGATTATTGTCTAACCCCATACACAAAAGTAAACTCAAAATGGATTAAACACCTGAATGTAAGTCATGAAACCATAAAACTCTTAGAATAAAACATAGGCAAAAATCTCTTGAATATAAACATGAGCAAGTTTTTCCTGAACACATATCCTCGGGCAAGGGAAACAAAACAAAAAATGAACAAATGGGACTACATCAAGCTCAAAAGCTTCTGTACAACAAAGGACACCATCAGCAGAACAAAAAGGCATCCTACAGTATGAGAGAATATATTTGTAAATGAAGTATCCACCAAGTGGTTAACATCCAGAATATATAAAAAACTCAAATACCTCAACACCCAAAAAGCAAATAACCCTGTTAAAGAATGGGTGGAGGATACGAACAGAGAGTTCTCCAAAGAAGAAATTCAGGTGGCCAACAGGCACATGAAAAGATGCTCCACATCGCTAATGATCAGGGAAATGCAAATTAAAACCACAATGAGATATCATCTCACACCAGTCAGGATGGCCAACATAGAAAAGACTAGGAACTACAAATGCTGGAGAGCATGTGGAGAAAGGGGGACCCTCCTACACTGCTGGTGGGAGTGTAAGCTAGTTCAACCATTTTGGAAAGCAGTATGGAGGTTCCTCAAAAAATGAAAAATAGAAACACCATTCAACCTGGGAATTCCACTCCTAGGAATTTACCCAAAGAAAACAACTTCTCAGATTCAAGAAGACATATGCACCCCTATGTTTATCGCAGCACTATTTACAATGGCCAAGATATGGAAGCAACCTAAGTGTCCATCAGTAGATGAATGGATAAAGAAGATGTGGTACATATACACAATGGAATACTATTCAGCCATAAGAAATAAACAAATCCTATTTGCAACAATGTGGATGGAGCTGCAGGGTATTATGCTTAGTGAAATAAGTCAGGCAGAGAAAGACAAGTGCCAAATGATTTCCCGCATTTGTGGAGTATAAGAACAAAGCAAAACTGAAGGAACAAAAATAGCAGCAGACTCACAGACTATAAGAAGGGACTAGAGGTTACCAAAGGGAAGGGGTGTGGGAGGGCAGGTGGGGAGGGAGGGAGAAGGGGATTGAGGGGTATCATGATTGGTGCACATGGTGTGTCTGGGGTCACAGGTAAGACAGTGTAGCTCAGAGAAGACGAATAGGGACTCTGTGGCATCTTACTACACTGATGGACAGTGACTGCAGTGGGGCATGGGGGGGACTCGATAATAAGGGTGAATGTAATAACCACATTGTTTTCCTTGTGAAACCTTCAAAAGAATGTACATCAATGATACCTTAATGAAAATTAATTAATTAATTAAAACAAAAATGTAAAGGCAGGTTATGACAACAAAACAAAGAACAAATTTTTTAAAATTCTGGGACCTTCACCCTCACTCAAATCTTTTTAATATTGGAGAAGGAAAACTCAAATCATAATATATGATGAAAACTTTTTTCACTGATAAACATTATACAAATAGTTTCGTGCAAGATGTTTACTTGGGTAAATATTAGCATACCATTACCGTCAGTCACTGCCTCACAGATGAACTGTGTTCTGTCTGCACACATCCCAGAAACCTCTGAGGTAAACCGAAGGAACAAGCTCACAGTCAGCACCTACTGTGTGCTGGGAACTTCACGTATATTTTCATTTAAGCTCCCTAAACATCTGGGGAGCAGGCACCATCATCAGCGGTTCCAGAGCTGAGGAGACTGATACTCCTGATCGTTGGACAGTGTGGCCAGAATCCCGCAGGGGCCACGGGAAGCAAGTGTTCACTTCCAGGTCTGTCTGACCCCAAGACTCCCGCTGGTCCCTCTATACTAGGCTGCCTCCTGGAAGCCATCCCCTAATATCAAAAACCTTCCAAAACCACACCTGCGTCACTGACCCCAGCTGACCCAGAAATATTAACTGCAAGGATTCTCCAAGCATTTCTCCCCTACTTTTCCCAAGAATCTGTCAAGTAAAATGACCTAACAGCAAGTACCTTTTCTTTTAAAAGGAATTTAGACAACAAAACCCTTCATTTATATTTTGCTTTTTCATCACTAACTTTGCTGTAATTTAGAAAAGGAAAAGCTTAGCCGCCTAGGTTTTTATAGCTGGGATGGTACAGGGAGGAAGGATTTCAGCAATTACACATACGCAAGGGCAGAACATGCCAAAGCCCCCAGAATATGCGAGACTTCCCCAGGGGGTGGTGAGGGAAGGTGTCCAGGAGCCCCCCCGCTGCCTGCGCACCCACCAGCCACTGCGCTGAGGGGAAGGAAGGCAGAGGCAAGACGCTTCGTGACACTGATCTGCACGCCCTCAGCTGTCCCGACGGCTGCTCTAGATCAAAAAAGGTCAGATAATGCTCGGCACATCTGATTTTCAAAATGGGCGCATAACTGTGTGTGCTGTGTTTAAAATAGATTTTTAAAAAAAGACTAGAGGGAAAAACAGCCAAAGGTTAGTAAAAATTACACCTGGGTAGTGGGATTACCAATTGTGAGTTCCTTCTGCGTTTTTCTACTCCTTCCAAAATTATCAGATGTTATTTTTATAAGAAATGTCTATGTAACTGCCTGAAGTATATCAGTTTAAATATTTCCATTTTCAAGTATTAAAGAAGTTGGAACTAGAGGGAACTACCCAGAACAGCTGCTTTCTGATGAGCCCCAGAAAACTGAAGTCACGGAGGAGATTCAGCTACTACAGACGCAAACCACCCGGGATGTGTATGCCCGGATGGCCCTGTTCCTGGTGGGCGGCCAGCAGGCCAGAAGATCTATGTCACTACAAGCTTTCAACCTTTTGTGCCAGGACTCTTCCTGTAACTGGGGTCTCTTTCTCGTTTCATCATCAATTTTCAAATTTCTAAAATACATCCAGTAAATTCACCAGTTTCCTTTGTCTACTGTGTTGAAACGTAACAAATCGCCCCCCTTTTTCAGCAGGAAAGGCACAAGGCCCAGTTCATTGCTGCAGTGGCATCACCTGTGCGCCTCTGACAACCGTGACTACCTTGGCTCTCCCAGGAGACATGTACCCGAGCTCCGGTTTCTGGCTGGAATCCAGCAGCCCCCGCACGGGGCACTTCCCTGGATACTCACGGCATCACTGAGGCCTCAAGACGAGGGTGTGGGGCCACAGAGTGCCATTCACTGTACTCCTCACCTTCAAGATGTGTGCATGCTTAACTTCCCGTGGGTCTTGCATACTCCCAGCAGGCTACACAGAACAGGAGATTACATTTCAGGGAAATCGCTTTGCAACCACAGAGACAGTGTTTTGAAAATGAAGGAAGTAAGAACACAAATGTTTAGAAACCACTTAAGAGAGTCTTACCAGCAGGTAGTTTATAAATTCAAAACCAGGGACATTACCTCTAAGGATTCCAGCTTGTCCAATTTTGAAAAATTCACTTTAGTATTATTTGCGGTACTGTTTACAAATATTTAGCTTACCAAAAAAAAAAAAGCCAGAACTACACATAGCCAAAATCACACAATTTATAGATGCTCAACTTCAACCTGCTCAAAGATTAGGAAAAGTGTGGATGTGAGAGATTAGGTGACCTGACATGTGACACACAGAATTAGTGGCAGAGAGGCTTCCAGAAACAGCCCACATCTGTTTTCCTCACCTATCAGTCCCGGAAAGAAAAGTCTGTAATTGTGCATTTTTTCATTGGATGGATATTCCAGAAGACAGTCTTCTTGCTAATAAAAATAATTCTAATAGTGTAAAGATTACTTTAATAATAGTAATATTGTGAAACAACAGCCATGTTTCCACAAAGCAGGGTTCTGGCTTTGGGAAGAGGTGGGAGAAAAAGGGTACCAACACCTCAACCATGAGGAAAACCACACCTGCGCAGAGAGCGGCTCTATTGCCCCGAGGGCAGCAAATCCACCGCCCTCATCTGGAGAACAAACACCAACAGTTCTATCTGAGAATCCATTCCCTCCAATAAATTGTTTATTGCACTAAATTAACTGCTCCATGCTATCTTTTGTCTTGGTTCTGCTCCATGACCCGAGTGCCCTGAGAACAGGCTTCACTCGCCATGGTATGCGTGCTTCTCACTGACCCGGGGAGGCAGCACAGGAGGTGCTGGGGTCGGGATGGAATACACAGAGGTACCGAGGCCAACTGACATATACTATCCCAACAGTTTTAGGTGCTCAGTAAATGCAGAATGCTTGGTGCCATGTCACAGGCCATTCATAAACACTAGACACATGGGTGAGAAATAAATGAACCCCACTGTCCAGACATGAGGACCACCATGCTCTTGGTTGCTGGGGTTGCCTGACAACCACATCCCTTAATGCAACCTGTGGACTTTGGGCATCAAAGATTTCTGAGTAGAACCTCCCCTTCAGCCTTATCCCTCTGTACCAAGAGCCAAGGCTGTCAGCCTGGCCCAACCCGTTCGGCTATGACCCTGCCACCTCTGCTTGGCACCTCGGATCAACGGTCTCAAGAGCTGAGCGTGTGAAAACACTGACTCAATTCTCCACTCACAACAAGACTAGGAGACCCACGCAGAGCTGACCTTCTCCAAGCTGCCGCTGCCGTCCTGTGCCTGCCTCCTGCGATTCGCTTAGGGACCCACCACAGAGTTTCATGGATATGGTCTTAGGTGTGTAAGACTGGAAGTGCCTACAAAAAGACGGGGTGTTCCTGGCCTAACTCAGCTCCGGGAATTTCATTTGCTCATTCACTCATTTATTGCAACACTTATTCAAGAGGTAGTTCCTTGGTACTCACTGGGGTAATGTAGTTCCCTGTCCCCCATGGACTCACAACCTGCTTGGGAAAACCCACCGAAATAAAACGTCATATAGGAAAATGATGCAATGGAGATTTGGGAGATTTGAGGAGGTGCCACAGAAGTGGCATTGTGATGGCCAAGCGCAAGGATTTGGGAAGCAACAGGAGGGGAAGGGACTCCAAGAAGAAGGGGGGCAGCACCCCGGATGAGTAAGTAACTGACTCGTGTCACTTACAGGTGTCCCTGCACATCTTGGTCCTCTCCTTCTCTACCCTTGACAAACAAAAAAACATGGAAATGTTACAAATTCCTGCATGCTATGGAACCCAAAAACCATAAATGCTCTGAAAATATAAAATGGAACACAAATACTAACCATTGCTAACAACAAGCAAAGGGGAAAAGGTGTCATTGCCGCTCCATCTTGAAGTGAACCATTTCAACCAGAGAGACAAGCAAAAAATGCCCGAGGACGCAGGGGCTGGAGAACGAAGGGCCAGGATGCTACTTCGGAGGGAGGAGAGGAAAGAGCTGCTGCTGTTTTGATATTTTGTAATTCTGGCATTTTTATACTCCTCACTAGCCAAACTGACAAAAACACAGCTTCATTTCTAAAGACAGAGCCCAGGGGCAATTAAGTAATTCAGTTCCATCTGCTCAACTGATGATAGTGTTGTTAACTGTGAATACACATTTTCTTTTCCTCTTAAAAGCTGGAACTGAAAAAAAATATCCTGAACTCACTCTGGCCTCTTAACATTGAAGAAAGCGAACGGTACTCTGTTCATTTATTCAATCATTCCTGCAATTCACTCATTTACCCAAACCTCGGTGCTCTGCTGTGTTGTGCCCTAGTTGGCATGCGCTGCCCTCCAGAGGGAGCGTTAGTTTCCTAGGGTTGCCGCAGCAAATTACCAGAAACCGGATGGCCTGAAACAATACACACCTATTCCTGCACTGTTCTGGAGGCTGGAAGTCTGAAGTCCAGGTGTAGTCAGAGAGGGTTTCTTCCGGAGGCTGGAAGGAGAATCCGTTCCAGTCTGTCTCCTCTAGCTTGAGGTGGTGCCGCCTCCCCCTGGCACTCCTCGGCTCGTGAACTCACCACTCCAGTCTTGGCCTCTGTCTTCCCACAGCCATCTCCCCCATGTCTGTCTGTGTCTTGTCTCCTCCCCTTACTGGACAGAAGTCATCCTGGATAAGGGCCCACTCGAATCGAGGGTGACCTCATCTTCACTTGGTTGCACTTGCAAAAACCCTACTCCAGTCATGTTCACAGGTACTGAACCTAAGACTTCCACGTATCTTTTGGGGGTACACAGATCAACCCGTGACAGAGAGCATGTACCTCATTACATGCCATAGCTGACTTATCTGACTGCCGGCTCCACCAAGCCAGAGGCTGTCCCTGACACTAAGGAGACTGCAGTCACACACACGCACACCGATCTGCCCATCTCCCTCACTCTGGTCACAGCTGCGGGTTTAGCTTTGGGGTTTCATTGTGCTCTTTCTGCCCCCCTCCACCCGAAGACCGTGAGCTCCCAGACCACAGGCACCATGTCTGCTTTCTGCTTCCCATTACATCCCCATATCCTTGCATAGTGCCAGTGACAGACAGGCTTTCAGAAAAGTATTGTTGAGTGACGGTATGGAGAGATGAACAAACCAGCCAGATATAAATAAGAGAGGCCCACATGGGTAAAGCGGTACACACAGTAGGCCAGCAATGAGGAAGAGAGAGGAAAAAATGATTGATTCTTAGTAGGACTGAGAAAGGTTTCATGAAAGAGAAGGCATTTGAACTCAGGCTTGTGGGGTTAATAGGCTCTTATAAGCAAATAAGGAGTTAAAAGGTATCCCTCACCGACCAAAGGCTAGAGACACAAAGCATGACCTCCGGGGGAACAGCAAACAGGCCAGACGAGCTGCAGCCAAGGGTATGTGAAGGACGAGGAACACCTTGGAATGCAGGAGGAGGAAAGGCAGCTGGCAGGGCTCCGGGCACAGGTGCCCTGGTGCAGTCGGACGCCACTGAGCTCTGCCGAGAAGGGAGATGACAGCGTCCTGCCTGCGCTTCAGAGGAAACACATACATAGACATGACTCGTGCCAGTGTCCCTGCATCACCTCCTGCCTGAGTGTAGCTCTTGTATTACTACAAGGGGTACTTTAAATTCACCTGTGCATCTGCGATGTACTTGCTTGCCTAAGGAACTAAGAACTGTACTTAAATGATAATATTTTCATATTATTAATTTGATATGTATGTATTAATTATTGTACAGATTATATAATTACATGCTTTTACAATTAAATGATCGTACCTGAGGAGTACGTAAACAGGAAGATGTCCCAGGTCCTAAACCTCTTCTCAGAATAGTAACGCCCAGGGGAAGCTGCATTTTCTACCACAGCAGCAGGAAGGACTTCCTCCTGCAGCGAAACCTTCCAGGATGATGCGGATGCACATCCATTCCAATGGTTAAGCCTGATGCGTTGGTTTCAACTTGAGTCTGGGAAGCACACCAACCAATAACACGCACAAGGAGGCGGTGGGGACTCCCATCTGCTGTTCCCTCCATGAAGCGCCAGACCCCATCACTCCCCACTGACGTCTGCAGAGCAGGCGAGCACCGTCACAGTGGGGCTGAGAAGGCGGCCCTCTCACCCATGGAAGTGTGTTCAGAAGCTGGGACCCTGCAAACGGAGAGCTCCTTAGTATGGTCTCGATGCCTCCAAATGTTTTTGGTAACAATGCGAACACTCAGGAAGAAGTTTTCTGCCACTCCCCTAAAAAGTGGCTCACTGTACGGAACAGTTAACCTAAAGACAAGTTGCCCAGCCAACAGGTTCTGCTCAGGCAAACGGCAGGCTGTGCACATGGAAAGGGCCTGAGAGAGCAGAATGGAGACGGCATGAAGGACAAAGAAACCTCATCTCATCTTCACAGGCCCCAGGATGTGGGCCCCAGAATTTCTAGTTTATAGTCATCTCTTTGTTATTTAGGCTGGAAGACACCAGAAGGTTCAGGACTGTGCTTATCTTGTTTCATACTAGTTGCCAATTCCTATCACTATGCCAAGCACATAGATGTCCAAAAAATGTGTGCTAAAAAGCACGGAGTGCCAGACAGGACAGCCCCTACCCTGCTGCACTGGAGCATAGTTCTCTGACCTTGAGCATAACCATGCATATAACATATATTTATTTATATACTTAACATATATATATTTAAAAATGTAATCACTTAAGTATAGTGCTAAATTCCTTAGGCAAATAAGTACATAGCAGATACATAGATAAATATAAGTGAAAATTCTGCCTATGATTCTACTACCTCTCCCACTGAACAGTGACCTCCCTAAGAAAAGGAATAATATTTACTTATTCCTAGTAGATTGCTTGACATTAGGAAATACACAATTCTTGAGTCTCAGGAAGCTAAAGTAACTTTCATGAAGTTAAATAGCTAATTAAAAAGAGGTTTAGGTTGGAGCTAGGTCTCTCTCCACCTAAAACCTCTGCTTTTTCTATATACCAGACTGTAAAAACAGATCTGATGACACGGCTTGGCTGCACCGGGCCTTGCGGGAGGGTTACAGTGTCTTTAGGGACAGACTGTGCCCCAGCCTTGTGAGACACACAATGTACATAATTATTTAGTGTGTTTCAATTATTTGATGCCTAGTCAAAACACAGTGACATCATTTACACTCATGCGGATGCACATCCATTCCAAATGGTGGGCATCAGTAATCGTTTTCTGAAATACAGGTAGATTCAGGTCCTAATGATCCTAAATTTCTATTTAAAAGGGGTAAGCTTAGGTGGACATAAAAATTTTTTAAAGAAAATTTTTAAAAGGCCAGTTCCTATTTTATGTATCACCTAGCTCTCATTAGGAACTATTGTAAATCTGCTCAGACCTCTTCTTCTAAAACCCCTGTCCATGTTCTTACTCAAAGAAACACAGCAAAGAATAAATCTTCAAAAACAAATTATTTTTAAACTTCAGCTCCCCATAGAGAAAAAGGATTTTATCCTTTTGCCCGAAGACCAAAAAAAATTTTTTTAATTGAAAAAAATCAACTTCCAAAACACACTGGGCTTAAGCCTTCTTTTATAAACTCTCCAGTTAAGAAATTTTAAGTTAACTCTGTGGATAAAGTGAAGGTTCCTGTGGCCAGGATTCTCACCTGGCCCTGGTTGGCTGGCTCACTCCACACGTGTGGGCAATATGTTGCTACTGACTCTATATGGAGCTCCACCCAGTGCCCTGGGTGACATGCACAAGGCTGCAGGGCTGCATGGCCCCAGGACAGCAGAGAATGGAGTGGTGGCACTCCAAGGACAGAGCCTGAGATGGCTGAGGGCGCAGAGAGGCCCAGAGGAGAGATCAGCTGGCTGCATGCAGACTTGCTCTAAGGTGGATGGGATTCTTGTACTTGACCTGCCACCATGGGAATAAAGTTGGGTATTACCCTTTGACCCCAAGGATGTTCTACTGTCATTTCTTTGGTCACATTGAATCCATAGTGAACTTGTTTGGGGCTGAAACCCATTGGCAAGACACTGTGTCAGGGAAATGAAGAAATATTTGGTATTAATAATCCTGCTCCTGCTTGATTGCCTAACACAGGACTGGCTGTATTTTGTTATCCCGACAGAGAAACAATGGGACCCCACCAGTCAAATGTGTTCTCTTCCTGCCACAGGCACCATCACAAGGAAGCAGTGTATTAGCCAGAAGACCAGACACCCAGAGGCTGTGGCAACTGTGACGCAGACAATTCTAATTAAAAGTAGAAAAGAAACCAAAATAACAATCATAATTTTTAAGACCCTGTATGAACTGGAAGGAGGGAGGAGAACAACAATTTATTTAGTAACAGCTGTGCAGTCTAATTTTTTTTTTAAATCATGCATGTACTTTCAAAAGCACTCATTCCCAACTGCTGCCTTCATACTAGCAAATCCAAGAAATTCAAGACACTGTAAACAAGAATAAATTTGCTCTTAAATCTCAAGGCCAAAGGCAGCACCTGCTGTTTCAGAGAACAAAAAGGGCTCTTTTTTTTTTTTTTTTTTTGCTGGTTAGTTTGTTGTGGGGTTTTCTTAATAAAATAAAATTAAAACAAAAGTAAACACAAATTTTCTAGATGTTCTTTCAGCGCCTTAGGTGGTGCAAAATAGAAAAAAACTCCATTAAAAAAAAGAAGAAACACCCAATGTTTGATAGTTGAATTGCATGGATGAAAAAGCAGTCAATGCTGTTATTTTTAAAGTTGACAGGAAAATTCATTTTCATACCAAGTCTCTCTCATGCCATTTGGCTACTAAATTATTCAAGGAATTTCTCTGCATATAAAGATTGATAGTATCTATCCAAACCATTTCTGAAAAGTACTTTCACCTCCTGTAGGAGACAGATGGACAACAGGAAAACAGCCTATCATATTCCAGGCAGACAAAAAGATTGCAGTTGATCACATTAACACACCAGGCAGGGAAAGAATCATAGAAGTAGCCAGATAAGAAATAACTGACAAATGGAACCAAATATTCTTCAGAGCCATCATATTGAAAATAAACATAATTTGGAGCCCTTTCTAATTCCATTTTACCTGTTTTGTGTTCAGAATCCTAGCTAAATTAGCATAAATGTCAGTTCCAATTTAACCAGACTTTGAAAATCTAGTGGAACCTTATAAAAATATACTGGTATCAGGGGAAAATGGCACCATCTGCTTCAAAAGCTTTTTGTGTTTTGTTAAGAAATGTGTTCTAAACCTGATTATGTGAGTTGTATCCATAGTATTTCAGATTGTGGGATTTTTTTTGTACTTTTACATGATTTTTATCAGCATCCCTTGAGAAAATACTATTGCTTCGACAAAACAGAAACACTTCCTATTGATCAATCTCTCATAGATGACGGGGTTTCCAAAAATCGTATTTCAGAAATGGTCAATATGAAAAGATTACAATGTCATTAAAATCACAGATGAATTACAGTTGAAGATTCTCAGAAGCAGACTGTCTTGCCAATGGTTTTTGGCCCTGGGCAAGTTCACTATGGATTCAGTGTGACCAAAGAAATCGACAGCAAAACGTTCTTGGGGTGAAAAGGTTATACCCAGCTTTATTTCCAGGTGGAAGGTCAGTCACTAGAATCCCATTCACTAGGAGCGAGTCTGCACGCAGCAAGCTGGTCTCTGCTTCTGGGCCCCTCTGTTCGCACAGTCATCCTGCACAGCCGTCCTCTGCGCCTCTGTCCTTGGTGCTGCCACAACTCCAGCCTCCGCTCTGCTCTCCTGCAGCCTTGCAGCCCTGCCACTGTGTGGTGCCCAGAGCACTGGGAGGAGCTCTTTTTATAGTCAAACTGCCCACAGGTGTGCAGTGGGCTAGTCAACCAGGCCCAGGTGAGAATCCTGGCCATAGGAACTCTCATTTTATCCACCCTCCACCCCTCCAGGATTCTCTCCTCTTGATCTATGTGCCCTCAGTCCTCTGCAATGGTCCCTGTGCAAGGAAGCTGGAACGTTGTTCTTCAGCCTCTCCAGCAGGAAGTCCTGCAGACACACAGGCCGGACTCGTGGCTCTGTCTCTGACCTCTGCCTCTTTGGTCTTAATGGCTGAAACTGCTGCTCTGGTTTCAGTTGTTGCCATAGCTCCAGTGAGATCCTATTTGACTTCCCATCTAATTTCCTTAAATCTACTCCTGCCTGTATCAAATCAACCCACATCTGGGTCCTTGAAACCCTCACGAGGCCCCTCCAATTCCTTCTATGAGTAACAGGTCTTATTTCTTTCCGGGTTCTTGTTGCTTCAGCTACTGTACCTGTCACCTCGCATTTTGTAATCACTGCCTCAAGGCAGGCTGCACCGTCAGGGAAGACAGCATTCCCACCTCTGATGCCGACAGAACAATTCCATCCACTCCCAAGTCCCACAGACGCAGGAGCCAAGCTGACATTGACTCCGAGGGCTTCTGCCTAAACCGGGAGCCCAAACCTACCGGCTCAGCCTGAGCACAGGGGCAGACCACAGAGTGCCCCCCAACCTGGGAGGGGGCTGCTCCTCTCCTGGGGGACTTTCAGCTGCTGGGTCTTTGTCTTCTTTACAACCACTGGGCGTGCTTTCAATACAGGAGGTGCCAGGGCCTCCGGCACCACCCCTTCATCCTTCCCCAGCTCCTCCATTTCGGGGGCTGATGGCACCTTTCCCTCCCCTCCCCCGACTGCCTCCTCTGCTACAACCTTTACCTTTTCTACTGAGCCTCGCAGCAATGCTACCTCTGTCTTCAGAAGCTCTCTTACCTTCAGCTCAATGCTGTGAAGCTGACGTTCTCGTGCTGCCTCCGCCTGTGCCTCACTCAGGAGTTCGTCCTTTTCCTTCATGGCCTCTTCCTCCTTCGCAACACCTGGAAGCACTCCCATCTCATCTCCAATGGCCCCTTGCTGCGGGTGCTCTCGTGCTGCCTCCTCCCACATCCAGGCCATCTCCCTCCTCAGGGAATCCACAGAAGTCTGCAGCTCGTGTTATCCTGCCACGTCTTGCAACAATGCCACTTCCCTCCTCAGGGAATCTCCTGAAGTTTGCAGCTCACATTCTCGTGCCGCCATTTCTTGGGTCTCCTCTGTAGACCTTTTTAAGACTGTGAGAAGATAAGGGTGCGGAAAAAGAAAGGGGGCATTACAATTAGCATGTTTAATGTGTGTGTGGGGGGTGGCATGGGGAGGGCTGTGCAACACAGAGAAGACAAATTAGTGATTCTGCAGCATCTTACTATGCTGATAGACTGTGACTGTAATGGGGTTTGTGTGGGGAACTTGGTGAAGGGGGAGCCTAGTAAACATAATGTTCTTCATGTAATTGTAGATTAATGACACCAAAATAAAGTTTAAAAAAAGATGCATGCACCCCTATGTTTATTGCTGCACCATTTGCAATAGCCAAGATATGGAAGCAACCTAAGTGTCCATCAGTAGATGAGTGCATAAAGAAAATGTGGGACATAAACACAGTGGAATATTACTCAGATATGAAAAGAAAAGAACTCCTGCCATTTGCAAACACCATGGATGGAGTTAGAGGGAATTATACTCAGTGAAATAAGCCAGGAGGAGGAAGACAAACACCATATGATTTCAGTTAATTATGGAATATAAAAGAAAGCAAAACAAGGAACAAAACAGCATTAGACTCAAACATACTGAGAAGTGACTAGTGGTTACCAAGGGGGAGGAATTGGGGATGGTGGGGGGAAGGGCGCGAGGGATACAGAGGACAGTAATTCACAGTCACAATATAAGTCGGTCGTGGGGCAATAGCACAGTATGGAGAATATAGTCAGTGTTTCTGGAACATCTTTCTACATTGGCAGATAACAATCATAATAATATGGGTAACTGTTGCACCCCTGTACTGTACATTTGAAACCAACATAAGATTGTGTATCGGTGACACCTCAATAAAAAGTAATCAGCAAAAGACCTAAACAGACATTTCTCAAAGAAGACGTACAAATGGTCAACACGTATGTATATGAAAAGTTACGCAACATCACTAATCATCAGGGAAAAGCAAATCAAAAACTACAATGACATACCATTTCACACTTGTTAAAATGGCTATTACTAAAACACAAATGACAATGAAAACTGGCAAGGATGTGGAACAAAAGGGAACATCGTCACAGTGTTGGTGGGAATGGAAATGGGTATGATCACTATGGAAAACATAACGGAGGGTTCTCAAAAAATTAAAAACAGAACTACCACGTGATCCATCAATCCCAGTACTGGGTTTATATCCATGGAAAATCAAATCAGGGTCTCAAAGACATACTAATACCCCATGAATTTTTCCCAAAAGACTGTTCACAATAGACCAGTATAGAAACTTAAATGAATAGTGACACAAGAATGGAAAAAGAACATGCTATATATATGTACAGTATAATCCTATTCACCTTTACAAAAGAGGGAAATTCTGTCATTATTTGACAATATGTATAGCCCTGGAGAAAAATATGCTAATTAAAACAAGCCAGATACGGAAAGAGAAATACTGTATAATCACACTTGGATGTGGAATCTAAAATGGCCTAAATTAGAGAATCAGAGGGTACAACACTGTTGGCCAGGGGAAGGGGACACAGGAAATGGGGAGATGCCATTCAAAAATCAAAAAGTACAAAGTTTTAGTTATGCAAGACAAATAAGTTCTGGAGATCTGCAATATAGCTGGCACACTACAGTGTATACTTAAAATTACTTGAAAGTGTAGATTTTATGTTGTAGTCTTAACATATTCAATAAACATAAACATAGTAATAATAAAAAAAGGGGTTGGGAGGTTAACTTTGGGAGGTCACGGGTATGTTTATGGCCTTGATAGTGATTTCACTGTGATGTGTACATAAACACAAATTCATTAAGTACTATACATTAAATATGTACAGTTATTTACATGTCAATCATACCTCAATAAGGTAGTTTAAGGCAAAAAGAAACAAGAAAAACTGATTGAATAATGGGCAAAGGACTTGAGTAATCTCTCAAAGACATACAAATGGCCAAAAAGTGTATGAAAAGGTGCTCAACATCTCTGATCATGCAGACAAATTGAAAATAAAGACATGATGAAATATCACCTCATCCCTGTGACAGTGGCAATATCAAAAAGCAAGATAAGTAGGATTGTCAAATATGTGGAGCAATGGGCAGCTAGAACCCTTGTACACCTGCGGGTGTGAATGTAACATGGTGCAACTACTATAAAAGGAGTATGGCATCTCCTCATAAAATTAATAATAGAAATACCTTTCGAACCCAGTGATCCCAGTTCTGGGTATGTATGCAAAAGAAATGAAATCAAGATTGGAAAGAAACACAGCTCAATGTTCATTGCAGCATTATTCACAACCCCCAAGATGTGAAAGCAACATAAATTTTCACTGATGGATGAATAGAAACAATATGCAGTATATACATACAGTGGAATTTTATTCAGCATTCTAAAAGAAATCCTGCCATGTGTGCCAACATGAATGAACCCTGGGGACATTGTTACGTGAAATAAGCCAGACACAGGACACTTATGCACGATACCTCTTGTATGAGGCATCTAAAATATTCAAGCACATAGAAACTGTAGAACGGTGGGACCCAAAGGGAGAAAAGGGGAGCTGCTATTTAGTGGCTCATTTATAAAGTTTCAGTTAAGCAATATGATTAACTTCTAGGGATCGGCTGTACAAGCACGTCTATAATGAAAAATACTGTATTCCACACTTACAATTTGTCAAGGGGGCAGTGTTCCTGTTCTTACCACAATAACCTCTCTTCACTGTAAATTTCTAGACACAGATGGTGACACTAGACAATTCTATCAAACATACAGAGAACAATAGCAATTGCATACAGTGTCTTCCAGAAAATGCTAAGGAAAGGAATACTTTTTGGCTCAACTTATGAGACCAGTGTACATGGTGACATAAATAGACAAAGGCGTTAGCAAAAATATGTATATAACTACCAACTAAATCCCACATGAAAAATGTTGCCAAGATGCTGAGGAAAATATCCATGTTAGAGTAAAGAACACCCACACAGCCTTACCTTTTAGCAGACATTCCTCACAGTGAAAGACTGAATGCTTCTCCCACAGAGACTGGGGATAAGGCAAGGATGGCTTCTCTCCCTGGTGTTAATAGACATACTACAAGAAGTCACAGCCAGTGAAATAAGGGAAGAAAAGGAAACAAGTGACAGGACTAGGAAGGAATGTGTGATAGTGTACCCATTAACAGAAGATACTGTGGTACCAGGGACAGCCACACTCTCATCCCTACAACCTGCCAAGTGTTGCATGTCAAAAGGCACTTTGGAAGTATGATCTAGTTATGCATCTTGACATGGGACATTATTCTGGATGAACAGATGAGCATGTTGTAATCACAAGGCTCTGAAGAATGCAGGTGAAATTAGAGTCACAAAGATGTTTTTGCTGTGATGGGAACAGCATAGAGACGAAGAGATACTAAGATGCTACTTTGCTGAATTTGAAGATGGAAGTGGGCCATGAGGCAAAGCCTGTAAGCAGTCACTAGAGCCTGGAAAATGCAAGGAAAAGAATTCCCCCGTGGAGTGCCAGAAGGTTAGCAGCACTGTGGATGCATTTTAGACATCCTACCTTGAGAACTGTAAGATAATAAAGTTTATTGTTTCAATCCACTTGATATGTGGTAATGTCATACAGCCCCATTAGAACATTAATGAAATAGCCCCAGGAACGTACAATCTCTACTGAATCAGATTAGTAAATTCTGAGGGTAGGAGATCAACATTAAAAAAGAATCTGCCACATTTCTATACACAGTAGCAATTAAGAAATGGAAACAAATTAAAAATATAATACATGTAGGATTGCTCAAAAGAGAAAAATGTTAATGTCCCAAAACATTAGCAGGATTTTGCTGGTGAAATCTGTGAAATGCTGGTGAAAGAAACCAGATCACACAATAAGTAAAAGTACACCACAGCCACTTATTGGAAGACAACACAGAAGTGAAGTCAAATGACCATGAATTAATAGGTTTAAAGCACTTTGTAACAAGGTGTTTTATAGTCACATACAAGATTATCCTAAAAGTTATATGGAAAGGCAACAAAGCAGAATAACCA
Source organism: Manis pentadactyla (assembly GCF_030020395.1). NCBI lineage: Eukaryota > Metazoa > Chordata > Mammalia > Pholidota > Manidae > Manis > Manis pentadactyla. The sequence goes on from NC_080033.1 coordinate 17,305,861, forward strand.
AGACATCTGAGAAAGAAGATAAGATGGTTGGACTCACACTCATTCATTTTAGGACTTCTAATACTGGATTAAAATGTAATCAAGATGTGTACTTGTGGAGTGAGAGACATACCAACGGAATAACAGAGCCCAGCGAGAGAGCCACATGAGTACTGACAGCAGAGTTTTGAAAGTACCTGAGACTTAGTTCTCATATAAGTTCTCTGATGTGGATTCTGTTGTGACATGTCATTAAGAAATTAATTCATTACAGTTCCTTCAATTATGAATCATTCAGTGGATTCGGAGAACACTCTGTTGCTTAAAGGATGGCACAATATTAGAAAATCCATCAGCATCATCCACCACATCAACCAAAGGAAGGACAAAAACCACACGATCATCTCCATAGGTGATAGGTGCCAAAAAAGCATTTGACAAAATTCAACATCCATTCATGATAAAAACTCTCAACAAAATGGGAATAGAGGGCAAGTACCTCAACATAACAAAGGCCATATATGACAAACCACAGCCAACATTATGCTTAACAGCGAGAAGCTGAAAGCCTTTCCTCTAAGATCGGGAACAAGACAAGGATGCCCACTCTCCCCTCTTCTGTTCAGTATAGTACTGGAGGTCCTAGCCATGGCAACCAGACAACACAAAGAAATAAAAGGCATCCAGACTGGTAAAGAACCTCTCCCTCTCTCATTCATCTCTAAGGAATCCACAAAAATACTGATAGAATAATAAAGAGATCACAAATACTAGATCAACAAATTAATATTAAATATATTTATATGCATTTATGGGAATAAACAAACCATCCAAAAATAATACCAACAAAATATTTTATTTGCAATAGCAAAATAATGAAATGCCTAAGAATAAACTAAAACAACTTCTCAGATTCAAAAAGACATATGCACCTCTATGTTTATTGCAGCAATATTTACAATAGCCAAGAAATGGAAGCAACCTAAGTGTCCATCAGTAGATGAATGGATAAAGAAGAAGTGGTACATATACCCAATGGAAAAACTATTTAACCATAAGAAAGAAACAAATCCTACCATTTGCAACAACAGGGATGGAGCTAGAGGGTATAATGCTCAGTGAAATAAGTCAGGCAGAGAAAGATAAATATCAAATGATTTCCCTCATTTTTGGAGTATAACAATGAAGCAAAACTGAAGGAACAAAACAGCAACAGACTCACAGAATCCACGAAGGGACTAGCGGTTACCAAAGGGGAGGGGTGAGGGAGAGTGGATGGAGAGGGAGGGAGAAGGGGATTGTGGGGTATTGGTGCACATGGTGTGTGGGGGGTCACGGAGAAGACAGTGTAGCTCAGAGAAGACAAATAGTGACTCTGTGGCATCTTAATACACTGATGGACAGTGACTGCAGTGGGGTATGGGGGGACTCGATAATAAGGGTGAATGTAATAACTACATTGTTTTTCTTCTGAAACCTTCGTAAGAGTGTATATCAATGATACCTTAAGAAAAAAAAAAGTGCATGCAATATATGTACACTGAAATTTACGAAACATTGCTGAGAGAATGTCAAGAAGATATAAATAATAGAGAGATTCCCCATCCATGGATCGGACAACTCAATATTGTTAAGATGGTACTTATCCCAAAATCAATCTAAAGATTCAATATAATCACTATCAATATTCCAGCAGCAATTTTTATAGAAATTGGTTAGCTAATCCAAAAATATATACAGAAATGCAAAGGATCTAGAATAGTCAAAACAACTTATAAAAAGAAGAGCAAACTAGAGGATTTATACTACCAGATTTCAAAACTTGCCAACAAGCTACAGTAATGAAAACACCATATGGGTAGAACAAAATTAAGAGCCCAAAATAAACCCTTACATTTATGGTCAATTGATTTTTGACAAGGTGCTAGAAAAATCCAACTGGGCAAAGAAGAGTCCTTTCAATAAATTGTTTTGGGACCACTTTAATATCCAAATGCAATAACATGAACTTAAATACTTATTTCACATTATACACAAAATTAACTCAAAATGGATCACTGACCTAAATGTAAGGGCTAAAATACTAAAATTGCCAAATGAAAACATTAGATAAAGCTTTGTGACCTTGGAATGGGTAAAGGTTCTTTAGATGCAATACTAAAAGCTGGACCTTAAAAGAGGGAGAAAAAATATAAATTGGGCTTCAGTAAAATTAAAACTTTCATACTTCAAAAGACACTATTAAGGAAACCACAAGCTACAGACCAGCAGAACACATTTGCAAAAAATACATGGTGAACAGACCTTAGGTAATTCCTAATAATTTCCTCCTAGTGTCTATGCCTTTGTTTAATTCCTTCCAACTCTGTGTAGGCAGGTCCTTTCATTTACTTGTAACTTATACAATGTGGCAAGAGTGATGAGATACCACCGCCACCATTAGTTCTGTTATGTAAGACCCTATCTTAGCAGACGGGAACAAGAGAGTCTCCCTACTGACTTGATGACGGAAGCAGCCGTGATGAGGAGGCCTGTGTCAGGCAACTGTGGGGCAGTTTCCAGCCAACACCCGACAAAAAGGCAGGACCAACACTCATTTATCAACAAGAAAATCAATTCTTCCCACAACCTGAACAAACTTGGAAGCAGATCATTTCCCAATTGACCTTCCAGAGGAAAACATCACCCTGTCAACATCTTGATTAAAGCCTTGTAAGATCCTCATCAGCAGACTTGGCTTAGCTATGCCCAGACTTCTGACCCATGGAAATTGTGAGATAATAAACGTGTGTTGTTTGGCCACTAAATTTGTGGTGATTTGTAATATGTAGCAATATGAATCAAATAAATCTTGTATCTTCTAAAATATAAAAAATAGATCCAGAAAAAATAAATAACTTCTAAAAATCAGCAAAATAATTCAATAGACATTTCTCTAAAGAAAACATATAAGTGGCAAATAAGTACATGTAAAGGCCCTGAACACCACTATTCTTCTTTTGGGTGATGCACATTAAAAGTATAATGACACAACACTATCCACCCACTGGAGGGGATATAATCAAAAGGATAAACAATGCTAAGTGTTAGTCAGAATGTGGGGAAAATAAAATCATCACATAATCTTGGTAGGGATGTGAACTGACATAGCCACTTTGGGGAAAAAGAAAGTCCCTCAGTTTCCTTAATAGCTAAGCACAAATTCATCAAGTGACACAGGACTTTCATTCCTATGAATATTAGAGAACAGAATGTGTATGACCACATAAAGATTCATGTGTGAATGCTCATTACCACATTATTAATAATAGCTAAAATCTGGAACAAGTGCAAACATCAGGTAGCAAACACAATGTAATGCATCTATACAATGGAATACTATTCAGCAATACAAAGAACCAAACACTGATTGATACACCATGGTCATACCTCCAAAAGTTCCTGCTAAGTGTAAGAAGCCACATGCTTATATAAAAGCAGCAAGCACATTCATAGAGGTGGGGAGCAGTGGTTCTCTGGGGATGGGGGTGGAAGCACTTAGACTGTAAAATGGTTGGGAATTTTTAGGATGATGGCTATGTTCTAAAACAAGATTTATGGAGCTGATTGCACAAGTTATAAATTTACTGAAAATCAGTGGCTTGTACATTAATGTGGATGAAATTTGTGGTAAGGAAATTATATCTCAACACAGCTATTTAAAAAAATTGAGGTAAAGACATATTATAGTTCTGCCCAGTTGGATGATTTGTAATTATTTTTTCCAGTTGTTAAACCTGAGCTTCTCCTCCCTCCACTGATTAACCTGGAGTTAGAAATACCCAACACAAGTGGTCCAAATAGAATATCACTCCATAAATGGGCAGCTTGAAAGAAGAGACGAGAGGGCTGAGCTAAACTTGAGTTGACTGTGCTCCTGTTACCCCACCTCTTCCTGCTATGGGGATCCTGAGAGGTGCGTAGTTTCTGCCTTCTTATTGGTTCTTGTTGTTTCTTGTCGGTGAGGGTCTACTCTTCCCACAGACGCACTGTTTGCCTAAGTCAGAGTAGTTTTCTATGATTTTCAACCAAATCAAACTTAACTGGTATAGAATTTAAATTTAAAATAGGTACATGCTTTATACTAGTGAGAGGGCATATAAATTTCAAGTCACTTATTCTACATATTGCTGACAATTTCCAGATCTTTAGTCAATCATCTTTCCCATCTGTAAACGAGAAAGAAATTGACAAACGTGGAGAATTGAAAAGGTGTCATCTTAGCACTATAAACATGGGTTCGATTCAATCATCAAACACAAGGCTCTGGCCAGACCAGCGTGGCAGGATATCGTATCTATAATCTCTGAAGTGAAGTGAATAAAAGAAAACATTTTTCAAATAAATAAAAATTGTTGCAGTTTTCTGACAACAGATCACCCAGGGAAATCATGGCAAGTGTCTCACAAAAGAATTTGAATAATAGGAAGAAATTTAAAAGTACTTCTGTGGGTTGATTTAACTGCTTTTCTATTAAAAGATAAAGATTAGATTAAAACAGCTGTGATATTCTATGGATTTTTGTTTTTATTTCTGCACATATTTAACACTGTCTTGCCCTAATTATAATGGTCCATTTAACACAATGCAATATTCCAGAAGTTTCCAAAAGTCTGTGGATTTGATATACTTAGTTAGTCTTTACTATGTTCTAGATAAAGAGGGTAAGCCGTGTCTGATAAATAATACTAACAGAATAGGGGGCTCCTTTTCTTATCTGAAGTCCCTCAGAGTCTTGAATAGAGTCAAAAGTAGTGCTTGTGAGGCAAAATGTAAGGGTGAAAAAAGTCTCATTTCCAGAATTTTACAACCCTATGTAAATTGTTTTATTCAATGGCATTTTGAATAATCCTTTGAGAGAATAGTAACTGAACACTCTAGAAGATTAAGGAAGTACTAATTATTTTTAAAATACCTAATAAAATAACAGGTGACTTTTATAGGATACTTCATTATAGGATACATAAACTTAAAATACGCTATAATTATCTCCATTTTATGTTTCAGGAAATTGTGACAAAAATAAGGTCCTATAGTTGCACAGTAATAAATAATATTAATTGATAAACTGCTAGTCAACAAACAATGCTGTGAATGCTTTGTGTAATTTAATCTTCATAGGAACCCTGTGATGTAAGTACAATCGTCACTACCATCCCCTTTGAGAAACGAGGGAAAACGAGTGAGAGAGAAACTTAAAGAAGTTAAGCAATTTGCCTACAGTTAAACAGCTAATAGTGGTAAAACTGAGTTTCAATGAAGGCAGTGTGGGCTGAGGTCCCAATTTCTCAACCCCTAGGTATAAATTCTCACCAAAAACCTATATATGACATCTGTAAACTGTCAGGACCAAAACTGAAAGATATTTATATGGCCCCAAAGCCTGTGATATTTTCTTTGCCATCTTCACATAGTTCCTCACCATCTAGATCGTAAGTCTGCTGGGGGTGAGGGCTGGGCAAATAAACTTTTATTCTGGTGTCCTTTAAGCGGGACTCAGGAGACAGAATGGACCTGGAGTGTGGTACCAGGTAGTTACTACCCCTGACCTCACAAGCTTACACTAAAATTGTTGGGCTGCGCAGAGGGAAGAATTCCCTATCACACTGTCTTCCAAGTTTCACTGCCACAATGCTTTTGTTGCTCCCCCTCCAGATCCAAGACGGTCAGACAGAAGGATGCGAGCCAGCGCTTACACGCCGGGGCTCCGCAACAGCCCGCAGGATTCCAGGGCACGGTGCCTTCTTTGGTCCAAATGTTCTCTGCAAGTTAAAGCTTCTTCTCTAGCCACAGGGCCATCTCCCCCAATCTAAGGTGAGCCCCCACATGTCCATGTCTGATTGCACTTATCTCTCGAACATTACCTTACAGCAGTGCAGAATTTATTTTCAGTCAAGCATTAATTATAACGACTCCACATAAAGTCATTTTGTGATATAAGAATAGCTTTTTTTCCATGACACAAAAGCCATTTTTTCTGACATATTAACCTTGACTGAACATTTCCCTAATTTTATCCAGACAGTATCACACAAGAGGAATATAAAGGACATTTTACAGGGAGTTTTTTCTTACTAGAAACTTGTGAAAAAATAGAAAGAAAAGGAAGGAAGGAAGGATGGAGGGAGGGAGGAAGAGAGGGCAGAGAAGGGAAGGGCAGAGAAGGGAGGGGAGGGAAGAAGAATGCATTTTAGTATTTCCTCATTGC